>NC_091118.1:60086468-60436468 GCF_040183065.1 Periplaneta americana | reverse complement strand
TGGAACTTCAAAAAGACGAAAATACACGTCTGAAATGAAAAAAAAATATATATTAAAATTATGTAATTAATTATAATTTATTTATCCAACGCCTTAGATACCATTCTTTACTAATCACTGCCTCCTACATCATAATCTATCTAGTACACGTATCGATTCGAAAATCCATGCCATGATATGTGATTATAAGAGGGCTTATTTTCAATATATTTTATTTTATAAAACATAATTTTTCGTTATGGTCATGGATAAAATTACTTTTGGTACTTGTGAGCGTGATCTTTATTGCGCTCGTGTAATTTAAGCACGAGGCGTCAGCCTCGTGCTTAAATCTTTCCACTCGCGCAATAAAGATGCACTTACCTCACAAGTACCATAAATAACTATTTTGATATGCCCAATTGTTCTGAGAATACGAAATGTAACGTGTTGCAACACTGCAACACTCCTTGCGGTCATTGCTCCGCAGTGGGGGGGGGGGTGAGTGTAACTGCAGTGATCCACTTCGCAAGACTTGCGTTCTTTTCTAAATTAATTGTTTTTAATTTCTTCAATTATAACTTAAATGGAGATTGAGTTACAGAATGTGTATTCGTAATAATGTTATTTTCAGTTTACATCAAACGTAAACGAATCTTTAATGGAAATAGCTTTGTTTTATAAGAATGCACTATATTCTTTACTGTTTTGTAAAAGCAAAGAAATCCACAGATAAGTTACTGTGAATGTTAAATAAGTTTCAAGGTATTAAATTAAGAGTTAAAGTGGTTATAGTGTAATAAAAAAATGTTAAAAATCAAGGTTCGAATCTCGGTCGGGGCAAGTTACCTGGTTGAGGTTTTTTCCGGGATTTTCCTTCAACCCATTACGAGCAAATGCTGGTAACTTTCGGTGTTGGACCTCGGACTCATTTCACCGGCATTATCACCTTAATTTCATTCAGACGCTAAATAACCTGAGATGTTGATACAGCGTCGTAAAATAACCCAATAAAATAAAATAAAGTTAAAAATCAAACAGTTTGCGTAATTATTTGATTCAATACTTTGTTTTCATCAACGACGTCTACACTCCTCAATAACAGTTAATAAAGTGTCGTTACAAAATCCATAAACAAAAAGCATGTCTGCATATTCACTATACGAATACATTAATTGAATGTGAATTGAACGTGTATTCAGTTGTGTGTGTTGCGCTGGGGTTGCAAAGCTCAGATGCTGCCGTGTGCAAAAGATAAAGTATAGTACAAGAAACCGCAAGACGTTCCAGCATTTCCACCTTAATTTCTCCCCAACGCAACGGTTGAACTTCGATCATGGTATATAAACTTAACTCGATGTAGGTTAACCAAAACTACATTATTCTGAAGTAATTCACATTCCTCCTGAGATATTCTGTATGGAAGGCATCTGGGAAGTACATGGTTTAATCATCGGAGCGAGGGGCGCCATCCCACGATCAACTGTAAACACTATCAAAATATTTGGAATCCATGATATCATTCCTAAAATAATTACCTCTAGCATTAAACGATCTGTGGCAATTCTGAAAAATCATTTATACGGAATATCATAATTCCCCCTCCCCCACTTTTCTATTCGTTAATGTGTGATTGTTACAAATATATGTACAATTTTATTATTTCTTAAATTTAAGCTTTAAGTTCACATTTAATTTGACTCGTCTATTTACTGCAATCGTTATTATTCTTATATGTGTATTATTCTGTGTTTTTGGCAACCCAGGATGCCTGGGCAGACTATTTCTTCGAAATAAATAATTATATATACTTTTAGTATATCGATTATTGCTGTGTTACATTTCTAGACAAATACCTTTAGATGCAGTGCAGTTAGTTTGGGTTATATTAGGATTGTGTACTTGATCCTGTACCGAGTACACTACCTGATTTTGTTTTAGGCATCGTCATTTCATCTGACAGTGCTTCAATTCATCGACTAAAGGTAGGCGCCCACTTAACGGAACGGATCCATACGGTGCGTTCGGATTTTTATTCTTTACATTATTTTAAATGGAGCATCGCTTACTTGGCCCTATCGCCTCTGTTCGCGTGACCGGATTCCGATCAGAGAATTTTAAACGGATTTCCGTACGGTCCAAGATCGAAATAGAGAATGTCATGGCAAATATATCGATTGCAAGGCCTTCAATCGTGGTAATATTGAAGATACAATCACAGTCTACTATGTACAGTCACGAAGCTTGAGTTTTGAAGGTGCTAGAAACAATAGACTGTGACGGTACTATTTTGCATTGCCTGTAATGAGGCGATATTAGCGATCCTAGTGGTGAGCAACTATCTAATGTGCTGAACTGAACCCGCGCTATGATATCGATGAGATATTATGCGAATTAATGATGGCGAAATGACTCCTAGGTCAAACGCCGAAAGTTACCCAACAATTCTGCTTCAATCATATCAGGAGGTTCGAGCAACAAATGTATGGTAAAGAGTACTCCATCAATTTCACAGGATTCACTTTGGAAAGAATCTAACTTTTATTATTTAAAGTGATACGCCACTGGCCTACTTCCTGTTAGAGCTGATTGATGAAATCAAGTTCTAGTGAAAGTTCACATGTGGTTTAGTTATAAATATTTTTGTCTCGAAAATTTTCATGCACTAGTTTCCGAAATAAATGACTGTTGCGGGTGGTCTGAATCACTCTGTATGGTAAATTATAATTGCAAGACAAAATATTGCAAGACTTTCACAACAATAAAAAGAACATTAATTCATTCATTGATAGTGTTCTGCCGAAGGGTAGGTATTTAACTGCAAACTCAGCATTCTGCAGTCTCTCCTATTTTCTGCCTTCTTCTTTGTCTCCTCATATGATTCATATATCTTAATGTCTTCTATCATCTGATATCTTCTCCTGCACCGAACTCTTCTTCAGCTCACCATTGCTTCCAGTGCATCCTTGAGTAGGCCAATTCCTTTTTCTCTTTCTGATCAGTTTCAACATCATTCTTTCTTCACTCACTCTTTCAAACACATCTTCGTTTCTTATTCTGTCTGTCCATTTCACACGTTCCATCTTTCTCCATATCCACATTTCAAATGCTTCTAGTAGTTTCTCTTCACTTCTTCGTAATGTCCAAGTTTCTGTCCCATAAATGTCACACTTCACACAAAGTACTTCTCTAGTCTCTTCCTTAGTTCTTTCTCCAGAGGTTCGCAGAAGAAGATGCTCCTTTTCCCATTAAAAGCTTTCTTAGCCATTGCTATTAACCTTTTGACTTCTTGGTAGCAGCTCATGTTACTGGTTACAGTACACCCCAAGTATTTGAAGCTGTCCACTTGCTTTACTGCCTCATTTAGAATTCGCAAGTTTACCTTCTTTACTTTTCTTCCTATGATCATGGTCTTCGTTTTGTTGGTACTTATCTTCTTTCCATACTGCTCATAGCTGTCATTTAGCTATAGTAGCATATCTCTTGGTCTCATCTCCTCTTCTGCTAACAACGCCATATCATCAGCAAATCTTATACACTATATTCTTCTTTCTCTTACTATCATTCCTCCCGTGTTCTGAAAACAGTTCTTCACTCCAAGTAGATGTTGAACAGGGTAAGTGATAAAAGGCATCCTTGTCGTACTCCTCTCCTTATTTCACTTCCTTCTGACGTTTCTTCTCCTATCCTGACTTTGACTCGTTTCATATAAAGGTTACTGAACAGCCACCTCTCTTTCCAACCCACGCCAATTTCTTCAGGATCCCGATCCATTTATTCCAATTCACTCTGTGAAACTCCTTTTCTACGTCCACAAATACCACATACACTTCTTTATTCTTCTCTAGGTATCTTTCGCCGATTGTTCGTAAACCTCTGTTAAAACATGACAAACCAATTTTACGACTGTGATATGCAATCCACTAGGCTTACAATAAATATATATTTATATTTCTACATTTTAAATGAAAATATTTTCCTTCTTTCGAATGAGCAATGAATTGTACTCCACGAAACTTCTTTCAATTTCGCAAGAAGTTACTAGTGCACACACAGAATGTTGTTTGTTGTTCTCTAATGCCAGGCGTTTGACAATAAAGTCATTTGACCTCTTGCACTCCAATATTTTTCAAAGATATTATCATGGTCAGCCACTGAAGCACAGATTTTGAGGTGTTCCGAATCCATTTCTTGGTTTGAGTTGCACAATGGACAGTTAGGGGACTGATATATTCCAATTCTATACAGGTGTTTGGCCAAACAGTCATGGCCTGTTGCCAATCTAAATGCAGCTATAGACGATTTTCGTGGTAAATCGGGAATTAACTGTGGATTATGATGCAGAGAGTTCCATTTTTTCCCTTGAGATTGTGTTATCAATTTTGTTTGTTGAAGTCTAAGTATGTAGATTTAATAAATCTCTTCAAAGAGTAATATGTAGATTTAGTAACAGGTTTGTAAGTAGCAGTGCTGCCCTTCTTTGCTAAAGCATCCGCATTCTCGTTTCCCAGGATTCCACAATGGGATGGTATCCATTGGAATACAATTCTTTTATTGAGTGATATTAATTGAGAGAGCATTTTAGTTATTTCTGCTGTTTGAGATGAAGGTGTGTGTTTAGAGACTATTGATAGAATAGCTGCTTTGGAGTCTGACAATATAACTGGATTCTTAAATTTATTGATGTGAAATAGAAGATTCCTGAGGCTTTCACTTATTGCAACGATTTCTCCATCAAAACTTGTTGTTCCATATCCAAGAGATCTATAAAGTGAG
The DNA here is from genome assembly GCF_040183065.1 of Periplaneta americana. NCBI lineage: Eukaryota > Metazoa > Arthropoda > Insecta > Blattodea > Blattidae > Periplaneta > Periplaneta americana. The sequence goes on along the minus strand of NC_091118.1, from coordinate 60,431,713 downwards.
AAGAGACAGCACGTAACACCTGCACCGGCACCTTGTTCTCTGGAGATCAAGGATCCGTTGGTGTATGAATGAAGCCAGTTTTGTGGAGGGTATCTAATATTAATTGTCTCTAAAGACAATTGTTTCATTATTTTAGTGCTTACTTCTGATTTCAGTATTTCTTCTGTTAAATTTAGATTATATTCTATATTTAATAGAGTTAAAGGGTTTGGTTTAATTTGTAAGTTTTCTTTTAAATTCGGGATATTGATTTTCTGTTTTAATTCTTGAACCATGGATATGAAACTTTTTTGAGTTTTCAATCTACAGAGAATGCCAATTGTTTCCAGATAATCGGATAAGTTTTTCATATTGAATCAGTGCTTTTTCTTCTATTGTCATTTTGATGCTGTTAATATTAGTGAGGAATCTCATAGAATCTATTGGAGTTGTTTTGATTCCACCAGTAATGAGCCTGAGAGCTTGGTTTTAAACATATTCTATTTCGTTTATGAAAGGTGAAGTAATTAAAATTTCTCCGCAGTATGTCAGCACTGGCTGTATAAACATTTTGTATATAGTATTCAAAGTATTCCTAGAGCATCTCCATTTCTTTCCTGCTAGTCTTTTTATAAGGGAGAAATGTGATAAAATACGTGTATTGCCATGATCCTCTTCCATCAAAACATGCAAATCTTTACTGATTGTAATAGAGTCATATGGGGTAGAGTGGGTTGTGTGTTTATGATGTGGTTATGTCTTTCAATGTCCTATACAGGGTGGCTAAAGCAGTTTCAATCAGACTAATAATAGACACCTAACCATGTTACAATCGGTACCCTTTTCTTGTATTATCTTCTGCGCTGACTGTAACGAACGTGCCGTTTGCGTGAGCTGTCATCTATATCCCATAGCACAGCTAACCTGTTTTCTTCACTCTGTGACCAAACGCTGCCTTTAACCATAACATACATGACACGTTTATGAAAGAAATGTATATTAAAGGGGCGTAAAAAGTAAATAGGGCATTCTTTTACATGCATTTTTCTTAAATATCAAAATCTTATGTATCTATACACCTAACACTCTGTATAATACAGTCAATAGCCTACGCGCTGTTATTCTATTCGTAAACTCGCGCGTAGCAGCGAAGATGCTCAAAGAAAACACAAGCAGTAGACGATGAAAGATGCATTTACACAGGGAAATAACTTTTGATACAATGTTTGTATTGAGAGCCTTTGTAGGTGCTTTGATTATAATTTGAATATCAATTACTTAATTAAAATGCAAAGAAGCAAAGAACTCTTCTCTTGTGCATTCAAAAGTTGAAGTATCATCAGGCATGATAAAAAAGGAGTAGTTTATTGGTAATATTAAGTTCACAGGAACAGTTTTCAATTTAGACTACGCTTTCCTCCAGGCTAATTAAACGAGATAAAAAGTTCTTTTTGAAGTCTTTTGAGGAATGAGTCGATATCATATGCAGGTGAAACTTTAGAAGACTTACTTGTTATATTTTAATTTTTCTGATGTAATGGAAGAACGGAACTGGTCATGCATGAAATTAATTTTTATGGCTTGAAAGTTTGTTGACTGTCGGTTCGTAGTATCTAATTTAATTATGGTCTTCTCTAATGACATTGCGGAAAATTAATTATTTTTTAACAGCCACTCTTAAAAGTAGATGTTTTAACGCTAATCAAGTGTGCTAAAATTGGCTACTATACAGTAGAGTACTAAAAGTACTTTTAACACTAGTGCGAAAAGTATTTTTAACACTGACTTTCAACTGTGTGCTCCGATTGTCAATTCTTTCTCACCAGATGTCACACGGCAACCATTGCAGCCGATCAATAAATCGATTCAAACAAAGCAAGGCTACTTTTAAAATATCTCTTTTTTTGTTAAGAAACGTACACAAATGAAATAAATTGCTTCAACAACTATATATTATTTTAATGTACCGAAGTACATCAGATATTTCCATGCAGATATTCTGTGTCATCATACGATGAAAGAGTAATGGAACGGAGAAAAATTCTCTCCGGCTCCGGGATTTGAACCCGGGTTTTCAGCTCTACGTGCTGATGCTTTATCCACTAAGCCACACCGGATACCCACCCCGGCGTCGGGCAGAATCGTCTCAGTTTAAGTTCAAACTCTTGTGTTCCCTCTAGTGGCCGCCCTCTGAACTACATCATAGATGTCTATGAATGTAGGACTGAAGTCCTCACATGTGCTGAGGTGCACTCGTTATGAGTGACTAGTTGGCCGGGATCCGACGGAATAAGCGCAGTCTTAAATCACGAAGTGATTTACGCATATCATATCATATCATATGAGGCACTCAGAAGCAAAGTGATACAAGTGACATTTACTAAGTTTTGAGATAAGTGACTTTGAAGTTGAAACGGAAATTAAAAAATCTGTTACAGGACTATGTTGCTGTAAATTTACAGTTGTATATGTTGGTACATATATTTTTTAACTTCTAAATAGAAATTATCTATTCTAAAGAGTTTAGATGAAATAGGGTCCTAAAGTCATTTGTATTATTTTGCCACGAAAATATTTTTGTGGAAAAGTAATATAAGTGCAAGGGTTTTCAGTATTTTTATATTATTTAAAACAAGAGCAAGGACATTGCTTACAACATTGAAACATTTCTGACTTAACAGCACTTGAGCTTTCTTATTATCATATTATAACAAAAAATGTGTCTGTATAACCGAAAGAATCAATCAATCAATCTTCTTAATGTATCCAGTTGTTTGCTGACAACATAAAGTCAACTATATTCCACTGTAGTATTTTCAATTCTTCTTTTTTATAGTAAATGAGGGGTATTTTGATCGGTGTTCATTACAGATGCCTGTTGCTAGTAGCCAGAGTTGGGGTGTAGTCAATATTATATTGCAGAGATGTGTCTTCTGCAACTGATACTGACGATTTTAATTTACTTCTTTTGTGGTTTATGGATGGACAGTATAGAAGAATGTGTTCCAGATCTTCATCATGATTATTACACCACAGACAAGTAGGAGTATCAGAAAGGTGAAATCGGTGTTGGTGCAATTGAGTGACAATGTGACCTGTTCTGGCTCTTGTTAAAAATGTTTGAACATGTCTGGGCAAGTTTTTGTAAATTTCCAGGTCATTTGGTTTCTTTTTAACGGACTGTAAAATTTTTCCTTTGTCAGAAGAGAGCCAATTGTTGATCCATAAGTTTATAAAATGAAACTTTACTGAAGTAAAGGCATTGGATAGAGATATCACTTGAAGAGGTCTTGGTTTCAAATATGTTGCCTGTTTCGCAACGTTATCGCTTTCTCGTTTCCAGGTATATCACAATGACTAGGTATCCATTGAAATTTTATTTTCTAGTTCACTTATTTGTTTCTGAATTGGAATAATTCTATATGCGTATAGGTGTGGTACATATTTGATTACATTAAATATAGCCCCCTTGGAGTTGGTAAGTATGCAAATAGATCTTTCAGAAATTTGAGTAACACACTAAAGAGCAGCATCAATAGCTAGCAATTCAGTGTCAAGACTGGAGGAGGCTGAACATGGTATGAAGTAATTTTCTTGGTATTTTGGAATATAATACCCTGCTCCTGATGTTCCATTATTAGGATTTAGAGATTCATGTGTATAAATTTGATGGCAATCCTTATATGTGCTGCAGAGTAGTTTCATGGCATCTAACTTAAGAATGTATGGAGGATCATTTTTGAAATGATTTCGTGGAATTTGTATGCTATGTTCTGGAATTATCCATTTTCATGGAGGAATTTCATTTACAACTGGAGCTTTAGCATTGAATGCGTCTGTGATACAGACTGTTATTTCTTCTTTGTTTATTTTGTAGAAATTACATAGGATATTATCTGAAAGTTTGAAGAACATCTGAGATCTGGATGAGGCTTGCAATTTTAAATGTAATTTTAGATCCTTTTTTAATACATAGTGTCTGATTGGTTGAATATTATATTCAAATTATAGGGCAACAGTTGATGTGGTTTTTGGTACTCCGAAAGAAGAGGGCTAAGAAAATTTCAAATGTTAAATGAAATTCAGCCTTAGTCGCTGTTCATTACGTCACTAGCCTCATCTAATGAAGTCACATCTCTCTCTGGTGAAACATCTATGTTTCTGTCATGAAGTGCATCTGTAGTGTTCCTACCGCGAATATTCCTTCAACTTCCTCTTCCACGCACTTTCCCACGCCCTACAGTCCTTTTTATTGGCCCATCCTAATGCTTCAGGTCATCAAGGAAAGAGTAGTATATGAGTGGGATGAATTTCATTAGCTATTGGAAGTTGCTGCACTCAGCAAAAGTTATCCTTATTGGATCACTGTATAGTTGGTCCAGCTCAATGTGTTCAGGCCTTCCAAGAAGATGTTTCGAACATGTAATCTATTACCTCTCTCCATTATGGCAAATGAATTAGTCATACACAGAAGAAACGCAACAACACTATGTAAACAACGCACTTGTATTACTTTGCCTCTCAGCTAAAACTCTGAATGCATTGTAATACAAGTGTAAGGCCAACATGGAGCAGCACTAATTGGAACTACAGTTATATTACTTTTTCTCTGAAAAGAAGTGACGTTAAAGATTTAGAATATATACTTTTCTCACTTTTAAAAAAAATGTCACTTTTATTACTTTGCTTCTAAGTGCCTCATATATCATATATCATATCATATCATATATCATATCATATCTCATATCTCATATATCATATCATATATCATATATCATATCATATATATCATATATCATATCATATATCATATCATATCATATCATATCATATCATATGCCATTACATCATATTTGAAGAGTTCAGAACCAAGCGCCATTTACTAAAACCGTAGAAAACAAGGGTTAAAATGAAGTTATTACCATAATTCAATGGAAACATGTAGCAAGTAATATAAAGTATACACATTAAAACTAAATGTAGGTCAATCTTCATTAAACTGTGTTATTCACTTAACTTTAACCCTTGCTTTCTCCGTTTTTAATAAATGGCGCTTGGCCCACTATGGCTCTGAACCCTTCAATTGAGAGTAGCAATGTATGGGAAAAGGAAATTATGTTCGAGATCGTCCGAAACAGTCCTAGACAAATAGCAACAGTCTTGCCCGGCATCGGACGGTCCGAGACAGAATGTTCGATGCACTATACTACCAGTTAATTCGATATTTGAAGAGTTTAAATAGATAATGGGCCAAGTGAAAAAAATAAGTTTAGGAGAAAAACGAGTTTTTTTTTTCTAGGAAACACATTTTTAATCACACAATATATCTGCCAAAATTTTGTTAGTTAAAGTAATCATTAGGTCTGAGAAATATATGCCTTATACTACCAGCACGTCTCAGAGTTGGGTGAGTTAACGCAGTGTCTTTCGTTCGTTTGAACTCATGCTTATCATCACGGTAAGTTAGTCCTCAGCATTTGGGTGGTTGAAAGCCACTCCTTTGACATCGAAACACAACTATCTGCTAAAGAAACATTTAAAGACGTCATTTTCTTTGTTAAAGAAAAATTGCACTTTTTTAAAGACATTTTATTTTCTGTCTGTAGAAAATACACCTAATATAACATTGACAAGTATCAGCCTTTTTATTTCACTATGTTAATATAGTGCATTACGTTTTTGTTTTACATAATTTTTCATTTCATATATTGTTGCAGTGAATAACAAACACATTTTCAAATTTTCAAAGGAGAATGATTGCCTGTTACTAGAAAATGCAGCCTTTATATAGAAAAACTTCGTTCCACTTCTGCAGAAACAATCAGGACATTATATGAAAGATTTTACACAAGCATTATGTATTTCAAAATCTGTATCATTATTATAAATATTCTCATTTGAAATTGTCACAAATTTTACATAGAGGTAAACATCCATAATGTTTATCCAATATTGTTTCATCTTGTTTGCTACATTTTTTTCTTATTTCGTGTTTCATCTATTCGGTTTGTCACAATATCATTGACTGCATGCTGTTTTATGTCTGTGGAAAATACATCTAATATAACATTGACAAGTATCAGCCTTATTATTTCACTATGTTAATGTTACAGTGTATTACTTTTTTTTTTTTTTTCATAATTTTACATTTCATATATTGTTGCAGTGAATAACAAACCACATTTTCAAATTTTAAAAGGAGAATAATTGCCTTTTGCTAGAAAACACAGCCTTATATCTACAGAAACTTCGTTCACTTCTGCGGAAAAAGTGGGGGAATATTTTAAATATTTTACACAAGCATTATAGGCTATATCTCAAAATCTGTATCATTATTACAAATTTCCTCATTTGAAATTGTCACAAATTTCGTCCTCGACATCTTGCTATTATTCTTCTTCACAGGACGTTGAATGTTGCCTGTTACGAATAGCAGTATTCGGTTGTGAACTAAAGTTCACTGTTGAACGAAACACGCTGAAATCCCCCACCCCAGTGCAATTACGTACCGGTATACTCTATTTTATTTCAAGGAGTGCAGTTCGGTGGTTCCTTTGAACACCCACTTACATATTTATGACTTGCTACACAAACACCTCTGACAATTCCATTCATTGCACAGTTGCCACAATCCTGGTGACCCTCGAAATGAGACTGATGGGATTCTTGGAATTCGGAAAAGATGCGGCAACTGTGCCTCTACGTGGATTTGACGGGAGCCTGTCAATTCTTCTGAACAAGTGTTGTGATTGTTTACTGACAGGAGAAGACAAGATTTCCGTCACAGTAAGAAAGACATTTATTTATGACAACCAATTAGTAGGGGGCAGTAGAAGGTCTGTCGACAAAGTCCTTTCTATGAAACTGCACTCAATGAAAAAAATAGAGTATACCTAAAGTCAAAGGCGTATGAAGCTCAATGTAACGGCATGCAATTCTTAGCCCTAATAATCATAGTTTTACTTATTTATGATGCTATTTTTAAATTCGCGCTCATTCAAGACTATGAAAAATATTATTAAAAATCAAACAGCGTGAAGTGTGACTTTGTGCTACAAAACTACGAAATATAACGGACTATGTGAACTCGCCTTTTTGGAATCTGTAAATAACTGATATACTCCCATTTTCTTTCTTGAATATCCGTCGAATATACAAAAAAATCTAATCAATAGTCGTTCTGTTACGCCTAAAGCGACATTGGTGAGCCCCAATAATTTCATCTACGCGTGGAGTTAATCTTCTAAAATGATAGAGTATTGGGCAGAGTTTTGTACGACGTCAATAAAAGTGATATTCCTCGAAAGTTAATATAGTTATTATTTTCCCCCTTCTTAAAGATAGGTCAAAACTCGGAAGTGCCAAGTAGTAGTTGAATTTACTTGCGAGACTGTTCAGTCTGTACATCTCATCTAGGGTTACCATCCGTCCGGCAAAAGGAGCATTCTGTCCTGTAGGCATTTGAAAACAATTTTAAATGTCCGGCATTTCGCATTTCAACTAGAATTAATATGAATATTGAATAATGTGCGATATTATGCATAGAATATCTAAATAAAATGGTGAAAACCTATGAAAGAATTTAACTGCTTTCAATGGTTGAAGCTGGAGCACATAAAAAAACATAAAATATGATGACCTATTGACATGCATTGAATTCTTACACTCTAAAAATGTCACTATTCATGCTTCTAAGCTATTTTATCTATTTTATTCTGCAATGTACAAAGATATGCCAATCAAGGTAATTTGGACTCAGATTTAAATTTAGATAAACAATGGTGCAAATTCTTCAATTCCAATAGTTCTGCGAGCACTGAAACTTTCTCAGGACTCTTAAAAATATGTCAATTCTTTTTATTTATCCCAAGTCACAATGGAAGTGCTAAGGGAATATTTTCCCTAATATCTGCTCAATGGACAAAAGAACGAAATCGCATGCTAACGGAGACAGTCGGAGGTAACATCATGATGAAATATAATTTCAAGGACATGTCCCGTGAACAGTTCCATAGTTATTTGTTATAAGATATAAATTTGTCTCTTCAAGCTCTTGTGCACAAAGTGGGCTCCATCGATAAGTAGGACACAGATATACTGATCCAGCAACTAGTGAGAGAACTAAGGTGAGCCATTGTTTTTATCTTTAATTTTGTTCATACCAATTTTTAAAAAGTCCTCCTTTTCTCAGCAATGTACTCTTATTTTAGATTCAATGTCCTCCTATAGAATTTCTTCTCATTGTAACCCTAATCTCATCGTAGACGTGGAAACATTCAGCATTTCGGAGAAAGTGTCCATTTCACCAATAGGAAATAAACGGAAAGCAAACCTATCTTTCGGATCTTTCAAGAAGAGCTGTTCACTAGGACTGGACTCAGTTTCGTTTCTGCCTTGTTCCACTTCTTTTCTCTTTCTAACCAGTAATTGAATGACAACAATGAAATGCTTTCCGTAAGTTTCCAATAAGAACCGCAGAACCTTCCTGGGATGCTTACAGGTACAGCCGCGTTCTTTCTCGGAGATGGAATTACAGGGGCAAGATTATGCTTTAATCTATTCTAATCCTTAATGCAAAACGGATTCTTTATAATTAATTTAATTACGAATGTAAAACGAACATTCTACACTAAAAGCTTAACAAGAAAGTCGCTTCCATTTACTTCTGATATCGGAATCCGATGGGAGTTGGAAGAGGATTTCCTTATCTCTCGCCCGTTAGCTGCTAATGACTGCAGGGAAAGCGCTGAACTCCGCTTAAAGAAATTACATTTATGTATAAGACAGCTATAATTGAACTTTAGCGAAAAACTATCATTAAGGAAATGGCTTCCGATACGTTACAGCCGATCTTAATTCGAGATATTTCCTGATGATGTTGCAAACTTTTGATGCAGAATTTTAGACTTCATATTTACGCAGTTCGTGATTTTCTAAATGTCCTTTAATCCAATTGGAGGAATGTCTATTCTCATTGACGACTATTGCAGAGATAAAACTGAGATCACTTGAACTGCAGAATGGTTTCAGAATCGGTGAAGTGAAGGTGTAACTGTAAAGAGATTGTTGTGAAATGATGTTTTTTTTACATCTTGATTACACAACTTCTAACACTATATCACTTAGGAAAACGTATTATTTCTTGTGTTGAATTTTATATTACCTTGTTAACATGTTTCAGCCTGCTATTGGCCATCTTCAGAACTGGTTGTTGCTGGTCTTGGCGCCTAAGTCTTGTTTCCTGTGGAGTTGTGTTTGTGTAGTGTAATATATTTTTGCGTGGCTTTACTTTGTTTATAGTGTTTTTTCTCTCTCTTTAGTTCTTGTGTAGCTTTACTTTGTATATAGTGTATTTTTTTCTGTTTATTTCTATTATTGTATTTGCATTCCTGGTGTTGTGGAAGAGAAGGCCTGAATGGCCTTAACTACACCAGAATAAATAAATAAATAAATAAATAAATAAATAAATAAATACAGCTTCTTGTCTATGCGGATGACGTGAATATGTTAGGAGAAAATACACAAACGATTAGGGAAAACACGGAAATTTTACTTGAAGCAAGTAGAGCGATCGGTTTGGAAGTAAATCCCGAAAAGACAAAGTATATGATTATGTCTCGTGACCAGAATATTGTACGAAATGGAAATATAAAAATTGGAGATTTATCCTTCGAAGAGGTGGAAAAATTCAAATATCTTGGAGCAACAGTAACAAATATAAATGACACTCGGGAGGAAATTAAACGCAGAATAAATATGGGAAATGCGTGTTATTATTCGGTTGAGAAGCTCTTATCATCCAGTCTGCTGTCGAAAAATCTGAAAGTTAGAATTTATAAAACAGTTATATTACCGGTTCTTCTGTATGGTTGTGAAACTTGGACTCTCACTCTGAGAGAGGAACATAGGTTCAGGGTGTTTGAGAATAAGGTGCTAAGGAAAATATTTGGGGCTAAGCGGGATGAAGTTACAGGAGAATGGAGAAAGTTACACAACACAGAACTGCACGCATTGTATTCTTCACCTGACATAATTAGGAACATTAAATCCAGACGTTTGAGATGGGCAGGGCATGTAGCACGTATGGGCGAATCCAGAAATGCATATAGAGTGTTAGTTGGGAGACCGGAGGGAAAAAGACCTTTAGGGAGGCCGAGACGTAGATGGGAGGATAATATTAAAATGGATCTGAGGGTGGTGGGGTATGATGATAGAGACTGGATTAATCTTGCACAGGATAGGGACCGCTGGAGGGCTTATGTGAGGGCGGCAATGAACCTTCGGGTTCCTTAAAAGCCATTTGTAAGTAAGTAAGTAAGTAAGTAATAAATAAGTGATAATAAATAAATAAATAATAATAAATAAATAAATAATAATAAATAAATAATAAATAATAACTAATAATAATAAATAATAATAAATAAATAATAATAAATAAGTGATAATAAATAAATAATAATAAATAAATAAATAATAATAAATAAATAAATAAATAATAAATAATAATAAATAAATAAATAATAATAAATAAATAAATAAATAATAATAAATAAATAAATAAATAATAATAAATAAATAATAATAAATAAATAAATAATAATAAATAAATAAATAAAAATAAATAAATAAATAAAAATAAATAAATAATAATATATAAATAAATAATAATAAATAAATAATAAATAAATAAAATAAATGTGTAGTCAAAGAGTGTGTGTGTTCTGAAAAGTACAGACTCACAAAAACACATCCAAATGAAATTCTCAACACACAACTCAATTTCAGAACACACACACTCTTTGACTCCACATTACACTACCCAAACATACCCCCACAGGAAACAAAACAAAAGACGCAAAGACCAGCAACAACCAGTTCTGAATATGGCCAATAGCAGGCTGAAACATGTTAATACGGTAACATAAAATTTAACACAAGAAAGACAAATAATACATTTTCCGATGTTTTTTTAAATTAGGTTATTTTACGCCGCTTTATCAACTAGTTATCTAGCGTCTCATTTAAATGAAGTTGATAATGCCAGCGAAATGAGTCCAATGTTTAGCGACGAAAGTTACCCAGCATTTGCTCTTAATGAGTAGAGGAAAAACCCCGGAAAACCTCAACGAGGTAACTTGACCCAACCAGAATCGAACCCGGGTCTGGCTCGTTTCACGATCAGACATGCTAACCGTTACTCCACAGCTATGGATGAAATTATATTATGTGAAATTATATTACAGACGAAGAGAATATTTTCTCTAAAAGTGTTAGTAATATTGTATCTACTAGCATTATGTAACAAAATGTATAGAAAGATACTCATCTTAATTATCCATCTTAAGTCGATTGATTTTGAGGTACACGAAAATAATATGTATCTCCTATACCAAGTTCTAGTAGAATTCTGAAACCTGTTTTGATTGTGGAAAAATGGTCTTGGAAGAAGCATTTTCCAAAAGAGAGTACGAAAATCGATAAACAACTATATGAATGTACGTATGTGAGTACGTGCGTGCTTGTGTGTGCGTAATGTATATGTGGTTATGCATACAGGGTTGTTTCCGATTTCTGATAACGAATTTGAATGACATCATGTGCATCAGGAGTCACACGACAGCTGAACTGTGGCGCGAGGTGACAGACCAGTAGTGAGTAATCTCATAGTCAGAGTGCAAGGCGACTCACAGCAGAAATTCCCAAGAAAATCGAGCCTTTTTGGGTGGGGTACATAACAACCCCTTCCGATGCCAAGTATGTATGGGTATGCGTGTGTATGTGTGTATGCATGTGTGCAATGTATGTGTGCGCGCGTGGGATGTGTGTATATATGTATGCCTTACTTACAAATGAGGAGGGTCAGAAGCAAAGGGGAGTACAAGTGACATTTCTGACTTATGTGCATCAGGGCAAGCTAAAACATTTAAAATTTTATTGGCAGAGGGATACATCTTCTAACCACATCACACATTAAAGTTGAAATAAAAAATTTCACGGAATTTACGAAATCTTAAGTACTTTCAATCACATTTTCTCACAAATAACTTAAGTGCACTATACCCCTTTGCTTCTGACCCCTCTCAAATGGCTTTCAGAGAACCCGGAAGTTCATTGCCGCCCTCACATAAGCCCGCCATCTGTCCCTATCCTGAGCGAGAATAATCCAGCCTCTAGCATCATACCCTAACTGCCTCAAATCCATTTTAATATTATCCTTCTATCTGAAACGTGTTCCTGTCAGTGAAGCTTTATAGTTTATAGTGGCAGTGCAAAGTATTTGAACAGTGAAATGTTTTTGAAGTGTTAGTGAAATCAGGATAGAATCAGTGAAATGTGTCATAGTTCCAGTGCAGTGAGTGAGTTGACAGCGAAATGAGTGTAATATTGAAAGGTACTTGTGCAGATATGAACATATCATACTCGTGGGTTTTAGTTCGAATTTAGGGTTAAGATACAAATTAGATTTATTTCAAATGTTATTTTAAGTGATCGTTTCATTTAATTTAGGATATTCCCTGTTGTTGTTGTTGTTGTTGTTGTTGTTGTTGTTGTTGTTGTTGTTGTTGTTGTTATTATTATTATTATTATTATTATTATTATTATTATTATAAATTATTGTTAGTATTAATTATTGGTATTATTATTAATTGTATTTTTAATTTTAAGTTTATTATTGTCATTATTGAGTGTAATTAGTTACCACTGCCACCGGGTATATAGCCATTGCAGTGTGAATAAATAAATACATACATACATACATACATACATACATACATACATACATAATACGTCTCGGCCTCCCCAAAGGTATTTTTCCCCAGGTCATAGTATTCTGGGAATTAAAAGCCCTGTTATGCTCGTTTGTTCATTTTATGAAAGTAGAACGCCAATTCTTAATACAGAAATTCAAGGATTTTTATTTTCGGGGTTTTCTGCATTATATAAATACATGCTGCATAAAAATTTATCTCATGGTAATGTTATAATAAAGGGTGTTCTAACAAGAACGTCGGATTTAATAATGTGGATAAATGCAACAAAAACAGATAACAGAATAGATAGTAGCGCCGCCAAACCAACAAGATAATGACGCAATTGTTACAACAATGTCTTGTTATTGTTGAATTGGCGGCACTGCTATCTGCTCTGCTATGACATCTATTTTTGTAGCGTTTATTCACATTATTAAATCCGGCGTTGTTGTTGGGACACCCTTTAGTTGATATGGAGGAAAATCAAGAGATGACGTCTTATTCAGAATTAATCACACTCACATCAGTGACAGATCACCAAAACTAACTAGGTAAGAGAAGTTAATATGGTTTGTTTATGAGCTTTTTAAATTTCTCCGTCTGTATTCAGCTGTGATTATAATGTAGGGAATACATTTTTCGCAATTTAATGTAAGGAAGTGAATCACAGAGATTTGATATGCAAGCAGCTTTATAGGCTTACATTACAACAATATTTTACAGAGGTGCCCAAATTATTATTGAAAAATCATGTTTTAAAGTTTCTGCTTCAATATGTGCAGTATTAAGTTGTATTTTAATGCTATGTTTATGAATTAATTTTTATTTTTTTTTGTAGTGATTTTTTTCTGTTAATTGTAAATGTTAGTAGAGAATATTACAATTTATGGATTTGTAGAATTGTGCAGTTAGTGATCACGATACAATTTCAGTTGTTTCCTGTTCTCCTGTTTTTTGTGGTTGTTGTTTATATTGTCAGTTTCTAGGTCTTGATTTTAAGCAATATTTTTATAACTTAAAGTGTTATTAAACAGTTTATGGCAGTTTTGTAATGTTTTAGGTCTGACTGAAGTATTGACCAAGGTTTTACTCGAAGTATAATATTTGTTTTCTCTTTAAAATGTAAGAAAAAAAAAACAATATTTTACAGTTTACCATAATGATTTTGGCCACCTCTACCTCTGCATATGCTGGGTAACTTTCGGTGTTGGACCCCGGACTCATTTCACCGGCATTATCACCTTCATATCATTCAGACGCTAAATAACCTAGATGTTGATACAGCGTCGTAAAATAACCCAATAAAAAAAAACCTCTGCATGTCCTCGTGGGAGCAGAAACGCAATGAATTTATTTATTTTAATGGGTAATTTTACGACGCTGTATCAACATCTAGGTTATTTAGCGTCTGAATGAAATGAAGGTGATAATGCCGGTGAAATTAGTCCGGGGTCCAGCACCGAAAGTATTGGGTTAAGGGAAAAAACCTCAATCATGTAGCTTGCCCCGACCGGGATTCGAACCCGGGCCACTTGGTTTCGCGGCCAGACGCGCTGACCGTTACTCCACAGGTGTGGACTGACGCAATGAAAGTTCGAAGTGATGACAATTAGTGGTCGAAACAATAGAAGAACGCACCATGAAACGTCTGTATCTTGGGAATATTAATAAAAATTGCTTATATTATATAGCCTAGTTTAGCAAACCACATTTTTCGCGCATTACAACAAAGTACTTAAACTGAAATATCAATGAAACTTCCAACACAAGCGTGGTCCCAGCAAGAATTCTGCGCTAGCCAGGGAATTTTAATATACCATAAATTACTTCCTAAACTTTTGGTAATTATATTCAACGTCGGTACGCTGTTAGTCCAAGTACACAGAAGTTACAATAAAAAAAGTTTCCTCCCGGAATGTAAAAGTCCATTTTAATTAGTCTCTTCACGTCCTGGCTGAGTGAAGCACCATTCCGAAGGCTGGGAAACTCCTGCAGTGCCACAGGATGTTGCGCGTTGTCTTTATTTATGAGAGCAGAGCTGCAGCCAGCCTGTGAATGAAGTAAGCTTTCATGTTCCAGTTTCCACACAAGGTCACGGGCATGCATGTCACTGCTTGCCTGCTTCCCTGTCAGATTTGAGGGAATTAACACGATTAACTCTGCAGTGCTTGGGAAAAGAGGCATAAGTCAGTCTCCACAAACATTTTTTAAATAATTTATTGACAACTTATGGAACATCTGCTCGCTTGAGAAAAGAGACATAAGTAGGCCTATTTCTCCCATTACAGAAATTCATACAGAAGAAAACCAAATCGACATAAATCAGTGTGAAGACAGTTTTTTTCCTTCTCCTGTAAAATTAACATTTTTGACTTGTGCCACTTTTCCAGAGCACTATAGAACTACTCATAACGTACACACGGCTCGGCCACCTGATCTATTTTCCTTCTATTCATTGCTTTCTTTCCCTTCATCACCCTTATCTCCTCTACCTCTTCTTCCATTTCGTGTTCTGCTATTCATTTATTTTCAATCCTTTTTATTACCTTTCATTCACTGATCTTATTACTGTTCTTTTCGTGCCACTCCTAGTATTTCCCATGCTTCGTGATAATATAATTCAAGTACAGTACATTTTCCCCTTTGAATAATAATATGATTATATTATATTATAGTAGTCCACACCTGTGGAGTAAAGGCTGATTCACAACAAACCGGGAACGGAAACGACAACGAGAACGAGGACGGAAATAATGTTAAAATATATGTTTTTTAAATGTGAGTATTTACAATAGTTAATTGTGAATGCTCACATTTAAATACATTTATTTTGACATTGTTTCCGTTCTCGTTCTCGTTATCGTTTCCGTTCCCGGTTTATTGTGAATCAGCCTTAACGCTTAGCGCGTCTAGCCGCGAAACCAGGTGGCCGGGTTCGATTCCCGGTCGGGGCAAGTTACCTGGTTGAGGTTTTTTCCGGGGTTTTCCCTCAACCCAATATAAGCAAATGCTAGGTATACCTTATTTTATTTCAAGGAGTGCAGTTCGGTGTTCAAATAAGCCACCGAACTGCACTCCTTGAAATAAAATAAGGTATAACTTTCGGTGCTGGACCCCGGAATCATTTCACCGGCATTATCACCTTAATTTCATTCTGACGCTAAATAACCTAAGATGTTGATAAAGCGTCGTAAAATAATCTACTAGGAGGAAATATATTATAATATATTATTTAACGTGGATTACTGGTAATTATTTATAAATATATAGTAATAAGATAATAATTATATATCAGAAATATTTCAATTTTCAAATAATGTTTGTGCCCTATTCCATTGTCTTTCGTAGAAGTTATTACATACATTCACTGCAATTTATTTCATCATCAACATCAACAGCAAGGATTAAGCCTACAAGCTCTTTCCGATATGCATTGTTCAGTTCATCTTTTTTTTTCGGGCGTCCGATGTCTTTTCTACTTCTAGATCTAAAATTCATTAAGTCTTTGGGCTCGATCTGCTTTCATTCTTTCTACACGTTTCTCCCAATTACGTTGGTGTAGCTTGATTCTATGTATTAGCTTAAAAATGTTTAACTCGTTTCTGATGTCTTCACTCTTTTTTTTTGTCTAATAAGGTATATTCTGCAACATTTCCAAAAAATCTCATTTCCGCAGCTTCTAGCCTCTGTTCTTGTTTCTTAGTAAGTGTCTGACATTCTGAGTCGTACGTAAGGGCAGGCATCGTCATCACTTACAATTTATTTACTGCTGATATTATTGTGCATGACGTATCTCAGACTCGTATAACATAAACTGTTTCATTTGTGTGATTGTGACTTTCCTTACAACTACAATCCTTTACTTACTGTAACGCTTTCTATATCCCTGCCTGAGAGCTGAGTAGTCGTACAGTTGTACCACAGTCTAATATATATAGTCACGAAGCTTGAGTTGTTGAGGTTGCTAGGAAGAATAGACTGTGCAGCTACTATTTCGCATTGTCTGTAATGAGGCGATAGTAGCGATCCTAGTGGTTATCAACTATCTATGCATGCATATTTATTACATATTGAGCTTCATGACTGTATATACTAGACTGTAGTTGTACTGCTGTCTTTTACAGCAGAGCACGCGGCATTACGAATAACTTCAGAATCATAAGTTGCCGTGGTGATTTCGTGACACCACTGATCTAGAGAGTGGTTAGAGGAGGGTAATATGAGGCTGGGAAGTAGTACAAGAAGGCCAGTATGTATGGAGGTGTAATTGGTAGTATTAGCTGTGTGGTTCCATTGCACAAACAGTTCAGTCGACAAGAACGTAATAAGGACACGCTCTCGGCTTATTTGCGCTACTGCTGCCAGGGTTCTTGCTGTTGTATTGTAATTCAATTACAGCGAGTTTACACTCCGAGTTAGCAGAGGTGCTACAACCCTCCCGTCGCACGTAGGCAACCCGCATAACGATCTGCAACGATGAATAAAGATTGCGTCTGTCTTGCTGTATGCGAGTCACGTGACTGCAACGAATTGAAGCAGATATCATGCAGAGTCCCTCGAGATTATGATGCTGGATCGTACAATGCATTTATGTCCATAATTCATCTCTCTGAAGGAAGAGAAGGTGTAAATGAGTAAGTCTGTTCAAGAACTACAAATGGGTCATAATTAGACCTCGGATTTTTAAGCTCGAATAGGATAGCTTGCAACAATTTTATGTAAAACTCCCAAAATGTACGCAACACGAGGAACTCTCGAGCGATGATATTGCCTAAAAGTAATTGCATTAAGGGACGTATGTTGCAATCTATGCTGAACGAGCCTAAAAGTCAGGCTAATTTAACTAGGAAAAAATCAAGAATGCGCCTTTGTCGAATAAGGGTGAAGTATCCACAAATGTAGGCAGACAGACAGACAGACAGACAGACAGACAGACAGACAGACAGACAGACAGACAGACAGACAGACAGACAGACAGACAGACAGACAGACAGACAGACAGACAGATTTATTGAGTAATATTATACATACAGATATTATATTATCGTAATTTTCTCTAAAATCCAGTGCACGGGTCTTCTGACCGTACGTGCTTTGTACCTAAAACAAGTTCTACTTTGTAGGTTTCACTCCCCTCACCTATAATTATGTCCAACCACTCTCTAAAAGAACACACAGATTAAAATGAAAATGGCACAACAGAACACATTATATAATATGTCCTAACCTAAACCAGACATAAAAGTGTATAACTGGGTCCACAAATGTAACAAACTGTCTGAGTTGTTTATACAATGACGTCTCCTTGTAGCCATGATCAGATGTGAAGTAACAACGAAAACAATATTCATATCTAAACAATATTACCTTAATGTCTGTTGATAACATAAACATAAACGGCTGGAATGCAGAAGCTCGAATTGCATGAAAACTAGAGCATGGGGATTTGAAATCAGCACGCCAAAAATATTAAGAATCCGTGAAAAAATCTCATGCAACTGACATTTCAAAAACATTTGTTGGCCACTGTTATTCATCTTATCAAAATGTTTTTTTTAATATGTTTGGATTTATTACCGTCAGAATTACTTATCGATAATCAATCATTCAAATCATTAGTTTATGACATAAGATGGCACATAATGACCGACGAACGATTTCGCCATGAGTATGGCATCCTCAGGTCTCTTAGAAGCAAAGACACGTAATGAACACTTATAATCTCTTGTTTAAATGCAATCGTTAAAATACGTTTGGAAAAACAAGGTGGGCAGTATAACTATATGTGATTATGGACATGTGTGTAACATCAAAATCTAAAACCAAGTACAAAGTATTAAAAATAACAATGTGCTAGTGGTTAAAATGTACAATAAGATAAAATAGATTGGCAGTCATCAATTGCAGGTGATCATAAAATACAAAGTAGTACAACATGCTGTGGACTTTGATTTCATACACAGCTATATACCACAGCATGTTCTACTACATTGTAATTTATGACCACCTGCAATTGAAGACTATCAAACAATTTTATCTTATTGTACATTTAACCACTAGCACATTGCTTGTTATTTTTAATACTTTGTACTTGGTTTTAAATTTTGATGTTACACATATGTTCATAATCACATATGGTTATACTGCCCATCATTTTAACCTTATTTTTCAAAACATATTTTAATGATTGTATTTAAACGAGAAATTATAAATGTTCATTATGTGGCTTTGCTTCTATGTGAGACCTGAGGATGCCATACTCATGGCCACAACGTTCGTCGGTCATTATGTACCATCTTATGTCATAAACTAATGATTTGAATGGTTAATTATTGATAAGTAATTCTGACGGCAATAAATCCAAACATATTTAAAATTGTATTCTACTTATCGGCCCCAACAAGCCTTTGAAATTATCTAAATGTGCTAGGAAACCGGTGAAGCAAGTCGCAATGGTATGAAAGCATGTTCTACCCCTTCCTTACCTGTAAAATCTAAGCGTGTCTACTTTACACTTGTGTGATTATTTGATAAACATTTTCATCCATTAAATTATCAGTATTATTACACAATTCACTTTACAATGGCAAAATGTTTTCGCTATTTTATGGCATCTTGAGGTCGTAATATAAAATAACAATTGTATAATATTATTTATACAATTAAAATAAAGATTAAAATAACTCAATCACAAATTAATTACATTACTAACACACTGCCAACTTCTATATGTGTACACAGACTTTTAAATCATTATGAAATTAAATATACGAGTAAAACTTATTATAAAACGGTTAAAACTCTAAAAAATAAAATAATATTTCAGTTTTATAAATCTGTGCTTATTTAAACCCTATGACAATTTAAAGCCCCTCAGGACGAAGACTTTTTTTTCATTCTAATTTTATTTTTCATTCAGTTCACTTGTCGCGCTGTTATATAGGAGAAAAATGTATGTATGTATGTATGTATGTATGTATGTATGTATGTATGTATTCCTTTTTTTTGAGCAGCATGTTCCATTACAAATGGAAAGTAATACTACATGTATGTATGTATGTATGTATGTATGTATGTATGTATGTATGTATGTATGTATGTATGTATGTATGTATGTATGTATGTATGTATTCCTTTTTTTGAGCAGCATGTTCCATTACAAATGGAAAGTAATACTACATGTATGTATGTATGTATGTATGTATGTATGTATGTATGTATGTATGTATGTATGTATGTATGTATGTATGTATGTATTCCTTTTTTTTGAGCAACATGTTCCATTACAAATGGAAAGTAATACTACATGTATGTATGTATGTATGTATGTATGTATGTATGTATGTATGTATGTATGTATGTATGTATGTATGTATGTATGTATGTATGTATGTATGTATTCCTTTTTTTTGAGCAGCATGTTCCATTACAAATGGAAAGTAATACTACATGTATGTATGTATGTATGTATGTATGTATGTATGTATGTATGTATGTATGTATGTATGTATGTATGTATGTATGTATGTATGTATGTATGTATTCCTTTTTTTGAGCAGCATGTTCCATTACAAATGGAAAGTAATACTGTATGTATGTATGTATGTATGTATGTATGTATGTATGTATGTATGTATGTATGTATATATTCCTTTTTTTTTGAGCAGCATGTTCCATTACAAATGGAAAGTAATACTACATGTATGTACGTATGTATGTATGTATGTATGTATGTATGTATGTATGTATGTATTCCTTTTTTTTGAGCAGCATGTTCCATTACAAATGGAAAGTAATACTACATGTATGTATGTATGTATGTATGTATGTATGTATGTATGTATGTATGCATGTATTCCTTTTTTGAGCAGCATGTTCCATTACAAATGGAAAGTAATACTACATGTATGTATGTATGTATTCATGTATGTATGTATGTATGTATGTATGTATGTATGTATGTATGTATGTATGTATGTATGTATGTATTCTGTACTTTGATACCCGTTTTCTCGATTTTCCAATTTTCATCATCTTGTAACATTCAAAATGCTTTAATGAATGTAATTTTGCTCCAATCTCAGTGAAATTTTGTACAGAAGTCCACAAAAGCATGTGAAGTAAATTGACACATGTGTTTTCTTCTGCCATGAAAAGTGTTCAAATCACCATGTGTTGAGGATGTGATAAGTTTTAAAAAATTGAAAAGTTAACAACTACAAGGGTAAATATTTTTTTCTCAAAAAGTAATTGGAAAAGTATGGAAAGCAGTGCCATATTTTACGTACATCTGTCAGAAATAAATTAAATATAAATTTAAAGAAAAATTATGTAAACTTTGAAAATTGGGACAATTATAATTCAGCATTATAAAAAGCAACAAAGATTGGAATATCAAGGTAAAAATTGTGTATTGCATGCCCAAATTGTAAGACATATGTGGTAAAAGTTTCAGATTAATTTGTTTAAAAATGTAGAACTTAGAAATTTCACTGATCCATATACTTAAGTACTATACAGAATGTTAAAAGAAAAGTATCCAATATTTTAGGAGGTGATAGTATGCATCAAAACAAGAAAATAATGTCTAATAAACATGGGTCCTACAACACATACTTTCTGAGATCTGAACACTTGTTCATAGGAGGTGCTCAATGTGGCGTCCATTCATGGCAATGCATTCCTCTGCCCTTCGGCGTAAGGAATCACGCACTCTTTAAAATTTGTTGTTAATAAATTAATAAGAAAGTCCTGATAACGAGCCTCGGTTAATCTCTGTGATAACACGTGTGATATTAATCTATCTCCAAGAACGCCTGCCCATACGTTGATTGAGAATCGGTGCTGATGCCTTGTTCTTCAACTCCATGAGGAATTTCATCAGCCCACACATGCTGATTACGAAAATTCACAACACCATCTCTGCTGAACCCCGCTCATATCCGCAACCAAACTTTTGTTTTCAATATTCCTTGCGACCATCAGTATTCCATGCCAGGGGTGTCAACTGCAGTATGATTATCTGGTAATCTGCTGTGTTGTAGGGCAGAGGAATGCAATGTCATAAATGGACGTGACATTGAGCACCTCCTATGAACAAATGTTCAGATCTCAGTCGGTATGTGTCGTAGGACCCATGTTTATTAGACATTGTTTTCTTGTTTCTAATGCATACTATCATTGCCTAAAATAGTGGATATTTTTTTAAACACCCTGTATACTGTAAGAATCTGTGGCCATTTTTACGTGAATGTGATTACATTTTAGCGGTCTTTACTTCATGAAGTATTCATGTTTTTAAAATTATGTTAAGTACACTATTTTTTAGACGTAGCTGGTTTACAATACTAAAATCTAGCCTTTGTCAGGTTTCAGGACAGTTTCCATAGTTTAATTCTTAATATTATAAAATAGTACGTATAGTTAACTTTGTTATAGAGCAGCAGTGGCGAAAATGCGATCGTGCGCCGAGCCACTGTGTAACCTGCAACGTGCATAGCACCTATGGAGGGAGGCGGACACCCGAAGGGGAAATGAAGCAACTGACTGACTTATTAACGGATTTTCATTTTCCTTACGTCAAACACTTAAATAAAATTTTACACAGTACAAGGCTACAAACTAATGTTTAGTATGTGTAACAAAGAAAGAAATGAACAAGAAAACATAGGACACATTATCACAACATAAAATTAACTGTCTTCAGAATGTCTCTGCGACATAGTTTCAAAATCAGGAATTATGTCACTTACTGCCAGTCGTAGTTGATCACGAAGATATTTGTCTGTCAGTCGTGATCTAAATTTGGTTTTTACTATTTTCATTGTTGAAAATAATTTTTTACAATCGTAAGTTGTAGCGAACATGGCTTCAAAAGAGCAAGCGAAAGAACGAAGCTTCGGATATTTATTTTTTGGCAAAGATTTGAAAGCTCGAACATTTGTCCAGTCCTTACATCTAGCTTTCATTTAACATCACATTATAAATCTGTGAGTTTAAATTGAAGATCTAACCGTATTATTCGTACATTTGCTCAAAAAGGATCGACGTACAGAGATAATAATAATAATAATAATAATAATAATAATAATAATAAACAACAACAACAACACTTAACCTTTTAATGTTTCATGAGTAACATGTAATATAATGCCGTTTTATGTTATACAACCATTTTCCTCGTAATACTTGTGAACAAATCATACATTTAATATTCTCATCATATTGTCAGCAAAAAAATGCGTCCTCCCATCCTACTTGAAACTTTCGTTTTCGTAAAGGGACATGATTTCGAGAGAGACATTGCGACGATACGCAACTCGCAGGTCAGAGACAAATACAAATGGAACGGAGTTTGACTCCACTGAGTGAGAGGGTGGGGGTTGTGGGAGGTAGAAAGGGAAATGCACAGCTATCATTGCGAGCCCAATGTGCTCGTGAGTCACATTTTCGCCACGGCTGTTATAGAGTATGTAACAAAGTACGGATCCCATTAAATGTGTAAAGAGAAGATTCTGAGTTGTGGCTGTAATGAAACCTTTCCCAGCTATGAATGTAGTATATAGGACACTCTGATTCGATTCCCTGGAAATTATCTATCTTCTCAGTTGCCTTCCTGCAATCCCAGTTAAGGATCTCAATATATTAAATAAATAAAGCTAGAAATGCTCACGAATGTGCATAGAGATTAAAGCAATCTCTTCATTCATTGCAGAATGTAGTTAAAAAAAGTATTTGCTTTGTTCGCTTGACAGGGTATGTTTTGTCACATATAGGCCTAGATCTACACTCACATTGTTACAAATACACTTACGGTTTTGTTCATGACAACCTTTGGGTCTATAAGTTTTGAAATGGAACCCATGTACTGGGATCGCTTAGTCGTATGTCTGAGATAGTAGCATGCTCCCTTCCATTCATGTAATGCCATTGCCATTGTGGTCTAGAAATCGCTCCATCTCATGGCCCTCTTTGTTCTCAGTTCTGACAACAGATTTATGTATTGTGTTACAGTTGATAGCAGTAGCTAGTCCTATGTAGAAGGTCTCTCTGGTAAGCTACTCGTGATGGAGATAACTTTGACAGGCAGATCCCTTTTGAGATGGTTGCTTTGACTCGTTCTATTAATCGAATCTGTGTAATTACGTGAAACTTTTATGCGGTTCGTGATTGTTAGGCTGTTCGTCCACGACGCGTCGCCTATAGAGATGAACAACGAGCGAGAATGCAAGACTAACAGCGCCTGCAAAGTTGAAAACCCGAATGACAGTATTGCCTGTCATTGACTGCTTGTAAGCAAACGTTCAAAACATCGAGACTTCGGGAGTGATCAACTCTCGAACGTCAAGCAGCCTTGAATCGTCACAGTTGTTTATACTAGACTGAAATTTTATCTGTTTTGGCAACTTTTATATACAGTATGGTCCACACCTGTGTAGTAACGGTTAGCGCGTCTGGCCGCGAAACCAGGTGGCCCGGGTTCGATTCCCGGTCGGGGCGGGTTACCTGGTTGAGGTATTTTCCGGAGTTTTCCCTCAATCCATTATGAACAAATGCTGGGTAACTATCGGTGCTGGACCCCGGACTCATTTCATCGGCATTATCACCTTAATCTAATTCAGACGCTAAATAACCTAAGATGTTGATAAAGCATGGTAAAATAACCTACTAATATATATATATATATATATATATATATATATATATATATATATAGTATGTCTAAACAGTCAAGTAGCCTATTTGAAACATCATCTGTACTTTTCGGTGTAGTAATCCGTTCCCCAGTCTTTATTAAATTACTAGGCTCTTATTAAAAGACTAAGAATTTTTTTTTTTTTTTTTTTTGTATGTTTGAGATCAAGTATACAATCTCAAGTAAGAAAAAGCGCTTTATTTAACGCTATGTTTTATGTTTCTTAGAAATTCGAATTTATTTGAGAACTTTTTTATTTATATAGGCCTAACCATAGGTAATAGCCTATCCAGACTTCGGCCTAGGGACACAGAGTAACCAGTATGAGGTTTAGAGTACACGGAGTATAAATGACGTCATGACCCGTGTGCAGTCACCCGACTGCAACAACACAGGTGGGTCCGTAATGTGCATTACCGTTGTGTGTATTGCTGTTACGTGTAACAGGCTTCGGCGTAGGGACACCTGATTGAAGGTTACAACTCACGTTAATACTTTAATGGTAGACATTTATTGTCTACACTAGGCATGTACTGTATATACTGCATCGGTACAGAGTGAAATATATTTTGTGCCGTACTGTGAAGGAATGTTTACATGTTGAGACACGAAGTAACGGCGCGCTCCATCTCCCATTCCGCTCGACCAACAAAACACTGTCGTCCGTGCGTTCTGAACTTGGTGCTTTTCTGTGCCCAGGACCGAAGCCTGGTAATATCTGATAGTAGAACCAGATCATTTTTATAACTTTACTGTGATACTGTTTTCTTTTGTCTTTTTGTATCAATTCAACATCTATAATGTTATTTGTTTCAATGATGTATGTTATTCAAAGTTACGAAATCTTTCCACGCCGACCAAATGCTATTTCGAGAATTATGAGCGAGACTCGAAGCGCACGAGAATGACGAGACGAGACTCGAAAGACAAATGCAACGAACACAGCGAGCGAGAGCGGCAGTTAGTTTTGTTCATCTCTAGTCGCTTCATAGATTCGTCAGCGTAACGTCATGCTTATTCCTTTGAAGCTACGAAACCGCTACGCCTGCATTTTCGTCCAGCTAATGGCTTTTATCTAGTAGGCCTATAAGATATCAAACGATGAAGAAGTTCTGGACTTTAATTCTTACTGCCGCATTTGAAATCGCAGACGAGAAAAGGTCTGGATTCATCAGCACATAGAAATACAGGGTGTTAAGTAAAAAGGGTCTTATATTTTGAGAGGAGGTAGTAGCCTATTCATAAAAACAAGGTCGTAATAAAATTTGTGGTAGATAAAGCAGATGTTGCAGAGGGTTTTTCTCGGGGTACTCCCGTTTCCATCTATCATTCCACTTCATCTACATTTCCCCTGTTTCATCATGATCTCCGTTTCTTTCCTCCTGGCTTGCGATCGATGTAGAGTTGGCTGCTGTCCACCGCCAAATTTAGACCCCGTGGTATGTGGTCATTAGTTGCTGGTGGTAGTGCTATGTATTGTGGGTTCTCCCCCGGGTTTAGGGTACCTCGTAGGACCAGGGTTGAGAGACCGCGATGATGGCTACGTGGAAAGTTAAAGGGATTCCGTAGGCTGTAGAGAAGTTCGGGGGCGGCCCGTAATGGATATACAGAGTGATTCACGAGGATTTACCGTCCTTTACGGAGCTAATTTCCTCGTTGGGGTGAGGAATACCGACTAATTGCTGCCCCTATCTCTGAAATGAAATGCACACTGCTAGTTTAACATAATCCAGATAGGTTCCAGTTAACCATATGTGAAGGCCTTAACAGCCACAATTCCCAGTACACGTATGATATAGGTAAATATGATTTTGTGTACGCAGTGAAATTTATACCTGAAGCAGGAACTATAAACAATGACGGCCCCTGTGAGGTGAGCAATTTTTCACACGTCTGATGTTATAACTTGACCACATCATAGCTATTGCTGGTTGCCTAATAACAAGGATTAATTCCATCGTTACCTGCACAGAGATGGCTCGTAATGACTGCCGACGGTTGAGGCAGCGTAATACGGGCGAGAGTAAAGCTGTTATAGTCTGCCGATCAATGGCAGAGTTCAGAAACCTTGTTGTATATATAGCCATCATAAATAAATTGAAAAATTATCTACTGTAGCTTCGTGTTGCGTGATGCCTATTAAAGGAGTATAGGTATAGTCACTTTAATGGAAGTTGGGCCATCGTCAGAGTTGTGGAATATAGTCGGCTCAGTTTCTGTATAGTCGCAGTCATAATCATTTTATCATCAGTCTGTTACTATCATCATGCTATCACATCTCTTTATCACAATCGTCATTCTATCATCATTCCATCGTCATCATTACCATTATTCTATCATCATCACCACCATCATCATTCTATCGTCAGCACCATCATTATCATCAACATCAGTTTATCATCACCATAGTAATCATCATCACTACCATCATCAATTCGTCACAATCATCATCATCATCATTATTCCTTCATCATTATTACCATCATCAGTTTATCATCACAATATTAACCATCATCATCACCACTACCATCATCAATTCATCTTCATAATCATCATTATCATCAGCATTATTGCTTCATCATTATTACCGTCATCAGTGTATCATCATCACAATATTGACGATCATAATCATCACCACCACCACCACCGCCACCATCAATCCATCGTCACCATCATCAATCAATTGTCATCATTTTATCATCACTATCACCAACATTATGTCATCATGATCACCACCATCATTCCATCATCTTTATGACGACATTATTTTATCATCATTATCACCATAATTAATCGAGGTCGGCCTCGGTAGCGTAGTTGGTATAGCGCTGGCCTTTTATGCTCGGGTTCGATCCCGGCCCAAGTCGATGGCATTTAAGTGTGTTTAAGGGAAGACTCCACTGAAAATCATGAAAATTTGTCCAATTTGTTTTTTTAAGCTATTTCACTTATTCAGAATGTATATTTTCATACCCCAAATGGATTCAGCTCAATTCTGATTACAAATACTCGTATGTTTACACTTTTTAAATTAAGGCTGGAAGGGGGCGTGGAATTTAAAGAGCTATCAAAATTGTTTTTCATCGAAGAATCCTTTTTTAAAATTTCTGATTACAAATCTAGTAACTTTTTGTTGGCTCCCTGAAATTACTAGATGAATGTAGCGGAGGAGAATATTAATTTACATAAATATTCATTATATTTTCAAATCTATTTTTCTGTGTTCATTTTTGTTGATTCAACACCAACTTTCTTATGCCAAATAGTAATCAATCTGGATGAAATTTTTACTGCAAGTATTTATGAGGTAGCTGCATGTTTCTATGCATTTATTTTGTGATATAATAATAATAATAATAATAATAATAAATAATAAATAATAATAATAATAAATAATAAATAATAATAATAATAAATAATAATAATAAATAATAATAATAAATAATAATAATAATAAATAATAAAAAGTACTTTTTTCTGGAGAAAAGGTGACGGAACTCTGTGTAGAATGTTTTACAGCGGACAGGGAGATGATTATTGTTCACAGCACGGGAATTTTGTCGTTTTTAACCATTCTTGGAATGGCGTTCCAGCGCGTTCCGCCAGAAAAAAAAGCACTGATAACAACTTCTATGTAATTTCGGACATCTAGTGTTGTAGATAGGTTGATGTTAACATGCAATCGAAAATTCTAAAAGAACAAGCAGCAACTTGAGTGGCATTAGAAAAAAAAAACAAGGGTATATGTAAAAAATCCCAATCTATCTATATTGATGTCCGATAAAAAATTTATTATCGTTTTTTGAAAATTCGCCTATTTAAATTAATGTGAAGTCTGCGCTTGGTGGGTTCCACAGAGTTTCTCTATACGTGGCCTTATGGTTGAAAACTGAACTGAGCATTATTGCAGGTGTTCACGTTTCATTGGTAAAGTCTGTCTCAAAATAAAATGTACTATATCCAAAGACTTCATTGCAAATAAAAAATGAGTTATAAAGAGACTTTCTGGATCGCATAAAATTTATTTTTTAAATCCAAAATTTCGCGACACATTCCATGGAACTGCGCGACACACCGGCTGGGAACCCCTGCTCTAGGTCATAATGTCCAATTGTAACTTGTACGAGGTAACCCCTGGCGTAAGCAACCCGCAGCGCATATTCATTAAGGTCGTTTTTCATATTTTATATGGAAAGTTATTGACCTTAGCAGAGCATGCTTGACGTGCAATATCTCCTGGTTCTATAGGCGTTTGGACACCCATGCTCTAGGTCTTCCTAGGACGTTGTAAATGTTTCATGTCTCCTTCATTATTGAAAGGTTGGAACACTGGATTCCGTTAATGCCGTCTTGTTCTTTTGTCATGTATTGTCCAAATTTCACGAGAGCATCCCTGCAAGGGGAGTATGGTCCTTGCGGGGTAAGAGGAGAGAGTAAGCCAGTAACTCAGCGTTCTTGAAGGAGCAGCTGGATGGGAGTGATGTCATTGGCCGGCTGGGACAACCAAGGCTCAGTCAATGGCCGGACGGTTCCGTGTAGGGGATAGATTGTAAGAGTGGGGGAACAACTCGTATTCCTTGCTCGGATCATCTTCGTGAAATGCGGACAGTACTGATAATGAACCTTCGTATTTCATCTCAACCCCTACCTTGCACGTGCGGTTTGATTCGTCTGTCTTGTTTATTCCGGTTTTCAGTGATGTTCATGTAGCTAAAGCTTGATTCAGGGATTTTGACCTCTGCAAAAAGTAAGTAGATAGACTAAAGGCTTTGCCACACAGAATGCGGGCTACCGCAGCGGGCAGGACGTTGCAGAAAAACGCAGCAGACTGCGATCAAAGACGTCACACACACGTACAGCGATATTCTAGTGCGTGCGGACGGTACGAAATCTATGATAACATAGAGTGGATTCTGCTCAGTTTCTATTTCGAGTGGCTATTGTGTATCTATCTATTTAAGGGTGGCACATATGTCACGTATTGGTTTAAATGCCTTGTAACTTTTTTGTTTGAGCATGCACAAAATTATTCCTGTCTGAGATGAGAAGTACACTGTCGGGAAATGTGAAAACACTAGGTATGAAAAATTATGTCCTTCAAATGACCGCCATTCGCAGTTCACAAAGAGTGGCTCTTTTTAGTGCATTGTCCATAACTTTGCGAAGAATTGCTGGCTGCAACTCACGAATCTCGGCCCGTATGTTGTCTTTGAGCTGCTCGATGGTTGCTGGTTTGTTGACGTATACACGTTCTTTCAAATATCCCCAAAGGAAAAAATCTGGGACTGTCAAGTCTGGGGAACGTGATGGCCAGTTGAAATCAGCAAACCGGGATACCACTCGCTCGCCAAAAAGTTGTGTTAACAGTGCTCTGGTTTCACGTGCTGTGTGAGCAGTGGCTCCATCTTCTGAAACCAGTGTGCAGCATTATTCGCCACAGCTGGTCTAAGAAAGTCCCTGATCATGTTGCGATACCGCTCTCCTCTTACTGTTACGACAGCACCTTCTTCTTCAAAGAAATACGGACCGATGATCCGTTCTTAGGTTACACCACACCACACCGTACATCTTATTGGATGCAAATCACGCAGAACGATGGCCTTGGGGTTTTCCCGTGCCCATATTCGCTAGTTTTGTTTGTTGACAACACCATTTAGGTGGAAATGGGCTTCGTCACTCATTATCAGATTCTGGAGAAAGTCCTGTTGTTCCCTCGCCAAGTTTTGGAAGCGAACTGCATACCTGAGACGGGCTTGTGCATCTGCGGGAGACACACTCTGCACAGTTGCAGTTTGTATGGGAACAATTTCAAATCAGTCCTTAAAACCCTTTGCAGCGACCTTCGATTCATCCCAAGCTGAGCGGCACGTCTTCGGGTTGATGTTTCAGGGTTGTCATTAATGCTGTCCCTCACTCGCTCAATGTTTTCGGGAGTTCGAACTGAACGTCGTCTACCCGTTCTTGGGCGATCGCAGACTGAATAATTTTGCCGAAATCGTGCTACCAGACGCAGAATCGTAGTCTGATGAGGACAGTTGCGCACATGGAAGTGCCGACGGTATGCTCTCTGAGTAAGGATGATGGACCTTTGATTCTCAAAATAAAGTTCAATCAGTTTCGTGCGCTGTTCAGGATTTAATCTCTCCATGGTGTATCTCCCAAGTTTACTTTATACAGATCTGAAAAGAAGTAAGTCAAAAATCAATTTACAAAAAAGTTATAAGGCATTGAAACCAATGCGTGACATATGTGCCACCCTTATACTAGTGCGTGCGGACGGTACGAAATCTATGATAACATAGAGTGGATTCTGCTTTCTCAAACACCAAGTAACCGCAGAGCAAACAGTGCTGCTTTGGAAGTTCGACAACATTTTGTCAATTATTTCAATAATGATTCATTATAAAAATATTTATACACAGTAGATTCCTGCTTCAATTATTCTGTAAATTACTTATTAATTATTATATTTCTATCTCTTACTATGATTATGTGAATTACTTAATAATTAATTATTAGATTTCTGCTTCTATTATTATGTAAATTATTTATTAGACCTAATTCTTAAATTTCTACTCCTTTTATTAGTATGTAGGCTAAATTTCTTATTAATTTTACTGGATTCCTATTTTCAGTGTTACGTAAATTACGTAATATCGACATAAATAAAACTATGTTGAAATACAAAGTATATAATGCACTTACCTTCTAAGTTCAAGGCCAATCTTATTTCCTTCCATTTCTCCGCCTTCTGCACAACGTTTTTGTACTCCAGATGTCCGGGATCGTACAAAAATTTATATTTCCGTACCTCTTTTACGAGTTTTTCAGTCTCCATGTTCCTACTAGAACGCAGAACGCAACGGGCAACAGACTCGAAACACAAACTGAAACTAGCCCGCTGCGTCCTCCTCCAGCCCGCTGCGTTAGAACGGCGCGTGTGTGACGGGGATGATGCAATATTGTGTAAAACAGTTCAGCGTCCTTCCCGCTGCGTGCTAGGATCGCAGGACGCTGCGGTAGCCCGCATTCTGTGTGGCAAGACCTTAAGAGCGAGTTACTCGGCACTACTGGCGGGCTGGGTCACACAGGTCAGGCCACACAGTTATAACATCTAACACTTCCTTCTTATCATGTCGCGGTACACTCCATCTTAAAACACAATATTCTTCCACACTTCCGTTACTAACCACTACGTCTGTTGTCTAAACAATGTCATGATGACTTATATTTTCTTAACATGAGTGTCCCTCAGCTTTGAGGATTATATTATTTTTATTCTTCCTCTTTCTTCTTCCTCTCCTATGCACATTTGTGATTAAATTTCTTTCTTCTTTCAACACATAGCTCGCTCACTAGCCAAACAACCAAGGACAGGGGCCATTAACGCTGAATCGAGCTGTACACAATTAGAACTGGTTTGCGATGTATGGCAACATTTTAGAGGTGCATCGGCACGCCAATGCTTGTAGGAATTGCTGTGTGTGTTGTATACATTAACACTAGGAAGGGGATGAAATAGCGGCCGTAAACAAACTTCAAAATATGACGACATTAATGAAATAGATTGAACCATCGTTATGCTACACTCTCACTAATGACACCTTCACCTTCGACTTCACATATTATTCGGGCCGTGGCAGCCGCTTTGTGATCTTGTTTCCAGTAATGCTTTAGAAGGACTCTAATCTCAAATTTTATTACCGGCATTTTACATTCTCTGTATTAGTAATTGACGATGTTACATGCTCACAAGATTTCTTCAGCATCGAAATAGATATCTTTTTTACTACATACAATGAGAAGTTAAAGTAGAGAAGGGGAAAAAAAATTGGTTGATCTTCGCGCAAAAGCCTCATTCAGCTAATAATATCGAGGTTAAATAAAGCCTACCCAAGAGCCTCTGGCGGTGTTTGAAGCATTCTGTTGGATCGTACACGTCCTTTCTCTCGGAATTAGATCTTTTGGATGCTTATCATGCCACTTTGCTTCTGTGGTAATGGTTTCTATGAAATGTTTACTCGCTGAAAACAGACGCTTTATACCATATCTTTCTCTCTCCGACGCACACGGACAAATGCATATCGATTATACGCTTCGTTTCGTAATTCATACAAAAACCAAGCAGTAGCCGGTGGTTTCGAGCATGTACAAGCGGCAATGTTTTGTTGCCCGCCGGTCGTTAATTTGCGACGGCGGCGTTTAGGAGTTCTGCCTCATGTGCAGCATTATTTATGTGCATATGCTTTAAAACTGCAGAGAGCTTTTTGCTTTTCTGCGCAACACATTAACACAATAGCGCTTTATTTTGTACGTTCGTAAATTTTATTTTTATACTTAAATTACTCCACCTAGTATTCTAAAAGTCCACATTTCCATAGAAGTTTAAATACCACATGAAGTAATGTGGAAAAGCAAGTGTATTTTAATAACGTAAGTGGGGAATTATCAACAGTAATCTCACTAGACGTTTTGATTTATCTACAGAAAATCAAAACTCGAGTGGGATTTAATTGACTATTAAACGATTAGAAGAAAGTATATAAAGATTAGAAGTAACGAAGTACTCCAATACAATAAAATATTAATTGACTTACGAAAATACAACTGTCTTCAAATGTATTACTGTACCATCTCAACATTACAAATATTACGCTAGATGGATGCTAGATGGCAGTAGTGTCTTTATACAGACACTGTAATGATTACTATTCATTAAATCTTAATATTAAACAATCTCTGATACGTGACTATCCATAATATAATATAGCAGAAGTTCTTTTTATCCTCTCAGAGCAGAAGCTATAACATAACCTAACTAATATACACAAGTGTTAGAAAAGTTTTAATTAACGACGATGACATAAAAAAAATAAACATGAATAATTTTAAAAGGAATAATTATTGAATGTACAATTTTCAAATTTGAATGTGGTTGGTGGTTCAATTGACGTTATATTGGACGTGTGCGTAATAGAAGTGGAACTCGTTGATTTAGGCCTACATGGTGTATTCAACTTATTCAGAATTTCCGAATGAATAATTTTAAAAGGAATAATTATTGAATGTACAATTTTCAAATTTGAATGTGGTTGGTGGTTCAATTGATGTTATATTGGACGTGTGCATAATAGAAGTGGAACTCGTTGATTTAGGCCTACATGGTGTATTCAACTTATTCAGGATTTCCGAATGGTGCTCTTCATTTATTTGTAAATCGGATTTCAGAAGATGCATAGGTATGATCAGTGATTTTTATTAATTCTTGTTCTTGAATGCCAATGCGAGTCATATTTGAAACTGCTGTGCATCGACTGGAGTGGTTTGTAATTGTATATATATTTTTGACGTCCAGACCAGCGCAGTTTCAAATGTTGGCAAACAAAGAAACAAAAGCTAGGGACGCGATAAAATTAAACAAATGCTAGGGACGCGATAAAATTAAACAAATGCTAGGGACGCGATAAAATTGTGCGATAAGCAGCCATGATTGGTTGAAATACGTCCTTTCGTACCGTTTTATTGGTCAAAAGTAGTATGACGTAGTAAGAGTGTAATAGTCATTATAATTTTATTTGAGTTCAGGTAATTATTTTACCGAAGTCCTCTTAAACATAACTCTTCTTTTAAT
Organism: Periplaneta americana; assembly: GCF_040183065.1. NCBI lineage: Eukaryota > Metazoa > Arthropoda > Insecta > Blattodea > Blattidae > Periplaneta > Periplaneta americana. The sequence continues at coordinate 60,397,656 of NC_091118.1, read as the reverse complement.
ATCGAGATATTTAATGCTACCGATAAGTTGACTGCTTCAGTGATGAAGTGAAGTAAAGTAATGAATGAATGAATGAATGAATGAATGAATGAATGAATGATTGAAAGAATAAGGTGGGTGCTCCTGTTATGGCCATGTTCCTGATATGGCCACCCCCCCCCCCCCCATTGTGAGTTAGTTAACCAAAAAATCCGCTAAATTGCAGCAGCGTCCAGTGAAAGGACATCCTGGAATGTCACTTGATCGTTTTCCATCCAGTCAGGTTGAGCAATATGGCGTCAGTTGCCTGTTTTGCTGTTTTCATGTGACCTCTTCTTATTTTTCTCCGGTAAGTCTCCTTTGTTTTATGCATGTTTTTCAAATACTTGTTTCATGAAAACCATCGTACTCCATTAAGTTTTTAATGTTCTGTTGATTGGTGTTGTCGTTGATGGCGTATCTTTTACGAGTTGTTCATAATCAAAAGACTTTCGTGAAAGCTTACCTTCTCCTGATATGGTCATATCAAATGCACCATGGCCATATCAAGTTCATTTCACTTTTATTTTTTCACCTGACAAATTTACATGCCTTATAGCTGGGATTACGCAAAAGTTTTATATTTTAAGAAAAACAACTTAATTTTTTATGGAAAAACCTATTTTGACTACACTTTTGAATTATAAAAAAGATTATTAAGTGTCATATTTATTCATTTTACACCAAAATTATTTAATTTTAGCACAACTGCGCTATCAAACTGAAAACAATCACGATTTGTAGAACATGGAACAAGGGTGGCCATATCATGTGCACATGTTCCTGATACGGCCACTAGGTAGACTTTTAGAATTTGGGAGTTTTTGGACAATTAAAGCTATTTTTATGGGGAAAGGAAATTGTTTTAAGAAAGTCCATTAGACTGAGAACGAGTAAGAAAAATGTGGTTTACATTTTTTTCAAAATGGCGGCTAGAAAAATTCTCAAATCTTAGCATGGCCATATCAGGGACACCTACCTTAAATGATTGAAAGAATAAATGAAAGAAAGAATGAATAAATGATTGAAAGAATGAATGAATGAATGAATGAATGAAGGAATGAATGAATGAATGAATAAATTAATGAATGAAGGAATAAATGAATGAATGAATGAAGGAACAAATGAATGAATGAATGAATGAATGAATTAATTAATTAATGAAGAAGGACTGAATGAATGAAGGAATGAATGAATGAATGTAGAAATTAATGAATGAAGAAATGAATTAATCAACAAAGAAATGAATGAATAAAGGAATAAATGAATGAATGATGGAATGAATGAATGAATGTAGAAAATAATTAATGAATGTAGAAATTAATGAATGAATAAAGAAATGAAGAAATGAATGAATGAAGAAATGAATGAATGAATGAATGAATGAATGAATAAATGTAGAAATGAATGAAGAAATGTATGAATGAATAAATGAAGAAATTAATGAATAATTGAAGAAATGAATGAATGAAGGAATGAAGACATGAATGAAGAAATCTGAATGCCACTCACTGTATTTCTCGAATCTATATTCCACATATACCGGTAATAAAATAAATTATAACGAATATATTTTTTTACAATTCATTTTTTAATTAAGTCGGTCATAAAGTATGTAAAAGAATATTCAAATTTTAAATCAAATTACTTGTCACAATTAGAATGTCATTAACACCTGTTAATGCATGTTAAGCCTTAAAAATTATTAGTATTAACATTTTCGCTTTGTTAGGGCATCTTCAGATACATGTCATAGCAATATCTATTTTTTTTAAGGTATCGCTTGTTATATATTTTTGGTTGATTAGCATTTAGTAATTTACAATTAATTTTTTTGCTTGTGAGGTAAGTTTGTTATAAAGTATATACAATATAATGAATATTCAAATTTTCAATCAAAAGACTTATCAAAATTGTAATTTCATGAACACCTGTTAATACATGTTAAGTGTTAAAATAATTAGTATTAACGTTTTCGTCTTCACTAGAATTTTGCTGGCTCTGAACACTAGGCCTACTACATTATCTAGCCTACTAGATATTGTTATGACATGTATCTAAAGATGCCCTAACAAGGCAAAAACGTCAATACGAATAATTTTTAACATTTAACGTGTATTAACAGGTGTTAATGAAATTATAATTATAAGTCATTTGATTTTATAAATTTGAATATTCTTTTATATACTCGTACTTCATAACGAATATCGTCAGCTTTTGTATATAGCAAATATTCTTTTATGCTCGACCATGCCGAAATGTAATAATTATACACCTGGTAGCAGTCCTTTAATGCATGTCATTAAAGTACACCTATTCATTAAAGTTCAGGTTTTCGATTATTCTCGGATATGCAGTCGAAAGACAACGAGGGAAACGTCACGGAGGCTGGAAATCCAATATTGTCGCAGAAGGTTATGTTCTGTTACTATAATAATTAGCGTTAATTGAAAATAATATTCAAATAAATTCAATTTGTCATCTCGTTTTTCAATTCTAAATCAATTTCCAGGTTATATCAAAATTAGTTCATGTTACATTACATCAAGGTCAATGACATTATTGTTCCTCGGAAAAAATAAATACTTTCCCGTCTGCGCACATCTCACAATTAACGAGCTATGGACAAGGTCACTTCCGATCTTTTGTCAGATACAAATAAAATGAATACTTCTGAATAATTTCAAGTTAGAAATATGGTCGAGCATAAAAAGTCGTATGAACTTGCCTATAATGGTAATTAAGACGCTCGTATGAAAATTATGAAACTCGCTTGCGCTCGTTTCATAAACAAACATACTCACGTCTTAATTACTATCATTATAGGCTCGTTGCATAATGTAGTATTATAGACCTACATCATAATTTATAAATGCTACAGGCTTGTAATAAGATTGATAAATTATGGTGATGTATAAATGTTATTACATGCCATAAGTTAAGTACGGTTCTGAGACCTGGACCATGACTAAGATGGATTGTAAGTAGAATCCAGGCAGGAAAAATTAAATTTTTAAGAAACATAAAAAGGAAAACGATAAGGGACAAAATCAGGAATGAAATTATTAGATATACATTAGGAGTTTAAAAAAAATATAAAAGTGAAAATGAGATTAAAATGGTTCTGTTATTTGAAAAGAATGAATAGAGGAAGAATACCAGGAAGGACATTGGAATTGAAAGTCAAAAGTGTACTACCCAAATTTTACGAGAGGATCCCTGCGAGGGCAGTATGGTCCTTGCGGGGTAAGAGGAGAGGTTAAGCCATAACTCAGCGTTCGTGAAGGAGCGGGTGAGTGGGGGTAATGTCACTAATAATAATAATAATAATAATAATTGTTATAATAATAATAATTGTTATAATAATAATAATAATTGTTATAATAATAATAATAATTGTTATAATAATAATAATAATAATTGTTATAATAATAATAATAATAATAATAATTGTTATAATAATAATAATAATAATAATTGTTATAATAATAATAATAATAATAATTGTTATAATAATAATAATAAATACATTACATATTAATTGTCAATTTTACAAGAGCATAGTTACAATATTTATTATATGTCATGCCGAAGTTGCACAACCTGACAGGTGTTCAACAAGCAATTCCATGAACTACAATGTGATTTTTTAATTTAAATTTGAATTTTGATATTGTCAGACAGTCTCTGACATGGTCAGGGAGAGAATTCCACAGGCGTGGAATCGATATGGTGAAAGATGATGAGTAGAAGGATGTTCTGTGCAGAGAAATAGAAGGTACATGTTCCGGTTTCGAGGTAGTGGAAGATAAACAAAACGAGATGCTAGGTAAGAAGGTGTGGAGGTGTGGATGATTTTAAATAGTAATAAGGAGGAGTTGAAGAATCTTCTTTCTTTAAGTGGATTCCAAGACAACAATTCTAGTGACGGTATTACATAATCGAATTTTCTAATGTTACAAACGAAACGAACGCAGATATTGTAAACACGCTGTAGTCTATGGGCAAGATCAGTATTTAGATTCGTGAATAGAGAATCGCAATAATCGAAGTGGGGCATCACCAAAGTTTGGATCAGGTTCCTTTTAAGGCTGCGAGGTAAAACGTTGGTTAAGTGTCTGAGGGAATGAATTATGGAAAAAGTTGGTAGGTCACTTGTCTTTGAAAATTTAAATTTGAATCTAAATATACTCCTACATTTTTTACTGTCATAGTATATGTAATTGTGATATTTATTTTTGTATTTGATACAGTGGCTAGGTCTATTTTGTTTAATGCTCGTTGGTGGCCCATTATTATGAATTGTGATTTGCCTGGATTTAGTCTGAATCAAACGTTTTGCGCCCATTGAGCTACAGTTGCTAGATCTTCATTAATTCTGATCACAGAGTCATTGATTGTACAAGTTCGGGAATGAATCTTCGAAACGACGTGACATTTATAGTTATCCAATAATGGAAAATGTTCCAGCAAACCTTTTCTGAACGGCAGTTATTTTGTAGTTTGAATAATGAGGCAGTAAAATAGAAGCACTGTAACACAGCATGTCAGTTTACGAAGACGACGTACACGCCTGTTCAATTAGTATTTAGATATACAGCCAGCAAAATTGTAGTGAAAGTTGTCGCGGCGGCAGACTCTGGAGTCACGTTTCCCCCGTAAAGTATGACTCGCCTCATTAACAACCTCCAGTTCCCCTAATGCGCGACCCTTGACCTACAGTGTAAGAGTGAGAGACCATGAAAACTGAATTATAAGGCAATGATAATTACGTCTTGTAACAACCGTCGCTCAGCAGAAGACGTGCGAGGAGATAAATGCTTGCTAATTACGACCATGTTTACACTTTATAATTGATTCTGCTTCTCTGAGAGAAGTAAGATACAGATCGTTTGCTTTCGTATAACAGTTTTTAACTCGTCAGACTATTATGTTCCCTCATTTTATAGAAAATACACTGTTGAAGCATGCATAATAATCAGCACGTTTGTTTGAGTTTAAAGAAAAGAAAAATAAAGGGGAGAAAGGAAGAAAAAGAAATATAGGAATTAGGAAAGAAGAAAAAATGAGAGAGTACAGAATAAATTATAGGAAAAAAGGAGATAATAAAATAAAGGAAGAAACAGGAAGTAAATAAAAGAAAGGGGAAGGAAATGAGGCAAAGGGAGAAGAGAATAAGAGGAAGGGGGAGTGAAAAACAAAGGGGAAGAATAGATAAGAGAAAGTAGGAAAGAGTACAAGTGAAATGGAAGGGGAAAATACGAGGGTAGGGAGGAGAGAATACAAGGAGAGGGAGGGGAGAGTACAAGAAGAAGGCAGGAGAGAATACAAGGGGAATGTTGAAGAATATAAGGGGAAGGAGAGAGATTACAAGGGATAGGGAGGAGAGAATACAAGGGAAAGAGAAGAGAGAATACAAGGGAAAGGGAGGAGAGAATACAAGGGAAAGGGAGGAGAGAATACAAGGGAAAGGGAGGAGAGAATACAAGGGAAAGGGAGGAGAGAATACAAGGGAAAGGGAGGAGAGAATACAAGGGAAAGGGAGGAGAGAATACAAGGGAAAGGGAGGAGAGAATACAAGGGAAAGGGAGGAGAGAATACAAGGGAAAGGGAGGAGAGAATACAAGGGAAAGGGAGGAGAGAATACAAGGGAAAGAGAAGAGAGAATTCAAGGGAAAGGGAGGAGAGAATTCAAGGGAAAGGGAGGAGAGAATATAAAGGAAAGGAAGGAGAGAATACAAAGGAAAGGGAGGAGAAAATACAGGGGAAAGAGAATAGAGAATACAAGGGAAAGAGAAGAGAGAATACAAGGGAAAGGTAGGAGAATACAAGGGAAAGGGGAGAGAATACAAGGGGAAGGAGAGATAATGCAAGGGGTAGGAAGGAGAGAATACAAGGGAAAGAGAAGAGAGAATACAAGGGAAAGAGAAGAGAGAATACAAGAGAAAGAGAAGAGAGAATACAAGGGAAAGGGAGGAGAGAATACAAGGGAAAGGGAGGAGAGAATACAAGGGAAAGGGAGGAGAGAATACAAGGGAAAGGGAGGAGAGAATACAAGGGAAAGGGAGGAGAGAATACAAGGGAAAGGGAATAGAGAATACAAGCGAAAGAGAAGAGAGAATACAAGGGAAAGGAGAATGCAAGGGGAAGGGGAGAGAATACAAGGGGAAGGGAGGAGAGAATACAAGGGAAAGGGAGGAGAGAATACAAGGGAAAGGGACGAGAGAATACAAGGGAAAGGGACGAGAGAATACAAGGGAAAGGGAGGAGAGAATACAAGGGAAGAAGAAGAGAGAATACAAGGGCAAAGGAAGGAGAGATTACAAGGGGAAAGGAAGGAGAGAATACAAGGGGAAAGGAAGGAGAGAATACAAGGGGAAAGGAAGGAGAGAATACAAGGGGAAAGGAAGGAGAGAATACAAGGGAAAGGGAGGAGAATACAAGGGAAAGTAGAGAGAATATAAGGGGAAGGGGAGAGAATACAAGGGAAAGGAGAGAGAATATAAGGGGTAAGGAGGAGATAATACAAGGGAAAGGGAGGAGGGAATAGAAGTGGGATGGAGTAGAGAATACAAGGGGAGGGAGGGGAGAATAAAGAAAAGACAGGAGAGAATACAATGGAAAGGGAGGGGAATATAAGGGGAAGGGGAAAAAATACAAGAGGATGGGAGGAGAGAATACGCGTCGTTCTTGCAAAACACATTCGAGCGGTAATGATGCTCATATCCCACTAGTCGCATACAATATTTTATCCGCGTTTATTTAATAATGCGTTTAATGCGTTCATGATACGATCGTTGACTGAGTGCGATACAATCGACCGGTTAGTGAACATCCGTCAAGGTCGGGCATCCGACCGAATATTCGATTTTCAACCGGTTAACCTTATGTTTTGCAGACTAGACAGAACACCAGGTGCACTTCATCATACATGAAACCGACATTTTCTGAGTACACAAGCGGAGTAACAATTGAAGAAAATTTACTTTGTCATCATTGCTTGATGTCTGCTTATTTATTGGACACTTTAATACACTTATCTTCATAACTAATACATAAATGAACAAATGGACACCGGTGACAACAAAGGAAATAAGTGTAATGTAAAGTATGAAATCTGCCATGTTAAGAACTTGACAAAAAATTATAATTACTTACTAAAGAGAAGATCAAATAAGTACATAGGCCTACATTCTAGTGTAATATTTACATTTTAAACTCGAAATGCATCCGTCTAAAACTGTAGTCGTTAATATACTGTACAATGCATTTTAATTACTCTAAAGAGCTGCATTATTATTTCATTAATAAATAATTTTTTAAGAAGACAGTGTTATTAACAAAAAGGAAGGTACTCTGAAGCTCAAATACTTGTATTTTCACAAAGAATGAAGGTATCCAACTGTCATACCTGAACTGGATGAATGAATGAATGAATGAATTAATCTATGAGTGAATCAACGAATGAATGAATTAATCAAATCAGTGAATGAATGAATCAATCAATCCATACATGAATTAATCAATAAATCGATGTATGAAAGAATCGATGAGTCGTTGGATGCATGAATGGATGATGAATGGATGGATGGAAGAACTTTGCATACTGACTAAGTGCCAGGCGTTCAATAGCAATATATAATTTCTATTTTCCTAACCGGTTGTGCACGACTCTAATGCGGAGACAAGAGGAAGGCGAAAGATAAGAAATATTGGAGAATGCTGGGTTTCCAGTAAAATACCTCTTCTTGGGCATAACACTATGAATGAATGGGTACGTCGTTCAGAAAGCCTGCTGTCCTCTTTATACAGGGACATCATTTTATTTTTACTAACATTTTTAATATTAACCTGGCTATACCGTTGGATCAACGCCGTTTGCTATCCTCTTCCACGACTGGAGATCGATGATACTGACGTAGAGTACAAACAAATCACTTTACTAGGTATAGGAGGGAAGAAAAGTAGTTCATCCATTTACGTAAACTAGGAAATATCGTGCTTTCGAGTTTGATAATTTTCATTAGGTTTCTGTTTAAACAAAATACAGTACAGTATTAACAATGAGTATTTTTACTCACGAACTGAGCTGTCCATGTGCACGTATTCATTATGCAGTGTATATTATACTGTCTATAGCACATTAGCGCAAAATATAGAGAATGAAGGTAAATTGAAAAATAATCATAATATGAATATTTAAACACAGTTTTGAAAATGGTGGCCGTTGATTTCGATACAGGCTTCAGTTCTTTTGTGCATATTAACGCACAGCGTGTTTCAAAAATACGGGGCATAATTTAAAGTATGTATTTCCCACATGTAGACAATCAAATTAGTTCATTACAACATGTGTCCGGAAATGCTTTATTTCCGAGTTATGGCCTTCACAACATTGAAATTCACCGGAACCATACCTCATGTTTCAGAAGACACCACTGATCAATCGTCAACACATTCACTTCTTGCATGATGGCGCTCCTGCACACTTCAGTCGTACGGCTCGCCGGTACTTGGATCGAAGGTTTCCTGATCGATGGATAGGTAGAGGTGGCCCAATTGCTTGGCCTCCGCGCTCACCTGATCAGAACCCTCTCGATTTCTACTTGTGGGGCCATTTAAAATCATTGGTTTATTCGTCTCCGGTGCCTGATTTGGAATCCCGAATTGTGGCATGTTCTGAGGACATACGCAATACTCCTGGAGTTTGGGATCGTGTTCGCAGGTCAATGAGACATCGATGTGAGGTCTGTATTCAAGCAGGAGGTGGACATTTTGAACACCTTCTGTATTGACAACGACCTGCGGAAAGAAAAACGTTCCGGTGAATTTCAATGTTGTGAAGGCCATAACTCGGAAATTAAGCATTTCCGGACACATATTGTAATGAACTATTTTGATTGTCTACATGTGGGAAATACATACCTGAAATTATGCCCCGTATTTTTGAAACACCCTGTAGACTATTGCATCTAATTCCAATTACCAGTTTCGTCTTTCATACTAGTAACTCATGTTGAAATAATTCTGTACCTACTCTATAAAAGAGTACCTTACGAACTGTAAATTCAATCTTAACTTCTGTCCGATCCGAAAAGATAAAATTACTCAGACATACTATCTACTGTCCGTCCAAGTGGTTATGTCGTAGAGTCGTAGAAAAGGAGGAAATCACGTGACAGTTAATTACTTAACAAGGCCTTTTTATTTAAGTTATTCTAAACAGTTGTATAATATTACGCAGACTTCAAATTCCGAACAGAAATTAATGTTCTAAGACAGCCCAGCCACTAGCTGGCGAATATAAGCTGGTGAGGGAAACAGGGATACGACGTAGGCAAATGGACGACAGTACCTGTGCGAAAATGATTCAATATTGAAAGTTCTTTCGTCACTGGAAAACGCGAACATATTTTTGGAACGTACTGTTTACTATGACCGTAAGGCTACTATGACTGTATATGCTGTCTTGGATCTGTGTGGAGGACGGTTGAACTTCATTAGTAGAAGGGGTGGGAGTGAAGTACATTAAAAAACTCAGGCACAATAAAAATTGAAGTAAAAATAAAATGATGTCCCTGTAGTTTACTAGGTAAATGTGAAAACAACCTTTTAATTCCGAAATTCTCTGAACATAGAACATTGAATGTAGGTACGCACTAGAGGTAAATCGATTTAGTATCGCACGATGTAGCCATTCATTAGTTACAAATTAAAACACAAACGTTGTTACATACAAACACGGTTTCATACCCACTAACAGGTGATAAATTCATTTCTTAGATAGCACATGTATGTCCGACTAATTTGTACAGTTTGTATCCGCTGCACTGATTAACGTTGCTCTGACCATAACATATTTCACAGCGACATTGTGCGCACACAGACCGGAGCCGATAGCTTATCACATGATACGGTTCGTTTCTACAGTAAAAATCTCCACTAGTACTTGGGAAATGCTTTTTAAAATATTGTTTTTCCTGTAATGTATTTTCTTCTCCCATGTTCGACTTACACTGCATATTAGAGGGTCGTATGATTTAATTGCGTCTAGCGGGATTGGAAAAAGTAGGCTATATCCATGACTGGATTTAACCCTCCTGCTACCAAAGTTTTTCACAACTTACTGCTACCAAGGTGGGTACTACAGTAACCTCCCTTAAAATGATATACCGATCTTTATTAAGCATTTGAAATATAAACAATTTTTGTGTTATTGACTGTAGATTTACAAAAAAATATACAAATATAAAATAATCATCCTTCTCTATTTTCGAAAGTCTTGTTCTATTTTGCTGAAAACGTAGACCAAAATTAATTAACTTCAGTTATGTCACTGGTGGAACTATGAGGTAACATACAGAGTGTCCAAAATTGATGTATATGTTACCGTAAATTTACGAATACCGGCAAATGTTAGAATTTACCGGTATAACTTAACATTTACCGTTATAGTGCAGCAAAACCCCAAAATATCTTATTAAGAGACATACATTTTGAACTTTTACCAAGAAATGTTGTTAAATCTCAGGATTTACCGATGCGAGCAGGTAAAAGCTAGATCGAAGAATCTCGCCTCCGTTGTACAGGTTCAGACATGTGTGCAAGGTCGATAAAGTGAAGCGGTTCCGAGAGACTGCCAAAGAAGGTTTTGAAATGCAAGCGAAGAAAATGAAAGCAGCCACTTGTAACAAAATTCCAAAATCTTCAGTCGGACAGAATATGAGAATCAAAGTACCGGATGTAGACCGGGCAAAAATTCAAGAAAAATCAATAATAGCAGTGGTCATAAATATTCAAGATGTCGAGTTTTATGAGCTTGGTACCAAAGCTGACAAACTGAAGTCATTGTACTCTAGGAACACAATTTACATTGTGGAAAGAAAATTTTGTCAGCATCGAAAAAGTAGGAAAAGAAGAAATTAGAGTATGGGAACTATCTTTCGTTGGAGGACAAGAGTTCAAGAAGTGTAGTTGTTTAAAAAAGTGTTCAAGAAAAAAATGCTTGTGCAAATCATCTTCCATCATCTTGTATAATTCTAAATATCATAACAGCCAATCTTGTTGTAACAATTTTGACTCATAATGTCTCTTTTACTTTATTTATGGACCTAGACTGTTTGAACGAAGGTAAAGGCTTCGTCCTTTTTATATGGAACACTATAACAGACAGTGGTTAAAACTATAATATTTTTCACTATATTTAATATGAAATATTGTTTATTATAATCACATTGGAATGTAAAAATATTAAAATAACTTTAATTTAAAATAAATAGAAATTATTTCAGTAATTGCTGAGGTGATTTTTATTTGTCTTTTTGAATAGATCCTAAAACAACAATAAAAAGATGAATCGCAAATAGATATGTAAAATGTTTATTAAATTAATATGATTTTACCATAGCTGATTGGTAAATTTTGAGATTTACCAACATTTCTTGGTAAAAGTTCAAAATGTACATATCTAATAAGATATTTCGGGGTTTTACTGCACTATAACGGTGAATGTTAGGTTAACCGGTAAATTCTAAGATTTACCGATCTTCGTACATTTACAGTAACGTTTACACTCTTCGAAATACTATTTCACAGCAAAGAAATGAGATAGAAATACGATTTTTTGGGGTTTATGATTTAGAAGGCAGTGGAAAGCTTGCAAACATGTTCATCTGTTTATAAACAAACATGGCCGTGAAATTATCGTTCGATGAACGTAAGTGGATACTGAAATGTTATTGGAAAGTGGAGAATGTTGTTGAGGTTCAATGACGTTGGAGGGTTAAATTTGGAACACAACCACCGACAAGGCTAACTATCACAAGAATACGAGACAAGTTTGAAGTCGACGGAACGGTGCAAGATGTGTTGAAAGGGCGGTGCGGAAGAAAGAGAAGTTACACCGATAGCGAAAGTGTTGATGCAGTTATACAGATTTTTGCACTATCTCCAAACAAGACAATGAGGCAATGTTCTCGTGAGATTAGTATCAGCAAATCCAGTATTCATAGAATTTGCGAGCTCAAAAATGGAAGCCTTACATTCCGAGACATGTCCACGCACTAAATGAGGACGACCGAGAGATGGTTAGGACGAAGAGGAAGTATTGCGGAGTTCCCACCTCGATCTCCGGATTTAACTCCTCCAGACGTCTACCTATGGGGAGCTCTAAGGACACAGAGTACGCCGCAAAACTACTGGAGGAACTGAGAGTTCAAATTGAACATGTCTGTAATGATATTCCATTAGCAACAATCCAGTTGGTATGAAGCCCTTTTGTACGTCGTTGTTTGGAGTGTACTGTGGCGGAAGACGGTCATTTTGAACATGTATTTCGTGACGGGGGTGGATTTTCTTGCTTTTTCCACTCTGGAATTAAGCCCGTCCGAGCTTTGCCAGTCTTATTAGGTACACACAAGATGCCTTTCTTGGAAATAACGAAACCACGTTGATTGCAGGCTCCTATGATTTTCACGCAACTGTACTTTGCATCGGAAAGAGTTGTTATGTACCCCTTCCAAAAAGGCTAGATTTTCTTAGGCATTGCTACTGTGATATACCTTATTTTATTTCAAGGAGTGCAGTTCGGTGGCTCCTTTGAACACCCACTTACAGATTTATGACTTCCTACACAAACAACTCTGACAATTCCATCCTGTCCCCTCGTCCCAACATTGCACAGTTGCCGCAATCCTGGTGACCCTCGAAATTATGCAGTGAAACTGACGGGATTCTTGGAATTCGGAAAAGATGCGGCAACTCTGCCTCCACGTGGATTTGACGGAAGCATGTCAATTCTTCTGAACGAAGGTTGTGATTGGTTACTAACAGGAGAAGACAAGATTTCCGTCACAGTAAGGAAGACATTTATTTATGACAACCAATTAGTAGTGGGCAGTAGAAGGTCTGTCGGCAAAGTCTTTTCTATGAAACTGCACTCCATGAAATAAAATAGGGTATACACCGTGTACTCTGATTATGAAATCACTCACTACTGGTCTGTCACCTCTCGCCGCAATTCAGCTGTCGGTGTGATTCCTGACGCACATGACGTCATTCAAATTCGTTATCAGAGATCGGAAACAACCCTGTATCTTATTAAGGTAAATTTTGTTCTGTCCGTCTTTGTCCCCAAGGATGTATTCTGTTACTCACTTCTGTTGGAGGCTCAGTGAATGTCAGTGTCATTTTGTGTCCAAAAGGATTAAATCAACAGGTAAAATTCCATGATTCCATCGGAAATCGCATGAGCCATCTTCCAGCTTGCATTGCAACGCTATAACCTTGGCGCTAATAGTGTGATAACAGACAAAACATACGGCTTCCATTCTTGCGTTCCCATGATGTCATATTTCCACACCCACTAACTGCTAACGAGAGGCGTAATAGAAATGTATGCCATTTTGAACTTTAAGATTATCCTGAAATACTGTAACGTAGTAGGAATATATTTATGGTATATCACACTTTTTCTAGAGTAAACCGTACTTCACAGGAACAGATTCGCACTTTTCTATAGACTCAAGCAAAATTACTTTTCTCCCATTCTAATGTGACCAGTAGGAGCACTTGGCTTCTGTGCACTTTGAAACTTTGTTGCCCAGCTGTACCGTTCACTTCGTCAGGGATGCTGGACACATAATTTCTTTTGAAATCTCTAAATCTATTTTCTGCAAGCTTACAATACTTTCTATTCATAATTTAGTATATCGAGAAAGTGAAATGTAAGAAAATTATAAACCAAATCTCATTTTACTGCTTTTTATCTTCGTCCGTCAAGTTCATTAATGCTCTAGTATTACGAGAGAAGGTGAAATTGAATGTAGAAGAAAAGAGAGAGAAGATTTAATTAATTAAAGAAGACTCGTTTGGAGAGAAGACAGCCGGTGCTCATTATGTTATTCACGAGGTTTCCATCTCAGAGCACATCGTTACCTTTGACATTAGAAATAAGGCTTTAATTAATAAGTCTTCAAGATTTTGTTGAATTTCGACTGTACGAGGTATACGGAACGGCTACAAGAAATACGATTTCATAGGAAATGCGAACATGTAATTTTCTAATGTTTACTTTCCTACAGTAAGAAACACTCTGAAAACAAAAGGTTGTTGATTTGAGGAGTCATTTAAAGAAGAATTTTCTAGTTCATCTTTACGGCTTACTTAATCACCACAAAGCTTGTCATAGTCGAGTCGTAGCTCGATTAGTCAAGTGTTCTTTACATTCACAGATCAAACTATATTTGTAATAAACGAAACTCATTCGGTGAAAATTGAATCCTTCTTTTATAAGAGGGTTTTATTCCATTTTTTGCTTAAATCAGTTAAGAAAGATATCATAATACAACTTTCTATTATTAAGGTGTACACAGGTTTCACAATATTCTTTCACAGCACTTTTGAATGGACCCTATTCCTAGAACAATACCGCTTTTATGGAGACACTTATACTTTTACTACGTTATACTACTTTTGACCAATAAAACGGTACGAAAGGGCGTGTTTCAACCAATCATGGTTGCTTATCGCTACAATTTTATCACTTCCCTTGCATTTGTTCCTTTGTTGCCAATATTTCAAACTGCAAATTCTTTACTGTACTATAAAACATTCTTTGCGATTGTCATTTGTTTCCTGCATAGATAGCCGACTGAAAATGGCGGATCCGTTCAAACGTTTTGGTGAAGCTAACATTAGTGAAATAGAATTTTAGTGAGTATATATTTTATCGTATTAGAGTACTGTATTTCTTCTAATCGAGTAATAGTCAATTAAATCCCACTCTAGTTTTTATTTTCTCTAGACAAATCAAAACCTCTAGCGAGATTACTCTTGATAAAATAATTGTTATAATTTCGAAATAAAGCCCATTTCAAAATGACTGATTTAATTTTCTCTGTCCGTTTCCATTCTCATTTTAATTTTTCTCTAAATAGCATCTATTTCACTAATTCCTCTTGAGGGGTGGGCACGGACTGGGAACTGGCCTCGCACGTAGGCCGCTTGGATGGGCCCATTGTACTACCTGGAATGGAATGGTTGCTTGCCCTAACTCTCTCTACGCTTGTAGATTCTCCCACTGGCTACCCACGAACTCCCCTACAACCTACAAAATCTCTTTACCTTTCAGCATAGGCATTATTGCGGTCTCTCAACTCTTGTCCTACGAGCTACCGTCTGTCTCAGGGGAGAGTCCACGGTATACAGGATGAACCGAAAGTAATGTCATTAATTTGAGGGGCTTATTCTTTGAGATATTTGAAAAAAAAAATAGTTTAATACACTTTTGCTCGTTTTTGCTTCTTTTTTGAAGGTAAAAATTTATTGTTTTATATGAAACATGTCATAGCGTGTTTTCGGAAAATCATTGATTTAATTAGCAATATGCGCAGTTATTTTAAGAGAACAGCGTATTATGATAATATATGACTGAAAGAATTTTAATTATTTTCTTTAAATGTGCAGAAATTTGATCCGAAAAAAAGTAATATTGTAAAATTCCTTTGCAGAACGAAAAGTTTCATTCAAATATTGCGTATCATTCATTAGTCACTTCTTCTGTCGCAGACCCATGCTTTCCATTTGTAAAATGAAACAAAAGAAAAACATTCAAACCAACACAACTGCAGTTTCATCTCCGAAACTGGGTGACGTATTCTACTTGCCGGTTTATCCCTCATACTCCTTATAATTTTAAGTATAGTTATGTCAAATAACGCGTAATAAATATGAGAAATTCCTACTATTATTCGGTTGAGAACCTTTTGTTACTTAGTCTGCTTTCAAAAAAACTGAAAGTCAGAATTTATAAAACATTCATATCACCGGTTGTTCTCTATGGTTGTGAAATATGAACTATCCATTTGAGAGAGGAACAGAGGTTAAAGGTGTTCAAGAATAAGGTTCTTATAAAAATATTTGGGGCTAAGAGGGATGAAGTTACAGGAGAATGGAGAAAGTTACACAACGCAGAACTGCACGCATTGTATTCTTCACCTAACATAATTAGGAACATTAAATCCAGGCTTTTGAGATGGGCAGGGCATGTAGCACGTATGGGCGAATCCAGAAATGCATATAGAGTGTTAGTTGGAAGACCTCTGGAGAGGCCGAGACGTAGATGGGGGATAATATTAAAATAGATTTGAGGGAGGTGAGATATGATGGTAGGGACTGGATTAATCTTGCTCAGGATAGGGAGCGATGGCGGGCTTATGTGAGGGCGGCAATGAATCTCCGGGTTCTCTAAACGCCATTTGTAAATAAGATTAATTTATATTATCAGTCACAGTTTTGCTTAAAAACTCTATTAGGATCTCTGAGTATTAAGCAGGTAAATTTTGTCCTGTCTGCCTATGTTGGCAGAACTGCAGTTCTGCTGTTGCAGAGTTATACAAAATAATATTGGTCCTTAACGTGAATGATATTGAGAACAGGAAAGTTCTATCTGCGAGTGAAGTTTATTTAGGTTACTAAAATATCTGTGTATTTTGTTGAATTTTGTTATAAACTGTTAATGATCTAATAAAAAAACCTGTGGTCCATATTTTTTGACATTTTGTTAAGCATTACTCTTATATACATAATCCCATATTCATTCCAAAACTTTAAGCTGCTTTCCTGAAAAATTTGTTAAAAGTGAGATAGAACTGTCTTGTTCTCACCTCCCGATATATTAAATAATGCGTACTTCATGCGACATCCTGGAATAAACGAAAGATTGATAACACATTTTACTTTGACAAGTAAGCGTTGGCGTATAATTTTACTTACATTTGCTTGGGCATGTAAGTACGTTTTATATTTATAGTTTATTTACGGGAAGATCCATATTGCCGATGATATTTCTCTTTCTAAATGTCATGTTTATTAATAAAGTCTTTCTTGTTCCAAGGTAGTGGCCAGCGGGAGAAATGAAACCACTATTTTTTTGCTCGCATGAATGACACTCCTACACTTTCCTGTTTCTGCAGCGCGTGGGCATAAATAATGTGCTTTGACGTAGGAAGAGTTTTTTTTTTTTTTTACTCTACGGAACATTCTTCGGTGGCAAACATAGAAATTTCACAGAGAAAAAACTCAGAACGAATTTCATTATATATAGTACTACAGAAGAGAGTAATATAAACCATAATGTAATAAGAATGCTTTCCAGCAGAGAAACTTACAAAATATGCCGTAATTATAGTCTTAAAAGTAGAACATCTATAGGATCTTTCATAAGTAACGAGTCTATTGAAAAATTAACTATTTTGGAAAATTTTTTGGAATGATGTTCATCCTCACGAGAAAGAACCTTTCCCGGTGCCGTACAGTCGATTTGGAAACAAACACTCCCCTCCTCTCGCCGCTAGAGCTATTAAATGAAAGAATGGTTAGTGTTTTAAAACTTTATTATTTTGGACAATTTTTTTTTAAATGATGTTCATCCTCACGAGAAAGAACCCTTCCCAGTGCCGTACAGTCGATTTGGAAACAAATACCCCCTCCCCTCGCCGCCAGAGCTAATAAACGAAAGAATGGTTAGTGTTTTAAAACTTTATTATTTTGGACAATTTTTTTGAAATGATGTTCATCCTCACGAGAAAGAACCCTTCCCAGTGCCGTACAGTCGATTTGGAAACAAACACTCCCCTCCCTTCGCCGCTAGAGCTATTAAATGAAAGAATAGTTAGTGTTTTAAAACTTTATAAAAGAGATAAATGTAAAAACAGTTTCAATTGTTGACAAATTATGGTGTACAATTTTCAAAATGTCTTCCGTTCTGCTGATTGCACAAATGTAAGCGACGTATCAACTCTTCATGGACTCTGGTGAACATGTCAGGTGTTACCATTTGCGTTGTGTGTTCAATTCGTTCCACTAATTCAGGAATGGTGCGTGGCTTAGTCGCATCGACACGATCCTTGATGAATCCCAAGAAGAAGTAGTCCAGGGAGTGAAATCAGGTGATAGCGGAGGCCAACGAATTGTGCCTGTGCGACCGATCCACCTGCCTGGAAACCCTTCATCTACGGAACAAACGCTTAAATTGTTTTCAGATTCAAACCAGGCAGCAATTTTTTTTCTTCTGCAATAACGTTAGGCGCCTGCGTGGCATTTTATCATTCCAGTCTATCACAACAATGTGTATAGGCATTGCTGTGTGCCATTATCTTTGGCGTATAGAAGGCCGTGCTCCAGGTCATTTTAAGTTGGCATCAAATTCACATTGCACATGGATAAGTAGCTTTCTCTGGCGGCGGGAGGAGTGGGTGTTTGTTTCCAAATCGACTGTACGGCACCGGGAAGGGTTCTTTCTCGTGAGGATGAATATCATTTCAAAAAATTATCCAAAAAGGTTAATTTTTCAATAGACTCTTTACTTATGAAAGACTCTGTATTGTACAGCTAATAAAACGTTGGGAAGATCAGTTCTCTCGTAAGAATCTTGGAGGAATCAAACAGATCACACTTACGGCCTATCTATGCCGAAATATTATTGATGGTAACAAATAGGAAAACTGGTGCGTCAGTATGACAATTACTTGAATCTGGGAGCTAATTACGTTGAGAAAAAGTATGCAGATTTCATAGGAATTATGAGCCACGAGTTTTATTATACTCAAAAGAAAGCTATTGTCTGGATGCATCTCGATGTAAGTGGAACTTTCAAACTTCGCTAGTTATATTTTCTGTTTCTTTAATATATGGGTGTAGTTGAAATGTCTTTCAGTTTATAAAATATTCTTTAGTAACATAAGTAGGCCTAAATGTTTTGAGGAAATTCTCAGTATATTTTTCTTTTATACTGTATACAGGGTGTCTGAAACCTCTTGGATCAAAATAATACAGTTGGTAGAGTATTCTAAATTGAGTGTTTTGGGATAGCGGACTAATGGTGGGAGATGTCTATTTCAGGCGCCACGAGATCTTGAACAAGGAGTATGTTTGAGAAGATTTTTGTAAGCTGCTTTGGTTTTCATAATAAACAATTGTCTGCAGCCTCGACGTTTGATGCCGCTAGCTTGCAAAACTGTAACGCAATCACCGTAGGTAACGTGCTGTAACACCTCCTAAAATCCATCGCGGAATGATTGCAGTATATGAAAAGACATTCCTAGGGAAATCAGGTTTAAAGGATCGATGTGCGCGGTTTCGTTCCGACCGAACATCTCTACAGGACAATCCACGACCTGGCGCACTCAATGCTATTACTCAAAATTCAATTTATCATGTTGATGCTCTTGTCCGATAGAATAGGAGAATAACAATAAGTAAACATAGTTTATTAGTGGATATCAGTCAAGGAAGTATCCTTAAAATTCTCCACAAACATCTGTTGTATTGCAGAATTTGCACGCAGTGAGTGCCACACTAACTACTAAGCAGAAAACCGAACGTATGAGAATCTCGACGATATCAAGTGGAAGGTGATTAGTAGGCAGCCCATTTTCGTTCCCAAACGTACAGCGGACCGAACAGTTTTTTCTGGTAGCTACATCTTTTACTTCACGTAGATGCGTAAGCAAGGTCGAATTGCAAGAAGGTACGCATTGAGTCATTAAATACTAATGATGTAATGTAATATAAATATGTCTCTGTAACGTTATATGACGTAGAAAGAACATTTTTTCAGTTTAACAAATTTTATGCGATGTTCGTGAAAGCTTTGCATTTCATAATCTCAGAATATACAGAGTGTTTCAAAAATACGGGGCATAATTTCAGGTATGTATTTCCCACATGTAGACAATCAAAATAGTTCATTACAACATGTGTCCGGAAATGCTTCATTTCCGAGTTATGGCCTTCACAACATTGAAATTCACCGGAACGTTTTTCTTTCCGCAGGTCGTTGTCATTACAGAAGATGTTCAAAATGTCCGCCTCCTGCTTGAATACAGACCTCACATCGATGTCTCATTGACCTGCGAACACGATCCCAAACTCCAGGAGTATTGCGTATGTCCTCAGAACATGCCACAATTCGGGATTCCAAATCAGGCACCGGAGACGAATAAACCAATGATTTAAATGGCCCCACAAGTAGAAATCGAGAGGGTTCAGATCAGGTGAGCGTGGAGGCCAAGCAATTGGGCCACCTCTACCTATCCATCGATCAGGAAACCTTCGATCCAAGTACCGGCGAGCCGTACTACTGAAGTGTGCAGGAGCGCCATCATGCAAGAAGTGAATGTGTTGACGATTGATCAGTGGAGTGTCTTCTAAAACATGAGGTATGGTGTTTTCCAGGAAGTTTGTGTACGCCTGCCCCGTAAGTCTGTTTGATTTGAATACATGTCGCACAGTCTAACGCCTACACAGCAATGAATGTAACCTTCGCCTCGGAATGAACTGTCAGAGTGCCCTCTTAATGTCTCCTTTGACGGCAACGACCTGCGGAAAGAAAAACGTTCCGGTGAATTTCAATGTTGTGAAGGCCATAACTCGGAAATAAAGCATTTCCGGACACATGTTGTAATGAACTATTTTGATTGTCTACATGTGGGAAATACATTCCTGAAATTATGTCCCGTATTTTTGAAACACCCAGTATGTTTTCGTTCACTGCAACGGGATAGGTTTCGATAAACGAATTATTTGTATATATTGTATAAAATATAAATATTAATAATTTCTATATTGATTTTTGTTATTATTATTTTGTCCCTGTAACGTCATGTGACGTAGGAAGAACATTTTCTTAGCTTAAACAAATTTTTACTGACAGTTATAGCAAAAGATATGAATTTCATAATCTCAGAGTATACTGTATATGTTTTTGTTCACCGTAACTGTGTTGATTTCGTAAAATGAATTAACTGAATAAATTATATATAGAGTATTTACAGTTAATGTGCATCATATTTACTATTGTGTTCAATAATATATATACACCAATATAGGCCTACCCAGGAAGGCGAAAACGTTTGCATTTATAAATAAATTTATAACAAATGTTATAAATATAACTTTATTTTTATATTTATTGAATGGTAAGTCATAAAGATTGATATTTTGTAAACTTGATACAAGTATAGGCCTATAAATCTGAAGATGGCCAAAATCAGCCGAAAATTTTCATTATCTAAGACAAATTACCAGCAAAAATTTAAAATTAACACAGGAAAGTTGTTTATTCTTGATGCTTGTACAAGATGCTCGAGAGGGTGTGTATAGCGCTGGATACAAATGGGACATAAAGCATGGACCGACATCAATGCTAGATTAGTAACACCATCATACTTAGGCAGGGCTAATCATGTTAGGAAGTTTAAATGCAGAAAACAAAGAACGGACGTGGCAAAATTTTCCTTTGTTAACTGCACAATAGTAGAATGGAACAGCTTACCTGCGGTAATCTTTCAGGGTGGCCATCTCAAAATCAATGCATTTAAGGAAAGGTTGAGAAGATTAGACTGAAAATTTAATTGTATTTGCAGTGTAATTATCTAAGTTGTGTCATGTAATTAAGTTGATATGTAATTAAGGTGATATGTAATTACTTAAGTTGGTAATAGTTGGGTTTAATAGCAGTATTTATAAGTTAGATGTACTTTTGCTTATTGTAGGCGTTATTATAGCATAGTTTTTAGTTATAGTCCTAGGTTTATTGCATCTTTTTAATTATAGTTAGAATCATATTTAAGTTTATTTTATTTTTTTATTGTTGTAATTATTGTAAATTTTATTAATATAATAATTGTAATGTTATTATTGTATATTATATATCATTGCCACCGGGTGTATTCCCAATAGCAGTGTTAATAAATACATACATATTTGCCCACACTCCATAAATGACATTATTAAGGGATTTCGGTAATAGGAAAAAAAAATAGGACCAATGAGGTATTTGTTTGTTTCCGACACTTTAAAAAGAAACTGGAAACATGAAAGGACCTCACTAATAGTACGAAGATAGTCAAAATCAATCCGAAGTTATTAACTGAGGTAAATTATCAGAATAGTTTCAAATTAACACAGGAAAGTTTTTTTATAATACAAATTTACAAAAAAAGTGTTAAAAACTGTGTAATCAAGATGTATACGGTAGGCTACATTAAGAATAATCGCCCAGGCCTTTTGACAAGAAGAATAATTTTAGTTGCCTTTTCCTTCACTCACTCACTCACTCACTCACTCACTCACTCACTCACTCACTCACTCACTCACTCACTCACTCACTCACTCACTCACTCACTCACTCACTCACTCACTCCACTGATTCCTCTTTATGGCATCAATTTCTTATTTCCTCAAGGACTAAAGATATTTATGAATTTGTGCCGTGTTGCACGGCTTCAGAACATAATATTTTATTGAATTCTTGTGCTTAAATGCCTACATATTTCTTCGTATCTTTCTGCATGAATAGCCGGGCTCTAATCATCTCTCTGCTTCTAAAGCGGATGTAAGGAAGAAGAGTTATCGTTAAACAAACACAATAGGAATTTAATATAGGCGAAGCTGTGAGGGAGCCACGCTGCCCGACCTTCCCCTAACGAGCGCAGCTTTGTATGCATGTTTTTTAGCTGACGTACCTGTAAAAAGCGCCATGTTACTGACGCCCTACGGCGCCGCTTAATTGCGGAGCGTCGCTGCTTTCCAGGTCACTCGGAGGGGGAGTAGCTCGCCGAGGAATCCGACAGACTCAATGGAATGCGCAATAATGGAAATCGTCATCACGACCTCTTCTGTCTTTTATTTAATGCATTTTTCATTCGGAATTTCCACCTACGTTCTACAAGGCCGATTATATTGGAACGTCAATTTTAGGTACTAATCTAGAGACTGATTTAACACACTTCGCTGACTTATGTGTTTAAATTTACTCCTAAAGACATATTTTATTGCAGTGTGTCGAAACGGAACATATTCGGAGAAAATATCTACCACCCTCCATGCTAAGTCAGAATAGGAGTTCGTTTGCATGTCTTGACTTCATGGGGAATGCGAACAAAAGACTGGATTGTTCCTTTTGAAGGCGAGACAAGTTAGAACTTCAGCTGTTGAAGTTCGTGATGCGAACTGACGAAGGGATAATGGTAACTAATGAATTATACACTTTTATGTCAGTTTTAGGTTAGGATATATTATATGATGTGTTTTGTTCGTGTCATTTTCATTTTAATCTGTGTGTTCTTTTGGAGAGTGGTTGGATCTAATCATAGGTGAGGGGGTGACACCTACAAAGTAGGACTGGTTTTACACAGAAGACCTGTGCACTGGATTTAAGTGAAAATTCTGATAATATAGTACACATGTATGTATAATATTGCTCAATAAATCCATCTATCTATCTAAAAAGTGTTTAAATTTTGTCATTTTATACTTTTGGTTATATAATAGCTGCATAGTGCACCAATAACAGCAGCTACAAGGTGATCAAAATTTCGCTATACCACTAGTAAGGGATTTTAAGATTTTGATGATAGCTTTTGAATCGAAATGTAACGATAGGGTAAGCCGCCTTGGTACCTCGGTTTTAGATGTATTGTAGTGGAAAGACTTAAGATGGTGAGGGTTTTTATCGGGGTTCTTCATTTGCCACAATATAGGCATTCATATCATTCTGGCTGATCTCAAATCCAATCTTACACTCATAGCATTTCTAGCGTATGTTGGCGAAGTGGTGAAGTGTAAGAATCCGTCGAATTTCAACCATTCATAGCCATCTGTCACAGTAAAATTATCGATTTGTTTTGTTTTTACCGTTTGATAGCTAATTATTTCTTTCTACGTAGACAATTTAGACCTCCATATCGTCCATGCTTCAGTGAACAATTTAAAATACTAACAAACGCAAAGAAAAAAAGATGGTATAAAATAAATTAAAAAATTCTGTGTTGAAAGAAATTATGAAATTCTAGAAACTTGAAACAGTGAAGATATTTCTTACATCATCATTGTAATCATAATCCGTTCCCGTAATCCCGATTATGGGGATCGATTGTGAGATATAAATATCGCAGATACTTTGGCTCCTGAAATTTTAAATGCTGAGCTAAGAAACAACTCTCTATCCACCTTGTATGTTGTCTTCCAAGCAGCTGCAGTTCCCAACCGTTACCCACCTACCAATCTCGTGACACTATACATCGTTTCACAGTGTGTGACAGGAGATGTAAATATTGTCGGCGAAGGAGGATAGAAGTATAATTGCTATTAAATCAATGGCTGAGGTGTTAATCCACGCTTGCCTAGAAGTTAGGAGGGGGTAGAACGCTTCAGACCGACCAACTTCAAGACAAGCGTGGAATGAAACCTCTGCCATTGGGTGAATAGCAATTATAGTCTACTTCTCTCCTCTACTGCCGACAATGTTTACTTCTCCTGTCAGACATTATGATACGAAGTATAGAAGTACACTCAAAACTCGTGTAAATAGACATGTAACTCCAATAAATCACGAACACCAAATCCAACAAAACGTTACAAACTGTGCATTTTTTTGTTACCGGTATTGTTAGAAATTTTTTCCACTAAACTATCACTACTGCTTTTATTGTATTTTGTTATTATTATGATATCTATAATAATTTCTCCTAATATTGTAGCTTCTTTGTATA
Organism: Periplaneta americana; assembly: GCF_040183065.1. Classification (NCBI taxonomy): domain Eukaryota; kingdom Metazoa; phylum Arthropoda; class Insecta; order Blattodea; family Blattidae; genus Periplaneta; species Periplaneta americana. Next base: position 60,373,084 of record NC_091118.1, on the reverse strand, counting down.
TAGTTATTTTCCTCTTATAAGTTGAGTCGGCCTTCCCCTCTAACTTCCTGTAACTGATAGAGATGATATTCTTTGTCTCTCGATCAGTACACTTACATTTTTCCCTGTCTTCTTATACTTTAACCCTAATTCTCTTCAAATATTCCTCAAATTTGTGTTCCCTTCTGAATGATGTGTGATTTCGCATAAAATGGGCAGTAACTTCAAAATTGTAGGAGAAATTTTGTGCAAAAGATAGAATTCGTGAATATTGTGTTGTACGTATCACGCCTTTTACAAAGTCATCAATATTAGAGCGGTCTTTTGCCATCGACGGTTTCTTCCCTGGTGCACTCATTGATGTTCCTTCAGCTCCATGTTATTTTTGTTCGTTAGAAACGCCTTGTTTATCTGTGTGACACACTATACCTTATTTTTGACTAATATGTTTATATTTTATGAAATTGTATACAGTGTGCCCGGAGAAACATTCCAGAATTATAAACTGCTATAATTTTGTCACTATGTGTTTTACGAAATTCATACCGGTGTCATTAGAAAGACCAGCTCAAAGAATTTCAGGAAATGCATAATTGATAATTGTTGACCAAAACAACAGATGGCAGCACAGAAGAAAGAAAAATCGCCGTTTCCGATATTTCGCTAAATCGCCATAAGATCTTACTGGAACTCCAAGATAATAATGAGGTAACTCAATAACATTACCTTCAATTTTTACCTTACACTTTCGAAGGAATTTACTTATTGTAAGGCATTTGGTTTTCTTGGTATATATTTCCGTAGCCTATTGTATTTCCAACTGATAGTTACGAACTTGTGAATAAGTCACTGGAGGTCATCTTCATATTCAGCGGCATCATCAGCTAACAACAGAATAGATATTGTTCTTGTTCCCATATTATATCCACTTTCAGATTTAATTTTATTTATAAATTGATCTATTATCATATTGAATAACAGGGGACTCAGAGAGTTGCCCTAACGAATACCGTTTTCTACATTTGTGGGATTTGAAGTTAGCCCTTTGATTTTTATAGCAGTTATATTTCCTTTATATTCATTACTATTAAATATTGTATATTTCTTTCCTTAATAATTTACGTTATTATTTTTTTATATTTTCTGTTCTGAAAATTACTTACTCTTAATTATTATTTTTAAGCTTTTCTCTTCTATATTATTTGTTTACACTTCCATTTTCTCCACTTCACAACACTTACAAGCCCTCATTTCACGAGAACATCCGAGCGAGGAATGCCAGTTTTGCCCCACTCTTATAACCTATCCCCGATACGGAACCGGCCGGCCATTGACTGAGTCTTGTTTGTCCCAGTCGGCCAATGACATCACCCCCATCCACCTGCTCCTTCGAGAACGCTGAGTTACTGGCTTACTCTCTCCTCTTACCCCGCAAGGACCATAGTCCCCAGCGCAGGGATCCCCTCGTGAAATTTCCTTATTATTTTATCCTCTATTTATTTACGTACTTATAATTTCTTTATAGAAGTTTCGTATTAAATTGTGCTCAGATAACGAAAAATAAATTCTAGTTAACAGATTTGATACCCCTGATTTTGCAGCATAAATATAACTGAAACACGTTCGTTTTCCACTCATAACTTTTTACATTGAAACAACAGGCCGTTGTTTGTTTTCCGCCTGTTCTTAATTAACATGTTCAAGGCAAGCGTTGTGTGGGGTTTCCCACAGGAACGAGTGTTGTTTTCATATATCCGATCTTCCAGATTGAAGTAGGCCTACTAGTGCAATTATATTTTGCTGTGTACTTTTTAATAACAATATTGTATTACCCAGAGAGGAGAGAGTTGTTATTCCTCCATTTTTGTGCAAGTAGGAGGCCTAAACAATTTTTGTTCTGAAAATACAGTGGTAGAAGTATATACCAGCCCTGGCACAACGGGGAAAAGAAACGAAACTCTAACACCCCTCCTCATGTCCTTTCTGCTTACACTGCCTTATACACAAACATACAGGGGGCACTGTGTATCAGTGATGGATTTCAGGTGACCTGAGAGAGCCGAAAGTTCGTAAAAGCTATGGTGCAATCCGTCACTGAGCAATGCTTACCGTCCTGTATATTCGTCTCAGCCGGGAAAGGTGGATCGGGGTGTTAAGGGGAAATCTGCAATAACTTAATTATATTAAAAAATCGAATTATATATATTTTGATATTGTTTCGTACGTTATCATTATTATTATTATTATTATTATTATTATTATTATTATTACTTACTTACTTACTTACTTACCTACAAATGGCTTTTAAGGAACCCGCAGGTTCATTGTCGCCCTCACATAAGCCCGCCATCGATCCTATCCTGTGCAAGATTAATCCAGTCTCTATCATCATATCCTACCTCCCTCAAATCCATTTTAATATTATCCTCCCATCTACGTCTCGGCCTCCCCAAAGATATTTTTCCCTCCGGTCTCCCAATTAACACTCTATATGCATTTCTGGATTCGCCCATACGTTCTACATGCCCTGCCCATCTCATTATTATTATTATTATTATTATTATTATTATTATTATTATTATTATTATTTGGCATCATCCCGCGCCGTAGCGTCGTGGTCTAAGGCATCCTGGCTAGGACTCGCGTTACGGAATGCGCGCTAGTTCGAGTCCTCACGGAGGAAGACATTTTCTCATGAAATTTCTGCCAGTGTATGCGACCAGTGCCCACGCCGTATTGTGATGCATTTGGAAAGCAGCGGTAGGTAGCGAAATCCGATTACGAAAACCAGTTATAACGGCTGGGGGATTATCGTGCTAACCACACGATACCTCCACTCTGGTTGGATGATCGTCTACCTTTGCTTCGGCATGTGGACATGAGGCCAGCAGCCGACTGGTCGGTCTGGGTCCTTAAAGAGATGTAGCAACACTGATTATTATTGTTGTTGTTATTATTATTATTATTATTATTATTATTATTATTATTATTATTATTATTATTATTATACCTATTACCAACAGCATGTTTGCTGCAATGGATATAGTCAAAACAGCAATAAAACATAAAGTGAGCTGCAATTAATGATAAAATAAAGGGATCGCGTGAATAAATTCGAATTACTCATGATTTTGAATTAAAAATGTTCGAGTTAGACAAGTTTAGGGGAGAGTCGGGTAGTATCGGACATCGGGTAATATCGGACAGTGCGTTTCTTTCATCTACCACCATATGGTAGTACCTTAATGACATGGTTACGTTTCTCTATGCGACATCACAGAAACGTAACCATGTCAATCAGGTACTATCATCGTGTGCTAGATGAAAGAAACTCACAGTCCGATATTACCCGATGTCCGATACTACCCGACTCTCCCCTAATTGTACTTACTTTCCAACAAAATTAAAGAACTTTAAAATCCTTCGATCTTTTTTAATAACCCTATAGCCTATATTAAATTATTCATAACGAAACTGAATACGATTTTAATTAATTTAGTGAATACTTAATAATATTACCTATTTGAATGCTTAATGAACATTTTAAATCTCTGAAATTGTTTCCTTCATGACATATCTTGCGTTGATTGGACACCCTCTCGCCTTTAGACGCACTCCGGCGGCTGGCTTAGGCTACATGAATATTCATGAGATATCCACGTTGCTATGGAAATCTCAAGGGGACGTCCAGTCTACAAAAACGCTTGTATTCTTCGTTAGTCTGCCATTGGAGCAATTGCGACGTAGCTGGAAATTAATTTTGCTGCGTCTTTATAATCAAATGACTGAATACGTAATCGGATTTGAGAATTTATGTTAATGGGAATCACTGTAGGTCTTCTAACGAGACATTAAGACATTTCCTATTGCTAGAAGAGTTAAATGTCACTCAGGAAAAGGTAAAAAAAATGGTAATGTTATCTCCTTAGACATCATGAAAATGCATGGGGGCATGCAGAAAATGAAATGTAACACTAGGTTAGTAAATTCTATATGTTATTTAATAGCAGTATACGTTATTTTATTATTTTACAATGTTAATTATTTATTTTATTACAATATTCGCAAAATTATTACATTATTATATGATAATTCGTTCATTATTAATAAATTAAGGTTAGTGATTGCGAAGACCTATAGCCTCTTCTACCTTAATACCATTCTCACCTACTTTTGACACACCCTGTTTCAAACACACGAGGCCCTGGCGACCGAGTAGCAGCGGAAAACTGTAATATCTTGTGTAGAGGAAATGCTACATAGGTGGGAACCCCACCAATTAAACCCTTCTGGACTAGCTACCCATTAGGTGTTCATTTTATATTGCTCTCAAGTGCCATACGAAGCCTCGGATGAATAGTCATGCTTTTTCGTGGGAAATACCCGGTCGCAAGCAAAATTTGCATAAGTGCTTAGGTACAGCTTACAGCAGTAAAATTTTGGAATATTCAACATTTTCTTTCCTCCAGACTGTATGTTGTACAATAATGAAAATTGGTATGTGTAAAACACTGTCCCTCTGCTGTACGAAAAAATATTTTTACGATTTAAAAAAATATTTACTCTTTTTTAAATCCAGTTCATTGTGCAGTGATGAAGCATTTCCCACATAATTCAAAATCTATCCTACATTCTGTGATGAAATTTCTTGTGTGTATTAATGCATGTCATAACTACAATATGATGCAAGACCACTTCTCTGTCTATGCTAGATTGTCTGATAAAAAGTTAATTTATTTAAAAAAATGGTAGTATATCAGTATTTTCTTCTAACACAAAATAAAAAAAAATATATTATTTTTAAGGAGTGTAGTTGAAAGAGCATGATATTGTAAACATGAGTTTCAGCAATACAATAAAAGAGAGAGAACATGAAAAAGTTTTAAAGTTTATGAGTTATGAGTGAAACGCTTCATCACTGCACAGTGAACTGCACATTTTGAATTTTTAAAAACAAATAATTATATAAATAATTTCTTTTAAATCGTAAAAATATTTTTTCATATAGCAGAAGGACAATATTTTACACATACCAATTTTCATTATTGTAAAAGACATAATAATGGCGAAAAAAATGTTGAATATTTCCAAAAATGTTACTGCTGTAAGCTGTATCTAACCCCTTAAATAAATTAGTAGAAAGAGTAAATGAGTTTATGTATCTTGGCTATAATTTAACATTTTTTGGTGAAACAGAGTTAATTTCTAAAATTTGCAAATACGATAAAAGAATTGGAATAATCAACAAAATTGTCCACACCTGTGGAATAACGGTCAGCGCGTCTGGCAGCGAAACCAGATGGCCCGGGTTCGATTCCCGGTCGGGGCAAGTTATCTGGTTGAGGTTTTTTTTTCCGGGGTTTTCCTTCAACCCAATATGAGTAAATCCTGGGTAACTTTCGGTGCTGGACCTCGGACTCATTTCACCAGCATTATCACCTGCATCTCATTCAGACGCTAAATAACCTAAGATGTTGATGAAGCGTTGTAAAATAACCTAATAAAATAAAAACATTATGAAGCCTTTCCTAGTGCAGCGACACACAAGAATACGTTTGTATAAAACCTTAGCTAGACTTGTACTATGTTACGGACGTGAAGAATCCGGTCGCAGGAGAATAACGATCTGTGAAATGAAATTTATGAGAGCAACACTAGGACATACCTGCTTGGATCACAAAAGAAACGAGGATGTCATGCAAGAACTTCAATTACAACCAGTCTCACAGTTTATAAACAAGTACAACGAATCGTAATAGACTTCCAAAAGCCATGACTCACTGAGACCGTAACAGGCCTTGGGTTTTATACTTGTTTGGATGATGATGATGATGATGATAATAAATTATTATTATTATTATTATTATTATTATTATTATTATTATTATTATATTTGTTATTTAGTATCATATCAATAATGCTAAAATTAGTTTAAAATATAATTCATATGAAACATCAATAACTACAGTAAAAATTATCAAATTAATTTTTTTTTTCCACAAACTTAGTGTTTATTAACGTACCAGTTGATACAAAAGCCCGTACAGTTTTCTCGTTGTGACAAACCTTTTTATTTGGAATGAATAGAAGACAGTGACAAACATTTTTATTTGGAATGAATAGAAGACAATAATTAATCAGTAATATATTCTCCTGTATTCTATAACTCTTTATCAGCGAGTCTTCTCAAGTATTATGTTAATGTTATTATCGTTTGTAGTTTGTGTTGTTGAAATATTTAAAAAACATACATAATCTACCTTGTTTCAGCGGTACACCTAGACCTATACACCTAGACCTAAATGTTTTGACTACGTTCGAGATACAAGAGAGAAATATTGAACGTCGCTGCGGTAGTTTTTCTTTCCCATGTCTGAAAAATCTGCTGGTTTGGAGTTAAAAATGTCGTCGAACCAAGTTTGTAAAGCTTTTTGTTATCAAAGGAATTCCCTTAAAGATTGTTGGATAGAGAACGAAAAAAGTGGAAATCTGAGGGCGCAAGATCGGGAGAATATGGGGGATGTGGAATCACCTCCCAACCAACCTTCTGGATAGCTGCTTTCGTCGTGTTAGTGGAGTGCGGGCGTGGATTATTGTGTTGCTGCAGCACTTGATGCAGTCTTCCCAGTCCTTTTTCTTCAATTGTGCTGAGTTTTTGGCAACACATGTCAGTAGTTTTGAACACATTCCTGGAACCAATTCGTAGTACACAACGCGTTCTTCATCCACCAGACGCTTATCATCGTCTTCTGTGGATGGACACTAAATTTTTAAGAGGTGTTGTGTGTTGAAACGACAGAACCATTCGCTGTCTTTGCTCCTCTATTGAACTCAAACGGAAGAAAATGTCGGAAATGTTCTTTTTTTCACTTGACCACCCCATCTTCTTTATCCCAGAAATAGCACAAACTTTCTTCATATCCACAAAATTCAAGGCGTATTTACAAGCACAACACTCCAAATAACAAATGACAAAGAACAAACAATAAACAGTCTCCTAATAACGCAGTGTTTAGATGACGAATAAAACGTTATGAACTTGTGCTTTAAACTAATACTATCCCTAATTTTCTTTATTTAGTGGAAGATACTTTCATGTGTGGTGAATTTACGATACGGAAATCTTGGCTTTAATTTAGTACTAAAGAACTACATGTTAATTATTTTATGCAAGCCACAGATACAGTGGCATGTATGTTATTCGACTGATCAGCAGTGGCGTAGCGTCAATTTAAGCTAAAAAGCCTAGCTTCCCCAGTTAATAATGATTTCATAATAAACCTGCAGTTTATGGAGAAAATTATTTATCAATTTTAATAGAATTTATATTTACGCTTTAAATGTTGTGATGCGGCAGCTCAGGATGATTTGAGATGCAGCAGTAAACAAGAAGCCTGCACACACCAGCTTCCAATCAGACCGGTTTCTTCTGTGTAATCCACCCCGCAGATTTTCCATCCCTTTCTAACTAAACTACCGGTACCCTAGTCGCAAGGCTTCCAAGAAGCTAGCTTTAACATTTAAAATAAGTAGTTTCCGAGTTATCCCTTTTCGTCAGTTGTGTTCAGTTGAAGTGTTAGTGTGCATTGTGGCTGATATAATAAATAATGAGCGAAATAACAGTTCCTGACACTAATTTACTTGAATTTTTTAGGACAATTGTATTATCAAGACTGACTTACGAACAAAAGTGTGATTTAAAAAACAAATGATCGACTCCCTTGCTGTCAATGAAGGACACAACCAAAAGACAGACGCATACTTACGTAATGATACTAATATTGTGATTTCTCTAAGTATGACAGGGAGTGAGCTAATGTTATACGTATACGTGTCTATTTGTTAAGAGATATGTGTAAACCGTGAAATCATATTTTATTACGTCTCATTTGAGGTCATGCCTTATTGGTGTTACTTACGATGTTCCAACCAATCTTCGACTGCTGACTTGAAATTGACTAATATTTATTTAAGACTGTATTTTTGTAATACGTTTTCTCATATTGCATGAAAGACAACTTTAGTTAGCTTCCCCTGCTCAAAATTTCATGCTACGCCACTGCTGATCAGAAATGCAATACGTAAGAAGAATGCTATAGATGTAACACAATTTGTTACCAAAGAAATTAGAAAAAGTTCAGAAATATCTAAGGCTTTTAATCTACTTAATAAAGGAGGATAAATGTGCTATTAATGAATATAATTTAAAAGAGCTCTAATTAGATACCGAGGGCTGGAGTAAAGTGTTCTAAAGATCATAAGAGACAAAGTGCAAGATAATTAAACATAATGCAGACAGATAAATTAAGCTGATTTCAAGAATAGGTAGCGAGATTAAAATTGGTGGGTGAATTTGTTAAATCAGCTGGAAAAAAGTTCAATTCCAAGAGGAAAGCAGATAAAAGAGATTGGATTATAGATTAAAGATGCTCTTCAGAAGAACCATGCAGCTTACCAACCCTTTCTTTCTGTGCAGGATTATGGAAATGACAGACAACTCTTTTAGTTACCATAGTAACATTTATATGGAAGAAAAGTAGATGCTCTCTTTGTTTCTTAATTGGACCCACTTTGAAAGAATTTGTAACTGTGTTACGTGTTGCGCCGAAAGTAGCAATTCAGATATTGTATGTATGTATTTATTCACACTGCAATGGGTATATACCCAGTGGCAGTGGTAACTAATTACACTCAATAAAGACAATAATAAACACAATTAATAATGATACTAATAATTAATACTAACAATAATTAATAATAATTATAATATAATAATAATAATAATAACAACAACAACAGGGAACATCCTAAATTAAATGAAGCACGATCGGTTAAAATAACATTTAAAGTAAATCTAATTTGTACCTTAAACCTATGTTCGATCTAAAACCCACGAGTATGATATGTTCATATCTGCACAAGTACCTTTCAACACTACACTCATTTCGCTGTCAACTCACTCACTGCACTGGAACTACGACACATTTCACTGATTCTATCCTGATTTCACTAACACTTCAACAACATTTCACTGTTCAAATACTTTGCACTGCCACTATAAACTATAAAGCTTCACTGACAGGAACACGTTTCACTTACTCAACACACTTCACTGACACAACATAATTCTTCACTGATAGAACACTTCAATAACAAAATATCAATTACACCCTTTAAATACTGTGTATAATTATCGTCTATTAGTAAAGTCCTTAACCCTATTTTTAAATACATTTTTGGTTGTTGGTAAAGCCTTTAGTAAGTCTGCAGGTAAAGCATTCCAGTCCCTGATAGTACGATTGAGAAAAGAAAATTTTCCAGTGTCCGTCCTCTGTCTTCTTTCCCTCAATTTATATGAGTGGTCGTTCCTTGAAGAGTAATTTGGCGGCTGCAACCTATTTTTTTATTTCTCTCCAGGCAGGCTCACCTCTGTATGTTTTGAACAGTGCGCATAATCGAATTCGCGTTCTCCTGTCCGTGAGTGTGTCCCATTTTAATGGTGAATTTTTCCGACAATACTTGAGAGCCCGTTTTTTAATCTTTTCCAGTGTCTTAATATGTTCTAGTCTGTAAGGATCCCAACATGCAGCACCATATTCCATTACTGGACGTACTAGTGATTTACATGCAATCTCTTTGGATTTATCAGAGCCTTTTCTTAGTACCCTCATCACAAAGTGTAACGCTCTCCATGCTTTTCCCGCTGTGTCTGTAACTTGTTCCCCCCAGCCAAGATCGCTGCTAAATGTTATTCCCAGATATTTACATTTGTTAACTTCCGGAATGGTTTCACCCCCTAACGTATATTGGGAGTTCCACTGTAATAAAATTGGTATTCTCCCCTGTAACGTCTAGGTAATCGAAAAGAATGGATTCTTGTTGGTGTATTCAGAACAGAGAAAACATACAATAGTCCAGTGATGTCGAGAGCGCAAGCGTGCCTCATCGCCCGTATGCGCTGTGGAGAGCACGTACGGCACGCAGGTACAAGTCACTGATGAACTCAAGGGTTGTACATTACACATTGAGGAAGAAGTCGTTCAGCAAGTTTTAGGCTGACTGGACTCCAGACTTTTTATGAGTGAAAGAGGCGAAAATGTTCTTTGTCTGATATATGGAAAACATTAATTAGTTACGAAGAGGAGCAATGTGAAACCCTGAAATTATTAATTGATGTACATAATGATGTATTGAAATTTAGTTGTTTTATTGACATTAAATAGTAATAAATATGTGTTTAGATGTACTGTAGAGGTTCTTCCTCGCTGCATTGCATTTAAGTTTACAGAATAAAATGCAAAAAGTTTGGATGCAAATAGCGTAGACTCGTTATGAATTTTGTCTAAAAATTGTGAAGATATGTCGTCTATAAATTCTCAGTTTGACAATGGTCCTTACCATTGTGATGTCCTTTGGTTAAGCCGAGGAAAAGTTGTCTCCAGGTTTTTTGAATTGCTTGAACTGAGTCAAGTTGGAAGTTCGCTTTGCCTGGTGACATATCCAGGGTACGAATATTTGCGGCGGAAATTATTTCTATATTTAGCAGTAAGCACGTATGTGAGCAATTTTCCTCACTTGTGAACCTCACAAAACCAAGACTAATACCAAGATTATCTAAGATAATATGCGTGCTATGCTACGTCATGCTGCAGGAAACATAATTTCGCCGGACATAAGAAGGTTGTTGTCGGGTAAAACAAGAAGAAACACTTCTGTATTAGACAAGAAGTCAGGAATTTAAATTTGTTTCTAGAAATGTGCTGTTCATATAATAAGTATATTATTAAGTGTGTAACAGTTACATAGCATTTAATTAGCTAGGCGTCATTACTAAAACCTCTAAGATAAAAAAAATATGCTATGTTTATTATTTGTTGCAATCCTATTATTTCATTTTTCCGTATGCACAATGTCCTGTAATTTCTTTCACTTTTGTATTAATAAGTTCAAAACAGGAAAACAATGTTTTTATACTAGTTGGATTATTAGATAATTATATAAAAATTAATCATATTCTAGCTATTATCTGAAAATATATAAGTTAAGGAGAAGCTATGCTTATTATTTATTGTAGCCTACTAGTTTATAATTCTTTGCATTTATTAGAGAGGTAGCCTGCACTCTACAAAACATGTTCTGATTTCTTGTTTTCTTGTATGAATGTAACACATTATCTATTATTTAAAAACAGTTTAATTCATCTTGCAGTGACAGGCCAATAGACTTCACTTTGTTCACCCCTTCGTATTCTCTGTTGCTGCCTACATTGCAACCAGTGAGCGCTTGATCGCACGCAGAACTATCCACGTGCTCTTGACCTTGACATCGCTGCAACAGACGATTTGTGTTCGAATATCTTCAATTCTGTACTATGTTGGTTTGAAAGCTTGTATACCGTTATATAGAGGTAAGTGGTATAAGTATCTACCATTATTTTAACTGATGATTATTCATGTCATAAGAAAGAAAAACATGTCCTTACGATTTTTTTTTCTAATTGCTATATTTAACTAATTATTAAAGTTTACAATATTAAACTTTTTGTATCGTTGCTGGATAGGGAGGAGTGGGTTTATAAGTACACAGTACAGCTCAAGCGGGTACAGACATATCTGTACAGATGCTCTGTTCTCATACAAGAGCGGACCATGATAATACTGTTGTTTACATAAAACGAGCAGCAAATACAAACTTTCAATCTCATTAATAGAACATTACGGCAAATTTACATTTTATGTAATAATATTGCTTCATTTTTTATTGTATGTCTAAAAAATAAACAATAATGATTTTCTGCACAAAATCACACGAACTTTTTTCTAATGCAAAATTTGAATCTCTCCCGCTTCCGAAAAACAGTATCATTTTTAAACAAATTTCCGGTTGTGTGATTTTCGAAACGGGGTAAGAGACTCCTAGTGTCTAATAATCGTTGAGAAACTGCTACAAAAGTTCACCGATTAGGTAACCTTCTTTGAGGAAAACGTTGACGGTACATCCTTCTTGTTTCACTTTAATTACGACGACTTTCTCCATAAATTAATAACATATGATATTCAAACTGTGAATGACGTTGTAAGTTGTTTATTGAATACCCTGTACTGAACTGTCATCCGCTCGGCAGTATACCTATGGACTGGGAGCTTGAACTCAGCTGACTCGTACTTACGTCTGTGCAGAGTACTGCCTGCTCAACACGTTGCCACGTTTCTCACGCCAGAATATTAACAAATTTAAGCATTCATTTTTATTTAATTTCACGAAAACGTGATAGAACACATAAATATTTATTTAAACTAATATTAACTCTTTGCTAGATATACCGACTGATGTAATTGTTTTCGTAATTTTACTAACAATATCAGCAGTATAACGCAAATAAAATAAGAAAAGAAATATTTTTTTCTGCGAAAACTATCAAGTTTTGACCCTATGTTGTATGGACATTTTTTGATCTTGTAGGCTGTCCTCGACGACTGTGAAAAGGACGGCACTTATATCCCTTACAAGACAATTCTTCGAAATAAAGGCCATTAAATTGGTGAGAGTTTGCCATCTGGGAAGGGATGGATTCTAGGTTGAGGACTGAACAAGCTCACAAGCTCTTGTGTTAAAAACGTGTGTCCATTATAGTACTGCCAAATTTGAATTTGAGTGAGAAATGCCTGGTAAATTTTTCCTGAGACATCTCGCTTAGAGGAAGGCTATTTTACAGACCATAAATCCTCATCATGTCGTGTCATATTTACTTTACTACCGAAGGCAGCCACGCTATAATATATCATTTCTAATGAATTGTTGAATTTGTTATATAAACAACTTTACTGTGTTAATAGAAACTAATATTGTATTTAACCATAGTTAATGACTAGTTCCAGCTTAGTACCCGCCATCTTCAGATTTATAGTGAGGTCCTGCGCTTGTTTCCAGTTTCTTCTTGTTGATGCGTTGGTAAGGGTGCGTTTATGATCAGTATTGTAGTGTCAAATAGGGTGTGCGTTCTGAAATTTAGTTGTGTGCTGATGATGTGTTTTTGTATGTCCGTATTGCTCTAGGGTGTTTAGTTTCTCAGTTTTCGGTTAAATATATAGAAATTCTATGCATGTTTCTATGTTGCTGTAGTTGTGGTTGGTGTTGGTGATGTGTTCTGCGTCGAGAGAGTAGAAGAACGAAAATAAAATAGAAAATGGTAGAGAAAATAAAAGGAAATGAACAGATGAAAATAAGAAAGAAAAATAGAAAATGTAATCGAAAAATGAAAGAAAGAAATATTGTAAGAATTAAGTTGCAAGGAATAGGAAAAGCGTTAGAGAAATTATTTATATTTATCAGAATACAAACATTATCTCGTAATAATTAGTAGCAATGATTGAAGTCTTACAGTGTTTATATTTTCAACTTTTAAACTATGTATTTTGCTGTGTGTTCAATCGTTCTAAGGAAGATTATGCTGGCTTGATGTGATATTTAAGTATTTGACATAAATATACTCGTAGACAACTTTTTGGGGTTCATTTTATTTCATATAAATTTCAGTACCAGTTGCAGTACAAAACATTTTTTTTAGTTCACTTACTGAGAAAGGAATTTTCCACACCTTGCATTTTGCTATAGCATCGATTATCGATAAATTGCCCTCCCTCCAATCGCTACTCCATTACAAGTGCTGGTTCGATGTAAGTTGAAGTGGTCTTGAGTTTTCAAGTTCAGGAGGCTTTTTGCTCTCCTTTGACCAACCCGTCCGTTCTTCTTTCATTGTCTTGTGGTTACACACCTAACCCTAGGCGATGCAATTAGTTGGACGAGAGCCACAGGGCTCTGATGCATACCACAGCACAAACAGAGGGGAGGCTGTGATTGGTTGCTCTCTTGGCCTAAATGCTCTTAGCCAGCTCCTAATAGCGTGTGCCTCGTAATGGCTGTTCATAGCATATTGAACATCACAGAGGAATTACGTAACTGAATACCATACCTACACTACAGGCAAAAAAACAAGATCTCTCTGAAATGTCCTGAAATAAAAAGATATATGATATGATATGATATATGATATGAAGAGTTCGCGGGAAAAACTATGAATGTCACATTTCTGTTAATGATTAGATAATTATCTAATTGAGTCTATAACTGCAAGATGTAGTGCTGTTTCTATAGAAAATAAAGGAAAGGATTATTGTATTCGTGGTGATAATTCTCCCTTTTACTATTTTTCATAAGAATAACACTAAATTTCGCAGTGATCCATTGAATTAGAAAATGACATCAACCTTAAGAAAACTGTGACATTCATCGTTTTTCCCCGCGAACTCTTCAGATATGATATGATATGATATGAAAAAAAAATGTTATGTATTATTTAACGACGCTCGCAACTGCAGAGGTTATATCAGCATCGCCGGATGTGCCGAAATTTTGTCCCGCAGGAGTTCTTTTACATGCCAGTAAATCTACTGACATGAGCCTGTCACATTTAAGCACACTTAAATGCCATCGACCTGGCCCGGGATCGAACCCGCAACCTTGGGCATAGAAGGCCAGCGCTATACCAACTTGCCAACCAGGTCGACGATATGATATGATATATGATATGATATGATATGATATGATATGATATGATATGATATGATATGATATGATATGATATGATATGATATGATATATATTTGTCGTTAAGCACTTACTTCTGTTGGGATGGTACTTCACATATTTTGTATCCAGTGCCATTTCACCTTATTACATAGCAAATTTATGCAAGTCATAACTTACTTCATTCTCTCTTCCACTCATGTTCTCTTTAAATGTATTTTGTCACCTCTCGTTCACCAGCCTATCTATCTATATTCCCCAGTTCTCCACTACTGTTCCCCACACTTATATCCTCCCCTCACTGAAATGAAAATTCTTAAACACCAGGTCGAAAACCTCTTAAAAATTTGGAGACTTTTAGGGGATGATCAAGAGGGGAAAATTTCCTAGACGAAGAAAGTTGAACTTGATGTCTAAATTCCAGGGAAATTTGATATAGGAATATGTATCAACATTACATAATTTATATCTGACGATAGTCTACTGTAATATGCGAACCACGACATCTTTCCTGTCTGCGTAGGATAGTGTGGGAGTGACGCGTTTGTGGTTGAAGCAGCTAGCGTGAGTGGCCAAATTTAACTTCCATATAGGAGAGAAGACAGGGTCAATGTGTTAAAAATTCCGATTCTAGAAGATTTTTGTACAAAATTACTCTTTAAAATGTTGTTTAAAATTCCTAATATTTGTGTAAATTTTGTTAATTTTGTTTGGATAACTTTCTCGTTTGCATAAGATATATCATAGTCTAAACACATGAAAGTGTTGATTTCTTCAAAATTTTATGAAGTGGTAGGCCTACTGTTTTAATGGTTATTCGGTTTTCACCAATGACTGATATTACTTTAGATTTTTCTGGTTATATATTCCAATCAAAAATCCCCTCTAATGTTTTTTTTTTTTTTTTGCAATGTTCTAAGAATTACTCTTTGAAAATTGTTTTAGAAATTAGCAACTATAGCACTAGCCTCAGTGGAAAATTTTCATTCACATCTAGGAGAGAAGGTAGATTCTGGAGGATTTTGTATACAATCAGATTTCAAAGTGTTGTTTAAGATCTCGTTTTCATAAGATCTACCATTCTCTAAATATATATTTGAAAGTGTTTATTTCTTCGAAACTTTTATTAAGTATTACTATTTTACTTATTATTGGGCTTTAACTAATGGCTGGCATTATTTTACATTTCCCTGGTGATATGTCCAATCCGAAATCCTTTGTTACGTTTTTAAAAATTCCTTTTTGTAAATTGTCTTATAATTTAGTAATTATAGGGAGAGGAGTACGACAAGGATGCCTTTTATCACATACCCTGTTCAACATCTATTTGGAGGATTTAGTGAAGAACGTTTTCAGGACATGGGAGGAGTGATAGTAGGATAAAGAAGAATAAAGGGTGTAAGATTTGCTGATGATATGGCGCTGTTAGAATAGGAGACGATACTAAGGGATATGTTACTGGAGCTAAATGACAGCTGTGACCAGTATGGGAGGGAGGTAAATGCCAACAAGACTAATACCGTGGTCATAGGAAGAAAAGTAAAGAAGGTAAACTTATGAATTCTAAATGAGGCAATAGAGCAAGTGGACAGCTTCAAGTACTTGGGGTGTACTGTAAGCAGTAACATGAGCTGCTGCCAGAAAGTCAAAAGGAGAATAACACTGGAAAAGGAAGCTTTTAATAGAAAAGAAGCATCTTCTGGAGAAAGAACTAAGGAAGCAGCGATCGCGGGATTACAAGTTAAGCATTGATGTAAGCAGACCTTACCAAGATCCCCTGATTTAACTGTAAGCGAGTTTTATCTACGGGGGAACTTGAAAAATAAAGTGTATGTAGTTGGAAGAACTAAAAGAAAACATTAGGCGAGAAATTGACTCAATTTTGGATAAAAGGAGTGTGAATGAAAATTTTCTAGAAGATACCAGAAATATGTGGATAGAGAAGGACAACATTTCCAACTTCTTCTTCTTCTTCTTAGTCTTCTTCTTCTTCTTCTTCTTCTTCTTCTTCTTCTTCAGGCTCTACAACTCTCAGATGAGAGTTTTGGCCTTCTCAACAACTTTCTTCCATTCCTTACGGCTTCCAACTATCTTTGTCCAGTTTTCCACCTTCATCAATTTCAAATTATTCAGGACATCATCCTCCCTTCTATTTTTTTTTTGTCTACCCTGCTTTCTGTTAACTATTGGTTTCCATTTGTATATTTATTTGACTAGTCTATTATTCTCCATTCTATTTATACGACCAAACCATCCTAATCATAGCGATTTTATATGATTTATTATATTCCTATTCTTTATCAGCTCATTCAGTTCACTCTTATATTTAATTCTCCATGTACCATCATTCATTTTAGTTGGACCAAAAATTTTCCTTACTATTGCTCTTTAAAAAATTAGTAGTCTGTGTTTCATGGAGTTTTTAAGGACCCATGTTACGCTGGCATAAGTTACTACAGGTCTTATTGTAGTACAGTATAGCTTAAATTTGGACTATTTGGATATTAATTTACTTCTAAATAACTGCAGGTTGGCATAGTATGCTTTATTTCCCATTACAATTCTTCCTCTTATTTCTTCCTCAATGGTGTTGTTGTTATTAACAGTTGATCTAAGATATTTGAAACTTGGTACTTGTTGAATCATTATATAATTTATTTTAAAATCTCCTAAAGTTTCTCTTTTTGTGCTGCATTTTAAGAATTTTGTTTTCTTCTCATTAATTATCAATCCAAATTTCATTGCCTGTTCTTTTAAATTGTTAAATGTTTCTATCAAAGTCGGTTTTGTTCTTGCAGTTATTTTTATGTCATCAGCATAAGCTATACATTGCCTTAGTTTTATTGTAATGTTTCCCCTCATTCCAGTTTCTTCAATATAAAGTCTATAACCAAACTAAATAATGTAGCTGAAAGCGGATCACCTTGTTTGACATCGTTTCATATACTGAATTTTCACTTATCTTATTGGTCACCTTTATTTTTGCCTCAGTGTTTCTTATTGTTAGGGCTATTAATCGTATCACATTTCCAACATCTCTTATGGTAAAGTATGTGCTTATTATCATTGTAATTGTAACTGTAACTATAAGAACGTGAAGCGGTTGTGGGGAAACTTCTACTTCTGGTAAATATAGTCTATGTTTTTCATGTGAGTTTGTTTCTTTTATAATCGTTAGTTTATTTATTATTATTATTATTATTATTATTATTATTATTATTATTATTATTAAATATCACAACGATATGGAAACTATGCTACGTCCTTGACTTTGTAGAATCAGATTAATGCATTTTTTAAATTTTAATTACAACTTACCGCGAATTTTTAAATATGTGGTTTGCAAAGTGTGTAATTTATAACAGATACAGTTGTAATATTTGCATATTACACATTACGAGCTCGTAACTTGTTTTAAAATGCAATATAATAAATAGATTCCAAATATCCAGCCTTATGCTCAATTTGACACAGGCAGGAGCCATTTCACAACTGATGCTTAGTTTTAGTAACCCATTTTCAACGGCAGCGGAAACGTGTCATCGTTATGAATAGCGCTCGTAGTTAAATTACATCGGTCGATCGTAGCAACACGCGGATCGCAAACTCGTGTTTATACATGAATCCGCGTGATTAAAATGTTAATTGGTTTTTGATGTAACGAATGTTTGTCCA
This sequence comes from Periplaneta americana, assembly GCF_040183065.1. NCBI lineage: Eukaryota > Metazoa > Arthropoda > Insecta > Blattodea > Blattidae > Periplaneta > Periplaneta americana. Next base: position 60,354,844 of record NC_091118.1, on the reverse strand, counting down.
ATAATGCTGTGGTCCGAGGAACACCGCTGGATGCTAGCAACTAACACGATGTGGATTCAAAACTTCGAGAAGCGGCGTATATCGTCAACTAGGAAAGAACACTGAATAGATTGTGGATCTTTCCAGGTATCATCTTTTTCACGAATATGTCATCTTTTGGACGGTATCTTTTTAAGTCCGGGCTATTTCTTTTCTAAAATTGTTATTTTTTAATTTTATTTAAACATATACAGGGTCTTTCCGGGATACTGTTACAAACTTTCAGGGATGATGGGGAAGGGCAGATGTATCAATTTGAGATCAGGAACCATGGTCCTTAAATGACTGAATCGAAAGTTACAAGCAAAAATAGTTGTGTGGAAATGAAATAATTTTATTCCTCTGTACACCTTATTTATGTGTAGTGTATTTATCTGTACATCCTACACATCTGTATTCATCTGACGCTGTTTAAGTTGTCTGCTTACAGTATTCCATTCAGTGCGCTGTCTGAGGGGTGGGGACAGGAAACTACACTAAAGCAATGCAGTTAGCGTAATATGTAACGGACATGGTCGGTCCTGATATGCACGTCTGTAGACAGCAGTGTATGTGTACAAGTGTGTTTAGTTTCTGGCTTTTTGGTTGGATGTGTAGAATTTCCATATGTGTGTTGATGTCTCTGTAGGTGTGGTTAGCTTTTGTGATGTGTTCTGCATATGTAGAAGTGTTTTGTAATTTTGTTATGGCTGTGATGTGTTCTTTGTAACGTGTTTGAAATGATCTGCCTGTTTGTCCTATGTAGAAGTTGTTGCAGGTGTTGCATTTGAGTTTGTATATGCCTGTGTGATTGTATTTGTTTGTTTGTGTTGTTTGTGTGTTGAGATGTTTTTGTAGAGTGTTATTTGTTCTATATGCGATGTTGCAATTTAATTTCTTGAATGAGGTTGCAATCTTGTGTGTGTTTTTGATTTCGTATGATAGAGTGATGTATTTTTTGTGTTCTTGTGTTTGTATTGTATTCTTATGTTTTTTGTGATTATGTTTTTTCTTACGTATTATGTTGGGGTTGTATCCGTTTTCTTGTGCTATGTATTTGATTGTGTTTAGCTCTTCTTTGTAATCATGTTGGTTCATTGATATGTTGAGTAGTCTGTGTACCATTGTTCGGCACCAAGACCAGCAACAACCAGTTCTGAAGAAGGCCAATAGCAGGCCGAAACATGTTAATCAGGTACTGGTACAGTAAAATTTAACACGAGAAAAACATATTTAACTTTTAAATTGTGTCATATTTTACATAATTAAGTGTTATGAAATGAATCGAAAAAAATTAAAATTAAATAACAAATTCATTAACATATAAGGTTTTTCAAAGAATCGAAATTACAGTCTGATTCGTTTGGGTGTGGATAATATTAATTTATTGTTATGAAGCTTTTATGATAGTAGGAAAAATTTCTTGCTGGTTATATTATGATTAAAAGATGGGAGTATTCATATATGACAATCAACAATGCGTAATCTGAAAGGGCAAATGAAAATCGTAAATGATTAAAATGGCTACTACAAATCAACAGCGGGCACAATGTGTTCTTTGGTATGCTAAATTTGAGAGTGTTAAAGAGTTCAAAGAAAATTTCGACGTATGGTGTGCGTAATGTACCTAAATACGATTCCATAATGTTGTGGTATGGAACATTTGTAGAAACAGGTTCTGTGTTAAGAAACATGGAGGAGATCGCAGACGAAACAAAGTACAAGAAGCAGCTATCTGTTCGCTTGGCCCCCAAACTCCCCAGATGTAACCCCTCCTGACTTCTTCATGTGGGGTTTTGTTAAAGACATTGTCTATTCACAGAAACCCAGGAACATTGATGATCTGAGAGTAAAAATTACTCAAGATTTTCAACAAATCACCCTTCTTATGTTACAACGGACATGGGCTGAATTGCATCACCGTTATGAGTTTTGCAGGGTGCGCAATGGGGGTCATGTTGAGCTCTGAGGAATCTCCCATCTTTCAGTGTTGTATGCACAAAGTTTCCACAAATAAAGTTCAGTAGTAAATGTTTTATGATGTTTCTATTTTATCCATACCCAAACGGATCACCCTGTACAGTATATTAGACATGTTGTTCTGACTTCAAAATTTTTTATGAAAAATAATGTTTCTTTCCACTCTCTGTAATCCAAATATGGTTGGGGCACAGCGCAGTAATTTTCTGCTCTTTTGAAATGTCGGGTAACATATTTGCAGCATTGAAATGTCTTGCGTGCTTTTTAGAACGTAGGTAATATGTAAGCTGATGTGTTGCAATGTAGTCGTCATTTGTTGAGGATAGCACGCATGACGGCTCATCCTTTATCTCGACTTGGCATGGCCGCCGCTTTATCTGTTGGTTTTATTGTGACGGCAGACGCCGGGGAGCCCGCATGAATAGAGATGATGCAAGAACCAAGACAAGATTAATCGATCCATGGAGACGCCATAGAATTCGATCGCAGAGAACGACGCCTCGTTCCGCTTCTCCTTTGTTTCCTTGCGGCATAATCTTGTACACTAGCTGTAGAGGTGGTTAGTAAAGAAGGATGAGTTTCAAGATGGAATCTATACAGCCATTTTCTTTTTGGCGTGAAAACGTCCTATCCATCAGCCATAGCTTAAAAATGTAAGATATGCAAAGAAAAATGGACGGGTGGGTGAGTGAGTAAGTGAATGAGTAAGTGAATGCGTGAGTGAATAAATGAGTAAGTGAATGAGTAAGTAAATGTGTGAGTGAATAAGTGAGTGAGTGAGTGAATGAGTGAATGAATGAGTGAGTGAATGAGTGAATAAATGAGTAAGTGAATGAGTGAGTGAATAAATGAGTAAGTGAATGAATGATGAAGAAATTAAATTGATGACAATATATGGTGATGACAAAAGTGATTTTGGAATATGTATGATGAGATTTTCTTGTGTTAAATTCTAACGTACCTTGTTTACATGTTTCGGCCTATTTATGAGTCATCCTCAGAACTGATCGTTGTTGGTCTTGGCGCCTCTTGTTTTTTTTCCTGTGAGGGTGTGTTCGTGTAGTATAGTGTAGAGTCAAAGAATGTATGTGTTTTGAAATTGAGTTGTGTGTTGAGAATATCGTTGGGGTGGGTTTTCGTGTGTCTGTATATTTCATATTGTTCTAGTGTGTTTAGTTTCTGGCTTTTTGGTTGGATATGTAGTATTTCCATGTCTGTGTTGATGTCTCTGTGGGTGTGGTTAGCATTTGTAATGTGTTCTGCATATGTGGAGGTGTTTTGTAATTTTGTTATGGCTGTGATGTGTTCTTTGTAACGTGTTTGAAATGATCTGCCTATCTATCCTATGTAAAAGGTGTTGCAGGTGTTACATTTGAGTTTGTATACGCCTGTGTAGTTGTATTTGTTTGTGTTGTTTGTGTGTTGAGATGTTTTTGTAGAGTGTTATCATCATACATATTCCGAAGTTATACAGTGTTAAAAGTTGTGTAATCAAGATGTATAAAAGTGATTTGGTGACAAAATATGGTAGTGACAAAAATGAATCGGTGACAAAATGTTGTAGTGTCAAAATGTAATAAGTGACGAAACCACTAGGTTACGAAAAATCGGTGACGAAAATTCCGGATAGCGGTGAGATTTACAAGATATTACAAGAGATTTTTACCTCTAAGCCTAAAGAATAGTAGGTATTATCAAACTCAACTACTGCCAGAAATGTGGCAGTCTTCTAGTCACTGACAGGCTAGTGATGATCCTTATGATCATGCTTCGACATTGGTCACGAGGTTCGAGGTTTTGAACCTGGCCTAGAGGTATAAATTTTTAAAGACAATAATGTAAAAATCTTGATTAAACACTTTTAACACTTGTATCAATCATGAATATTGTTAAATTTGTTATAAGTAACCTCGGATTTTAGGTAAAAAAACCTATTTTGTTCCTCATGATATATACAAAAGAAAAGTTGTATATACGAGTACACGAATTATGTAAATATATGTTCGAAAATGGTGGTCCTATACAACCTAAAAATACCTAATTTCACGTTAGAAACTATTTTTACCTAATTTTACATTTTCCAATTTCTACAGTTGGTAATATGGAAACGCTGTGTAATTCTGTATGCCAGTCGTGCCTTGACAACAATCGCAGCTAGTAATCTACACTGATGCAGGGGCTGCATCAGTGTAGATTACTAGCTTTACGGGGCGTACATGATTGCCGCCGTTAAATTACTTAAAGTATTTTACCCTGCCTTGCTCCATATTACTTGTCTTGCTCATGCCATGAATCGCGTAGCTGAGACGATACGGCTTGAATATCCACAAGTGAATAAGTTGGTTTCCACAATTAAAAAGGTTTTTATTAAAGCACCTACGAGGATTCAGTTATTTCGAGAGCAACTTCCCAATGTGCCACTTCCACCAGAACCTATTCTTACCCGATGGGGAACATGGTTACAGGCCGTGGAATATTACAGCAAGCATTTGGAGGACATTAAGAAGTTTGTTTTGAAACTGGGGGAGGATGCAGTGAGCATTACTTCAGCTAAAAAACTTCTGCAGGATCCAACAATTGCCCAGGATATTGCATTCATCAAATCACATTATGTATTTCTGGTCTCCATTATTAATGCTCTAGAGTCTTCAGGCAAACCGGTCTACACGCAACTGGGATTGATAGAAGAGGTGACAGAAAAAAATCAACTTGGTTCCTGGTTATGTTGGTGAAAAAGTTTCTGAAAAACTCAAATCAGTGTTTAAAAAAAAAAAAAACATTACTGACAGTTCTCCGCACAGTTGCTGACATCTTGGCTGGCAAAACACCTGAACATGAATGTGCTGTTCCCTTGCATCTAGTACCAACATTTAAATATGCTCTGGTGTCATCAGTTGACGTGGAACGCTCATTTTCGGCATATAAGATGGTGTTATCTGAGAGGCGATGCAGTTTCTCAATGGAAAACTTAGCAAAGGTGTTAGTTGTTTACTCTGGCTCTAATTATGGACATGTACAATGAAAAAATGTCAAATGTTTCGGCTAATTTGTAATGAGAAATGAAATAATGTCATTTTTTGTTCACCTATTTTTGTAATTTTAGAACCTATTTTGATTTGTGGTAGAACCTATTTTAGGTACCTAATTTAAGATTTTTAGGACCTAAAAATCCGAGGTCTAATCTGTGTGCCATACCAATGAACCAACAAGACTATAATGAAGAAATGCACACTACCAAATATATAGCATAACAGAAAGGATAGCATCTCAATATAATAAGCATTAGGCATATAAAAAGGAAAAATATAATCACAAAAAAAAAAAAAAAAAACAAAGAAGGCCACCGGCGAAAACACGCTATGAAATGTTTCACATAAAACAATTGTTATCTCGAAAAAGGAAGGAAAAGCAAGCAAAATTTCATTGAACTTTTTTGTTTGAAATATTTCAAAGAATAATCACCTGAAATTAAATACTTTTTTTCCTTTACTTGGTTATTTAACGACACTGTATCAACTAAGATATTATTTAGCGTCGATGGGATTGGTGATAGTGACATGATATTTGGAGAGATGTGACTGAGGATTCGCCATGGATTACCTGACATTTGACTTATGGTTGGTCTTGAGAAGAGACAGCTCGTAGGCATATTGTAGTCCAGAACCATCGGACATAACTCCAGATACCTTGTTATTGAGAAAAATACAATTTAAGTTACCGAAAAGTTCTACAAATAAGTATTTGACTAAATATTAAAAAACAGTTTACAGGTAAGTAATGTCATTAATTAGCCAACGGCGTAGCTCAGTTTGCTAAGGCGCTTGCCTGCGAACTGTTAATTCATTCGGTGCTTCATTACCCCCTAGAATCGCGCGAAGTCGCCTGACAGTTGCAGCATAACTTTCTCCATTCTGATAAAACGTATTTGTATAATTTTATTTGTATTTCTGGTGGTGTGGAAGAGAAGGTCTGATGGCCTTAACTACACCAGAATAAATAAATAAATAAATAAATAAATAAATAAATAAATAAATAAATAAATAAGTAAATAAATAAGTAAATAAATAAGTAAATAAATAAATAAATAAATAAGTAAATAAGTAAGTAAATAAGTAAGTATTTAAGTAAATAAATAAATAAGTAAACAAATAAGTAAGTAAATAAGTAAATAAGGAAATAAATAAGTAAATAAGTAAATAAATAAGTAAATTAAATGTTTTCACGATTGCGCACAAGTGAACTGCTCCATTGTTATGCACAGAATGCGAGAATGCAAGAAATTCAAACTGAGTCACCAATCGGAATGTTCCTGGAAATAGAAACTAATCAAAACAATGTCATAAACCCCCAAAAAAAGAAAATTTACCAGCCGTTTCAAAACCGGAGCTCTTTTTGAACCACCTTTTATTATTTGGTATATGTTTCATTGAATTATGGTAAGCACTTAATTTTAACCCTTGTTTTCCCCGTTTTTAATGTATGGTGCTTGGCCCACTATGGCTCTGTCCCCTTCATTTCTTCTTCAAAGAAAATTCTCCAAGAGCCAAGCCCGAAAATCGAATCTGGGACCTCCAGATCTGGAAGCTAGCATGCTGACTACCAAACCACGGTGGCAGTTATACATATCCTGTTTGCAGAAACTTTCAATGTTTATGGCTGAAAATCTACTAATATGGATTTTACTCATCTCATATCACTCTGCTGGAGGTTGTACTACGCATAGTTAATCAAATGTAGTCGGGAAACAGAATAACTTTGTTCCTTCCTTGCGGCACATGCACATAATATATCAAATTGTTGATTATTTTGTGTAGACGTATATTGCCAGAAAGTTTAATCTACAGAACAGGCAGTAAATGTCTGTGGGGCAGAACATTACACCATCATGGTTTTAAGACCAGATATCACTCATTTCCGCTTATAGTCGGACGTGGAAATAAAAGATATGAAGGTAGACAATCCCGCAGTACGTATCGACGCTGTCAGAATACTGCCTGTACAGCAGGCGAACTTTCATATTATCTTCATGACTGTAATTGGAACTGTGGCCTGGAGGCGACTGAAGGAAATGGATTGTTCCCGAGGGTCTGCTAACCTCAGGGCAAGTTTTTTTTTTTTCATGAATTATGGTTGTAACAAACGTGGAACGCTCGCAGACCGGCAAGCACATAGATGGGCTTGTACCAAAGAACAAAACTTATGCCGAAGTGAGTGTGCATTTAGCATTGTGTGATAAGTTGATAACTTAGAATTGTTTACGAGTGGCTGCTAACCTTACGGACATTTTATACTGGACGAGATTTGTTTACGTATTTGTGGGGTGGAGCATGAGGATAGAGCTATGTTAACAACTGATTTCGTCTGTACCATCACCGAATGAACTTAATTTAATTCTTGTTTAAATTACGTTCTGGCTACACAGTATCTAGCAGTATAATGAAAGCACTCCAAACAATACAACTGTGATAACAAAGAAGACAATGGCGTGATTCTTGCTCCAGTTATTACGATTATTATGTAGAAAATGAGAGACTATTTAGACATCGTGTATGTTCGCTTTGTCTTCATCGCATTCATCAATTTTTGGAATCAACATTGGAATGAAATGTACTGCAGAGTCTTTGTTTCATATTATCTCTCCATTATAATAAAGAGCTAATGAAAAATACAAGGTTAAATCGATAAGTTTCCGGACTTCCTGAATGTAGGCAACACACAAAACATAGGAAACGGAGAAGTCGTCTAGAACCAGGCAAACGCCTGGAATCTCTACTAGACGCATCTCTTGAAAGGTAGAGAAGACTAGCCATATGCATTAGCTATATGGAGAGATTCCAGAAAAAATCGCAATAGGTCCTTGATATGTTTGCACAAAATCACATGTAGAACCTCAGCTCAGTTTTTAAAGACAATCTGACACTGTTTGATAGACTGACTCAACAGGTATGGAAGCAATGATCTTCAGTGGCACGCGCATGTATGTTTAACGGTACATTAAATACAAGTGCAGTTCGGAAATATATAGACTGCACTTTTTAGTTCGTGATCATAGTCATAAGCACAACTTTGTCAGCAGCATTATATTAATAATAATAATAATAATAATAATAATAATAATAATAATAATAATAATAATAATAATAATAATAATAATAATATTCTAGCTGATATGTACTGTACGTCTTTTATCAGGCAGTACATTTCACTTGATATGTGTCGGAGGAAGAACAATTTTATTGTTTGTATTGAAGTCTGATTAGTGTAATATGTAGCTAATCGGCGATGTATGGAATGGAGGGGGAAAGAAACTAGGCACCCTGCTTCATTATCTTCTGGGTTAGTTGTGTCATGAATGTTGCCTTGTCGGTGTCACTTCTGAGGTTCCAACCTGTCTTCGGACAGTTAACTGAACAATAATAATTTACTATTTACTGTTGTTTATTGTGCTGTACAACAGCCAGAGGCCAATAACAGTTCAGCACAAACTATAATTATAATATGATAAAATCACAATAAAAGTGCATAAAATAATTCTTACATTCTTACACATAAAAACAATAATTTATTAACGACAATAATGACATTGAATACACAGAATAAAATGGATGATTAAAATACATAAAAAATTACATTTAAAAGTAATTGTAATTGAAAATGAAAGGATGGAATCATATAAAGAAATAAATTACAAAATTATATTAAAGATAACGAGAAGAATAATATAATACATATTTGAACAAAAGACATAAATTAAACTGATATAAACCTCCAAAAGCAAATACTACACATTAAATGGATCCAAGTTAGATCCATGCAAATTAGCATATTTTATACATCTGCAGACCGGAGAGAGAGATTTATAATTTCTATTGTAAAAAAAATTGATATCTTAAACCCTTAGCAGAAATGCGAAGATTGATATTGCTTAGGAAAGATTCACAATGAATATCACCCTTAAGAACTTTACAAAGTTATAAATAATCAAGATCTTGACGTCTGGCAAATAAACTACAGCAATTAAAATATTTGCAGTTAACTTCATATTTATAATCGTCAGAATTAGGTAACAATCTATAAGAACACAAGGAAATACATTTTCTTTGAATATTCTCCAGCTTAGCCGAATCAGTGGAAGTAATGGAGTTCCATATAACAGATGCACATTCAAGCTTGGATCTGACCAATGTATAGTATAAATAATAATAATAATAATAATAATAATAATAATAATAATAATAATAGCAGGCCTATCGTGTGGTAATTTGAATATTTACAATGTACACTTATGTGCATAAGCATAACGAATTTGGAAACAAAATTAAAAAAGAACTACTACTATGGCTGATGAGATTTAATAATATTTCCTTAGTTTATTGTAAATATTTGTTCGATGTCTGAAAGTCTCTAACATAACTCGTTTAAGAATTCTAAAGTCGAACAACAGATACAGCGAAAGAAGATGAGTGTGACTATGTCCGGTAGGAAGGTATTGATATTATTGAGATGTGTTGTGATCGTGTCTTGGTTAAATCAGTCGGGGAAAATACTTCCGACATGAAAAAGAGGACATACCAAGGGAAAATAGGGTGTATGGACAAATTTTGAAATGGAATTAGATGCAAATTCAATTTTGACCGCTCGGATTTGAACCCGAGGCCTGGGAGTGGAAGGCACGGGACTACCGCAGGCAATGAAGTGTTCTGTTCTTGTTTGTACGTGTAAAGAGATTTGAGACTCGTTATGGAGAGACCTCTATTAGGGAACGGACACGCTAGTAGACCTTGCAGGAGCGGAGATCTGGTTACCGATTGACTTCTCACACAAGAGGCCACGATGTCACGCAAACCACTCACGGTGTGAACAATGGCTCCACACCTCGGACACGTGTTTCTAGGAACTTGGAAAGCATTTCATTTGTCTTCATTACTGTCCTGGACAGTACTGTACTCGTTGGAGAGAGCTCACTGCTTATTTCAATTAATTGATCAGAACATTTTTTTCCGTCTCTACTTTTTCATCTTTTCTCATCTTCATCTCCATATTTTTCTTCATATATTTTAATATATTCTTTATAATTGGTTTCTTTTCAATTTTGTTAATTTTCTCATTCATTCATAGTGTTCTGCCCAAGGACAGGTCTTTCACTGAAAACCCAGCATTCTCCAATCTTTCCTATTTTCTGCCTTCCTCTTAGTCTCCGCATATGATCCATATATCTTAATGTCGTCTATTATTTGATATCATCTTCTGCTCCGAACTCTTCTCCCGTTCACCATTTCTTCCAGTGCATCCTCAGTAGACAGTTTCTTCTCAGCTAATAAGTCAGTCATTTCTTTTTCTCTTCCTGATCAGTTTCAGCATTATTCTTTCTTCACCTATTCTTTCCAACGCAGTTTCGTTTCTTATTCTGTCATACTTTCTCATATTCGTCGTATGTTCTCTTTTCTATAGTACATTATTTAGGGTATTAATTTTTTCCCCGTTTTCATACCTTTAGGGGCTCTACCTATTTGTATCAGTTGTTATACTTTTATCTTCGTTTTTATATGTAATTTTTCTCTTCCTACTTTCTTAAAATTTCATCCTTGTCCACTTTTCTTGTTCCTATTTCCTTTTTCCTTTCTTATTCTTTATTTCCATTGTAGTTCCTGTTCTACATTGCTCTTCCGTCTTTCTTCTCTCCTCCTATTCCTTCTTTTCTTTTACTTTCTTCTTGTTTCTCCTTTCTTTCCGTGTCTTTCCTTTCTTTCCTTGCCCTTCCTTTCTTTCTTTGCTCTTCACTTCTTTCCTTGCCGTTCCTTTCTTTGCTTGCTTTTCCTTTCTTTCCTTGCTTTTCCTTTCTTTCCTTGCTTTTCCTTTCTTTCCTTGCTTTTCCTTTCTTTCCTTGCTTTTCCTTTCTTTTCTAGCTTTTCCTTTCTTTTCTAGCTTTTCTTTCTTTCCTTGCACTTCCTTTCTTTGCTTGCTTTCTCCTTCCTTCCTTGCTTTTCCTTTCTTTCCCTGCTTTTTCCTTTCTTTCCCTGCTTTTTTCTTTCATTCCCTGCTTTTTTCTTTCTTTCCTTTCTTTGCCCTTCTTTTCTTTCTTTAGGTTTTCTTTCTTTCCTTCTCCTTCCTTCCTTTCCTTGCTTGTTATTTCTTTCCTTGCCCTTCCTTTCTTTCCTTTCTTTTCCTTTCTTTCCTTATTTTTCATTTCTTTCGTTTCCTTTCCTTTCTTTCTTTGCTTTTTTATTTCCTTGTCCTTCCTTTCCTTACTATTCCTTTCCCTCTTTGTTTTTCTCTTTATCCGTGTCCTTTCTATCTTTTCTTGTTCTTTTCTACATATTTTTCTGCCTTTCCTTGCTCTTCCTTTGTTCACCCTTTCTTTCCTTCTGTTATTTGTCTCTTTCCTAGTTCTTCATTTCTTTCCTTGTTCCTCCTTTTTGCTTACTTTTCTTTTTTGTTCTTCCTTTCCCTTCTTGCTCTTCTTTTCTTTCCCTGCTCTTTCTTTCATTGCTGTTCCTTTCTTACCTTGTTATTTATTTCTTCTTTCTTTCCATGATGTTTCTTTCCTTCTTCCTTCTTTACTTGTTCTTTATTTGTTCTTCCTTTCTTTCCTTGTTATTTTCTAATTTTTTATTCGTTCCTTCTTTCTTCCTTGTCTTGTTCTTTCTTTATTTCCATGTTTTTCACTTCCTAATTAATTCTTTCGTTCTTTCTTTTTATTTTCTCCGTTCTTTCTTTCCTTGTTTCTTTTTCTTTCGTTCATTTTTCTTTCATTGTTCTTTCCACCTTCCATTCTTTCCCTGTTATTTCTTGTATTTTTGTTTCTTTATTTCCTTGTTCTTTCTTTCCTTTCTGCCCATGTTGTATCTTTATTTCTTGTTTTTTTGTTGTATTTTTGTTCCTGCTCCCTTCTTTCTCTCTTTGTTTTCTCGTTTTCTTCTCTTTCTTCATCCGTGATTTTATTGTTCTTCCCACTTTTTAACTATATTTTCTATGTGGTATGAATTTTGCTTTCTTTCTTTCTTCTTTGTTTGCCTCATTATCCAATAGTTTTAAGCGTAGTTTTTGAGTCATTGCTTTCTTGTTTCTGATTTTATTTCGTAGTTCTTGTTCTTTCTTTTTATGTCTCCAATTTTATTAATCTTCATGTTTCTTTCTATCTCTCTTCTTGTTTTTCTCTACATGAATTTTCAATTCGTTCATCTGAGTCGCGTTCTGCAAGTCCTGGTATCGCTGCAACGCTGGCAGGAGCCTCATTTCCCGCGCCTAGTAGCCGTCGTCACATTTCCAATTCCGTCCACGTCTTCAATAAAGATGAATTCTTCTCTTCGAGGTTTCTGCTTGATTGCATTTCCCGGATGTCGTTTTGTTCTCAACGATCTAGCCATTGAGTTGGTTATCCAATAAACGCTGTGGAGAATGTTGACACCTTCTGGGTATCCACGGAAATTCAGAGAACACGCGGACTAACGCAATCCTGATGTTCTTGTTTGGTTAGATTCTTGACGACGTACAAATATCAGTAGAAGGTTTTCAAGAAGCGAGCTTGATTAAGGGATTTTTAATTTACTTGATGAGTAAATTTTCATGTGAAATGTAGTCCCACCTCATATTGTGCCACTTTTATAATGTATTTAGACTGCATTTGGAGTGACGAAGCGTTTAAATGCTTATACCTCTTTGTTCCTGTATGCCAATGGAACCTAACAACTCTAACGCACGTCTATGTCTTAAAAATTTTGACATTGTTTTTTAAATTGGTTGTGTAAGGACATTGTACCAACTGCTAGGAACTGAAGATAACGAGACGATATATTTGCCAGTTGAATCTGAAGATCTGCTATAGGCTAGGTTTACCTAACTTTCACCTTAACGTTGGCAAAAACGTCGCGTCGGAGGAGCTGATTTCGAACCCACGTCCTGTCGAAGATTCGAAGCACGAGTCCTTTCGCCACCAATCAACCACGCCTGTAACTTAACATTGGTCTAGTATGTTTCAGTACTATTTTTAGATCATCGTCATGTTACTAGGTCACAGTTATATACCGCTTCTTGTTTTCTGTTTCTGTATTGCCATCCTATATTTCGCTTTCCTTTGGGTTTTAGTTTAACGTTATTTTTAAAATTTTTAATTGTCCATTGCGATAAGATAATGTAATCATGGTTTTTTTATAATCATACAACAGACCTAAAACTACTACCTTGAAATTTTTTTATTGTAAGGTCTTAACACAGTGTTGGTCGTTATATGAGAATTTCGCTGAATATTAAATTCAAATGACAATCACATCAGAATAGAAGGGGTTGAAAGTTTGTCCTTCTCTCTAGCTGACTTAATATGTTTAGCTATCATCTGCCAGAAGGATTTTCTTGTAACAATACATATTATATTTGGACTAGTAATTCAGTTGTCATGGAGTCATAACTATCATGTCTTTGTAAAGGCGATAAACTTCTAACTTTATTCGTATTTATTATTTCCTCCTAAATGTTCCTAAATCTTTTTTTAATGCAGATATTTCACCAAAATTACCCTTTTCTAAAATAAATTCGGTCACAGGATCGGTGTATAATTTTGCTGTGTCTATCACAAGTATTATCGGCCCAATATCCTTCTATTCCACGCTCAACACTGATGTCTACTTGACTTTGGTAGAGGAACTTTACCGCCAACTGACTGAAGAGGAGCTTAATAATTGCTGCTCCTTCCAGCAACACGGAGCGACCTGTCACACGTCTGAGAAGTCACTTGCTCGTGTTCATAACATGTTTACTACTGAGCGAACAGTGAGCAAAGGCTTATGACCACCGCGGTCACCAGACTTGTTGATATGTGAATTTTATTTGTAAGGCTAGTTAAGGAGAAATAAGTACGAACATAATCCTCATACTGTATAACTTCAGGAATAGCATCAGAGTACTACAACTGCGGAACTGACACGTTATACATGAACCTGTCAAGGCGCGCATATAAATGTTTTTTACATTCATTACATCGCATTAATTAAGCTTGGAAAAATATTACTTTTAGACCAAGTGAGATGAGGCGGACCGGTTATTATTTGTACCAAACCCAGTATATCGAGAAATAAATATAAGGTTATTCAAAAGTCACAAAAGTGTGTTTACATTGGTATGTGATAGGCGCCAGGTCATTCGCAATTACAGTCGCGTTCGGGCGAAATGTAAACAAATAAGTAAGACTAATTTCAATCTCAAAAACATGGTATTTTACGAAATCAAAATAAAATTATAAGAAGAATATTGTACGAAATGGAAATATAAAAATTGGAGATTTATCCTTCGAAGAGGTGGAAAAATTCAAATATCTTGGAGCAACAGTAACAAATATAAATGACACTCTGGAGGAAATTAAACGCAGAGTAAATATGGGAAATGCGTGTTATTATTCGGTTGAGAAGCTCTTATCATCCAGTCTGCTGTCCAAAAATCTGAAAGTTAGAATTTATAAAACAGTTATATTACCGGTTCTTCTGTATGGTTGTGAAACTTGGACTCACACTCTGGGAGAGGGACGTAGGTTAAGGGTGTTTGAGAATAAGGTGCTTAGGAAAATATTTGGGGCTAAGCGGGATGAAGTTACAGGAGAATGGAGAAAGTTACACAACACATAACTTCACGCATTGTATTCTTCACCTAACATAATTAGGAACTTAAAATCCAGACGTTTGAGATGGGCAGGGCATGTAGCACGTATGGGCGAATCCAGACATGCATATAGAGTGTTAGTTGGGAGACCGGAGGGAAAAAGACCTTTAGGGAGGCCGAGACGTAGATGGGAGGATAATATTAAAATGGATTTGCGGGAGGTGGGGTGTAATGATAGAGACTGGACTAATCTTGCACAGGATAGGGACCGATGGCGGGCTTATGTGAGGGCGGCAATGAACCTTCGGGTTCCTTAAAAGCCATTTGTAAGTAAGTAAGTAATAATTAAATTTCATGAGACATTTTGCTTGATAGATAGATATTTATTGCTCGTATAATTTTGGCAGTTTATATCATTTACATCCTGTATAAAAGTTTTAACAAATCTGTTACTTTCAAATTTTTCGTCATTTTTGAATAACCATATATACGCCTACGTATGTTCGTTATCTGGAGCTTAAAAACTTACATCGTAGACAATCACTCACTCATTCACTCACCATTGAATCACTCCCTCATTATTTCTCTCTCTCACTCAGCCATTCACCCATCCACCTACATGCTCAATCACCTATGCACTTGCTTACACACCTGCTAGTTCATCCAACCACTTACACTCTCTCACTCTTTTACGAGGGGTAATCAATAAGTTTCCGGACTTCCCTGAATGTAGGCAACACTACAGAACTTACGGAACAGAGAAGTTATCTAGAACCAGGGAAACGCCTAGAAACTATACTGAATGCATCACGTGAAAGGCAGAGAAGAAGACTAGTTATAAGTCGTTTAAGGAGAGATTCCAGGAAAAATCTCAATAGGTATTCTACTTGACATGTTTTCACAAAATTACGTGTAGAACCTCAGTTCTTAAAGATACAGTAATCTGTCGCTGTCTTATAGACTGACTCAATAGGTATGGAAGCAATGAACTTCAGTGACAAGCGCATGCATGTTTAACGATACAATAAATACAAGTACAGTCCGGAAATATATTGATTGCACCTTGTATCCACTTTATCATATTGATTTTTTATTACAAAAATTGAGATGATATAAACAAAGTTTTTTACGGTGATACAGTGCACATTTCAAATTAGAGCTTAATATAACCAATTGGAACTTATAGTAATTTACATGGAAGATCAATCTAACTTCGCTGCAGTGTGGGTTGTGACGCGTCTTGCTTGACATCATCAACGGCGAATAGAAATATAAGTGAAATGCTGTTCAATTGAACATTTTAAGTCCACACCTTTGGAGTAGCGTTAGCGCGTCTGGCAGCGAAACCAAGTGGCCCGGGTTCGATTCCCAGTCGGGGTAAGTTCCCTGGTTGAGGTTTTTTTCGGGGGTTTCCCTCAACCCAATATGAGCAAATGCTGGGTAACTTTCGGTGCTGGACCCCGGACTCATTTCACCGGCATTTTCACCTTCATCTCATTCAGACGCTAAATAATCCAAGATGTTGATAAAGTGTCGTAAAATAACCTGCTAAAATAAACATAAATAAAAAATTTTAAGCTATATTTCAAACTATATCTTGTGCGTTATAATTTTAAAAGCCGAAGTTTTTGTAATTCACATTTCTTTTCAAACACGAGTATCAAAATGTGTTTTCGACCTGACGCAGTGAAAAAATCTCTTGTGAGTGCTTCTGAACCAAAATTACATAGCCTATTCGTAAGTACGGGGACTACCTGGTCAAATGACTGACTTTGCTCACTTAGGTCCGGTTTTATAAATAGGCCTACGGTTAGTCTAAAGATTATGTTAAACCTAAGTTAAACCTAACCGTGAGTTTAACTCAACGTGCCGTATTACAGAGTCTCGGTTAAGTTAAATTGTAGTGGAATACGATTGGTAGACTGCTAGGAAAGAAAATAAGAACATCGCAACTGTTTAATTATATCATTGATTTAAAATAGCCGACGCTCGTGGAGAATATTCATTAAGAAACATATTTGTTCTTCGATATCAGAGAGAGTATCATAATAAAACCTAAAGAGGACCAATACGCGTACTTCAGTATGCTTGTGAGACTTAACCTTAAATAGTTTCTTAATGCTGGCTGCCAACATTATACTCCCAAACACAATTCAACCAAACTAAATATTGCATGAACATTCGCGACTAACTCCATACAGAATCAACTGAGTAATGAAGTAATAATATTAGTGTGCGTATTTTATGTGTTGTCTAGAATATTTATGAAAAAGAATTCAGTCAAACAATAAAGTTATTTTTACGAGTCTATTAAAATTAGGTAATGTTATTAGTGTGTTTATAAATCAGGACCTGTAGTAAATCTTACCAGGAGACTGACTGCCACACACAGTACAATGCACAATAGGATTATAGTAGATTTAGGACACCTTCGAAATCTTCCATCGTTTTCAGTATGTCTACTACCAGAGGAAAAATAGCGCAGCGCAACTAGTAACTGATGCAGAGATTCAACAGAATGTTTTCAAAAATAAAAAAAGAAATAATTTATCTTTTCAAATAATCTTTAAATTCAAACCCTAAAACACATATTTTTGCACTTTCTCATTTTTCTGTTTCATGTTGTATCCGAGTTCCAACTTTTCGAACAAGGTTAGGACTGTAAGCCTAATTCTGAACGTTTTCTGTTTTAAAACTTATGTTCATTTATGTATACTTCAAAGTGGTGTACTCTATTCCAAAAAATTCTTGGTCGCCTTGGTCATTCAGTAATATTGATCACTCACATACCGTCACTCATAAGTTCTTGGAAAACATCTGCAATATCCATGTGTATTGCAGGAACTGTCATCTTGCATTGATGAGCCTTGAACTGCAGTTTAAACGGCAGAGAACTGCAGATCAAGTTAAACTTAACTTAACTCAAGATTAACTGGCAGTTAAGGTTTATAATACGAAGCAGAACGAAAAAATTCAGTTTAAACTGAACATAAGGTTTAAACGAAGTTTATAATACCGGCCTTTAAGGTGACTCAGGACAAACATAAGAGGAAGGACACTCATCCAGTTCCGAGGGCAGGGAAACGAATTTCCAGTTTCCTTCCTGGTTTCGAACCCTGGACCGCTGGGTTTTTAGTTAGAACAATCGTTTTGGTCAAAGATAAAATTGTTTTCATTATAATTACTTTTTAGTCTACATATTCTAATTATTAGCGTAGTTGCATATTGCATTCACAGCTAAGTATTTGTTTTTGCATACATTTTCCAACTCTGTAAGGAAACGAAGTCCGGATGCGAAATTCTTGATTCTTATAGTTACTGGGGCTTTGACGCCAACGATATTTGCTTGTTTTCTTTGCTTGGCTAACAGAGTAAACTGCGGTGTTGCGTTAAGGTTGGTAGTACTGCTACTGTGTAGGCGTGGACGATCAATATGGCTCAGACTTCTATGGAAACGGTTCGTCCGCCCACGTTGCCAGACCAGCTCATCCTCATATCAACTGAAAAGCACATCAAAATGTGTTTGAGCCCGATTGTTTCTTGCCCGGAGGCTTTGGCTGGTCTAACGGCTTTTGTTTTACATTCTATACCTAAATTCATAATCAATAACAACTTGATTCGTTGAGGAAACTTTACAATAGTTAGCACTTAAAAAATTACCGATTTACAAGGCTATTCTCCATCAGATAAATTAAGTTTTGGGTGTCGGTACCAGTGGCGATTTCTCCATAAAGAATATGAGGATGATCCTACAGTTTAATTTCGTGCCTCTGAGGATAGAAAACATTTTAATTACAGATTTTGATTTTTAATGTGTCCAGACGTAATAATTTTCCTCAAACTTCCACTTTCTGTCGTGAGTTGTCGCCACTGCACATCTCAGATCTTAGAAATACTTTCCGAGAACCATCCAAATATCTTGCAGCAAACGATTTTTTTTCTAGCAGTGAAGTTAAGGACAGGGGAGGGCGCGGAGAGCAGAGTATGGCTTAATTTTAACGCGTTTCAGGATATGACCGTGTATCCTAATACTACGACACTTCTGGGTGGTGGTGTGGAAACCCAGTCAGAGACTACAATACGAATTTTCAAGTGCCCTTGTAACTCCTTATATGCAGTTCTTTGGTCATATTAAAAGAATATAATAAACGAAATAATAAATAATTTAAAATGATATAATATAAAAAGAAAAATTAATAAAAACCAAAATTACATAAAAAATAAATAAAATAAGCTATAATAAAACATAAAAATTAACAGGACTTTCAGATGACAGGACAGCCGAAAGAATATCTAAAGTTGTATTTGATTATTTAGAAAAAATTAACTG
This sequence comes from Periplaneta americana, assembly GCF_040183065.1. Classification (NCBI taxonomy): domain Eukaryota; kingdom Metazoa; phylum Arthropoda; class Insecta; order Blattodea; family Blattidae; genus Periplaneta; species Periplaneta americana. The sequence goes on along the minus strand of NC_091118.1, from coordinate 60,335,928 downwards.
TACCAAGAAATTAATTGCGTAGGCTATGCCCTATTATTATTATTATTATTATTATTATTATTATTATTATTATTATTATTATTATTATTATTTTCTGTCTTGGCCATCAGTCTTCAATCTCGTATCCTACATACAAAATATATCACGAGTCGCCACTGGTCGGTACTTATGTACAATGGAAACCTTACATCCAGCTTTTAACTTTAAATCTGTGATAAACTTCGATAAACTTAGTTTATTTGGGTGAGGAGAAGTACTGTATGCATTGTATTTATCACAAAAATACATATTGAATAGATTAACACATTGCAAACTATTGTATACTAGTATATTAAGCAGTACCGTACTGAACATATTAAATATTAAAATGTAAAATTAAATTAATAGTAAACTACTAAGTTATTTAAATGACATGAATATCAACTTCATTATGTTAATATTTCAATGGCCACCGGCATAGCTCAGTCGGCTGAGACGCGTGCCTACCGATCCGGAGTTGCCCTTGGGCGTGGGTTCGATTCCGGCTTGGGCTTATTACTTGGTTGGATTTTTCCCGAGGCTTTCCACAACCGTAATACGAATGACAGGTAATCTATGGCTAATTTTCGGCCTCATGAAAATCAAATTAAATGCATTTACCCCCTTATATGCAACGTTTATGTTTGGGGGGTTCAAAATTACATTATAAGCAGGCAGAAAAAGAAGAAAAAAAAGTGATAATTTTAAGTAATGAAAAAATTAGTGGAGATTATAAACAATATATGATAAAATAAGTAACTGCAATATATTTTACGATCCACTGCCGTGGAGTGATGGTTAGTATGCTTGACCATGAAACGAGGGGTTTCCGGATTCAAATCCTGGATGGAACAAGTTATCTGGTTGAGATTTTTTCCGTTTTTTTTTTTCAACCCATTAAGAGTAAATGCTGGGTAACTTTCGGTGCTGGGCCTTGGATTGATTTCGCCATAATTATCGCCTTCATACATTCAGAAACTAGATAAATTTATCAATTGTTAAACCGTCGTAAAATAACCGATCAAAAATACGTTTTATGGATATTATTGAGTGAGAAAGAAAATATTCATTCATGACATGAAATTAGTGGTAATGTAATCCTCATGTTTTCGTGCACTCTGAATCCGAAAATAAATATCTTTTCTTTGTTTCGTAACCGTTGTAGATTTTATTATACGTTAAAATCTCTCTTTTCGATAACGGATCCACCATGAGGCTTTTGACTCGCAAGCTTAGATGAAACCTAATAGGATTTTCCAATTTTTTACATCTTTCCGGTTTGTATTGTTTGAGAAATGTCAATATTGTCCCATTACTGCAAATACTCAGTCTTTTGTTTGTCTTTGTACAGTTCGGGACATATCGGTGTGTTGTGAGATTTGCTATTGCATTTATTACTGCAATTTCAAAAGTCACTAGTAACAGTTTTTGCTGTCACGTGTGATTCAATATTTGTACTCAGTCATCAATATCAATGTCAATGCTATGTATAATGACCCTCTCGTAAGGGTAAATAACGACAAATTAGCCTAAGGACCTTACCATTTTACAAAAGAAACCTACTATATTACATAGTCAATATTTAACACGATTGCTTTGTGTTCAAATATCTCATTTTAGGGACGATTGTCTAAACTGGTGTTTATGGAACTATTGGTCAAATAATAATAGTAATAATAATAATAATAAATTAATAATAATAATAATAAATTAATAATAATAATAATAATAAATTAATAATAATAATAAATTAATAATAATAATAAATTAATAATAATAAATTAATAATAATAATAATAATAATAATAATAAATTAATAATAATAATAAATTAATAATAATAAATTAATAATAATAATAAATTAATAATAATAATAATAAATTAATAATAATAATGATAATAATAATAAATTAATAATAATAATAATAATAAATTCATAATAATAATAAATTAATAATAATAAAAATAAATTAATAATAATAATAAATTAATAATAATAATAAATTAATAATAATATAATAATAAATTTACTAACATACTGTAGTAATATAATTTTTCGGCTAATATAACCTCGGTCTCCTGAGATAAGAAATTCATGCGTATGAACTTGACAATTACTGTAATTACAATATGATTAATGCGAAATCAGAATTAAGCATGTACTGTAGTTATGGGGTTAGGTACAGCTTACAGCAGTAATTTTTTTTTAAATGTTCAACATTTTTTTTCCTCCATTACTGTATCTTGTACAATAATGAGAATTGGTATGTGCAGAACACTGTCCTACTGTATTAAAAATAATTTCTACGATTTAAAAAAAAAGTTTTTTTTTTTTTTCAAGATTAAAAATGGTGGCAGTTCAGTTATGAGGGAAACGCTTCATCACTGCACAGTGAACTGTCACCATTTTGAATTTTAAAATAAATATAAAAATATTTTTTTAATTGTAAAATTACTTTTTTCATATAGCAGAAGGACATTGTTTTACACGTAATAATTTTCATTACTGTACAAGATACAGTAATAGAGGAAAAATATTTTACTGCTGTAAGCTGTACCTAACCCCTTAAAGTTGTAAGATGTTACTCTAGTCTATGTAGTCTTATTAATAATTAGTAGGCCTATACATAGCAGTTTTTGTTCGTTGCTTGATGTTACTTAAATTTCCTTCAACATGTAATATTAAAATTTGATTTAAACCATCGTTTCGTTTTCTCTCTTTATTTATTTATTTATTTATTTATTTATTTACTTATTTATTTATATACTTACTTTATTTATTTATTTAAAAGGTTTAGGCCTATTTCTACTGGCAGAGTTAAAATACTAATACTGGCATGACAGACATTATTTTGTGACTTTTCTCCCTAGGAAGAAATAATTCAAAGCAAACGATTTAAAATAAGAGTAATAATTTTAAACTATAAAATTTCATCGATTTCATTGATTGAAATTGAGTACAGTTTAATTGGAAAATATTTAGGAGAGGTACGTGAATGAAATAGCCCATAATTTTTTTATTCCCTGTATCGAGGGAAAGGACGAATAATACGATCTTTGTGATGTTTGAGAGACGATATTAATTTAAGGCTGGTTTGCAAAAAACCGGAAACGGAATCGACTACAAGAACGAGAATATAAATAGCCCATATTTTTTATTCCCGGTATCGAGGGAAAGGATGAATAATACGATGTTTGTGATGTTTGAGAGACGATATTAATTTAAGGCTGGTACCGTACACAAAAAAACCGGAAATGGAAAAGACTACAAGAACGAGAATATAAATAGCCCATATTTTTTATTCCCTGTATCGAGGGAAAGGACGAACAATATGATCTTTGTGATGTCTGAGAGACGATATTAACTTAAGGTTGGTTCACAATAAACCGGAAACGGAAACGACAACAAGAACGAGAACGGAAATATTGTTAAAATAAATATATAAATGTGAGAATTCACATTTATTTCAATATTATTCTGTTCTCGTTCTCGTTGTCGTTTTCTTTCCCGGTTTACTGTGAACCAGCCTTTATTCGTCAGTAGGATTGGTGGTACTGGGAGCGGTGGTGATAGCGATAATGATGTTGATAAATTACTTCTTAATATTTTGGAGGACGTTATGAGCCATTTCATTGTAGTTTTGTGGAGAACTTTTACAATCCTACAACCTCGCTTTTTTTTACATGTTAGGGCCTAATGTCTTGTTTCTCCAGTCGTTTACTTTTATATTACATCATCTGTTTATAATTTATTTTTAATTTCATAATTACAGGTATATTATGTTATTCTGTGACCTCATAACTGCTTTAAAAAAGGTTTCACCTTTGTCGAGCTCTCTGTAACGATTTTCTTTCAGGAGTCCAATATTCAGTTTCATACAATAATATTGTTAGAGGAGGTGTTTCATTACAATTTTAATTAAGTTTGTTTTTGACATTTTTCCAATAGTGTGCGTTTCTGTGCTTTACAATGCTTTGAAATGTGTCACATTATTTTGTTATGTAGAGGCCTCTGTCACGCAGAATACTGCATCCAAAAAATAGAAATTTTTTGCTTGCTCGATTGTTTCATTAGCGTTCTTACTGTTACTGGAACTTCCTCTTCGAAAAAGAAATTCAATAGACATATAGATATAGCATATTGAAAGGGACGATAGGGTACACTTAAATGAATAGAAAACCTATATATTACGTTTTGTGATTAACTACACGGTTTATTAGAAAATTAAGTTGGAAGTTCCAGCAGTCTGGCAACGTCGCCACTAACAGTCTCTCTTCGTATCGTAATATAGACATAAGAGGTTAACGAACTCAGCATACATGACCTGTCTCGCGCCTTCCCTATCTGACTACAACTTTGCAATCTGCTCGCATCGTTCAGTGGCCTGAAATTAGTGGTTTTTCGAAATAAATTTACACGAAAACCGCCAACGTTATTGAAATACGACAAAGGGATAAATGATTCTTTATTAGATTTGTTATCCATATGGACAAAAATCACGATCCAATTCGCAATAATTACCGAATAAGAGTGTGTTAAACATTTGAGGGGGAGGGGACATTTTTTCTGAACTTTCCACCAATATGGTATTACAGTTTTTTGTTACATACAACATGAGCTATTCGTTCTAAAAATCTGCAGGGTTATTTTAATACAGGCTATATTTTTCTGCTTGAAATATGATTATTTTGTATTTATTCTTCGAAATATAAGCATGGATAGGCCTATTTACTTTGATATTACTATCTGGTAATCTACAAATACATAGTAAAGTAAAAACAAAAATAACTTGGAGACAGCATACAAAGCAACAGAATATTAGAACTGAGGTTTAGTACAGTCTGAAGACCTAATCCATGAACATTTTGGTAGTGGTGTTGTGCTAATGACAATTTTGTTTGAAGGAAATCTTTTGTTGACAAGTGTTAATCAGTTGATTCATTTTATGTATTCTAAACTAGGTACTGATGTGTAGAATACATCTTTCCCCGCTCCCGTTTCGGGATCCGAGGTAAAACAAAAACTGACAGAATTAAGTGAGTACTCTAGTAATTCTATGAACCACAGCTGAATGTTAATGTTATCAATAGTTAGACTATGAACAAATGTAATTTCTATTATCACGTCCAGTGACGTTATTTGTTGAATTGTTTTTTGTTTAGTCAACTGTCCGAAGACAGATCTCAACTTCACAAGTGACACCAATAAGGCACCACTTATGAAGCAATTAGCCCAGGAGATAATGAGGTAGGATAACCAGTTCCTTTCCTCCTCCATTGCATACATCGCCGAATAGCTGCATATTACACTAATCAGACTCTCGCATTTTGCTACTCGACTTCTAAAAATGCAAAGAACTTTCAATGCAAATGTGGAAAAATTCGAAAACCACATTGGACTTCAGAAACGAAAATGGTAATGGAGAAAATGAAATCAGAGATGTGCTTGAGCAATCTGAATTTAAATGAAATGCTAATGGTATAGGCAATATTCAAAAAGGTATTGAGCAATAGATGTTCAGGAACTGATTTCGAAGTATTGATGCAATTCATTAAGTTAAGTGAACAATTTCTTCTAATTGCTTTATACGTATAATTCCATCGCTTACTGTAAATTGTGAGCGAGTACTAGTTGCATAAATCTTGTAAAAACTGGAATTAGAAACCGCCTTTCAGTAAAAAGAGTTAGCACTGTGCTAACAATAAATTTTGAAAGGCCTACTCGTAAGAATTTCAATGTTTAGAGCGTCCATAAATTAACGTATTTTAATGTAATGTAAATTCAGCAGTAATTGATTCTAAACATACCTATATAGAATGATTTAGTTACATAAATATAGGCCTATCTAGAGTGTGGTAAGACGGATTGAAAGTAATAAAACTCCAGGAAACAAATTACAACTGTTTGTATCTGCAAAACTTATTAATTTTATCTTTCTGTATAATTATTCAGAATATTGAACAAGCTTTAAGCAATTTGCACAAATATAATTTTTCATTTGTGCACTTTTGGGACAATTATTTATTTTCTAATTTAAAGCCTGCTTCAGATGTGTACAAACAATAAACTGTTCTTCCTCTGACATACTGTATATCGTCAAGTGAAATGTATTGCCTGATAATAGATGTACATATCAACCAGATCCTCAATGAGAGGTAAATCAATTATTAAGAAAATAAATCTTGATTACACAACTTTTAACACTGTATCACTTCGGAATATGTATGATAAGACTTTCTTGTGTTAAATTCTAACGTATCTTGTTTACATGTTTCGACCTATTTATGGATCATCCTCAGAACTGGTCGTTGTTGGTCTTGACTCCACTTGTTTTGTTTCCTGTGAGGGTGTGTTCGTGTGGTATAATGTAGAGTCAAATAGTGTGTGTGTGTTCTGAAATTGAGTTGTGTGTTTAGAATTTCGTTGGGATGTGTTTTCTTGTGTCTGTATATTTCATATTGTTCTAGTGTGTTTAGTTTCTGGCTTTTTGGTTGGATGTGTAGTATTTCCATGTCTGTGTTGATGTCTCTGTGGGTGTGGTTAGCATTTGTGATGTGTTCTGCTTATGTGGAAGTGTTTTGTAATTTTGTTATGGCTGTGATGTGTTCTTTGTAACGTGTTTGAAATGATCTGCCTGTCTGTCCTATATAGAAGTTGTTGCAGGTGTTACATTTGAGTTTGTATACTCCTGTGTGGTTGTATTTGTTTGTGTTTTTTGTGTGTTGAGATGTTTTTGTAGAGTGTTATTTGTTTTGTATGCAATGTTGTAATTTAATTTAATTAAGAAAATCTTTCTTTCGAATATTACTACTGCGAATATTGCAATTATGTACAAAATGCATTTTGTTTATAAATTCTTGTCTGGTTTCGGTTAAAAGGAATGCACTGCCTTCTCCATGAGGTAGGCTATATCAGGTAGCGTGTCTTTCGCTACAGCTGCAAACTTGCAGATATCTCTGTAAATAGAAGCGGAATTTATCTGAGTCATGAAAGTCTCTTTTGTAGACAACTTTATTAGCGCTTTCATAGTCCTCGACCTTGCTCAGTCTAAATGTCAACTGTACCGCGATACCCCTTTTTACATTTCTTTTTATTTTTGTTCCTGCCGTGATCTTCAAACCATTGTGCCTTGAAGTAGGTCAGTTCAGCTTCTATTCAGACAACCTTCACTTCTTCGCCCTCTTGGGTTATATTAAAATAATCTCTTATGAATCTCTCATCCTCTTTGCATTGAACATGGTCCAACCGTTTTTGTGTATTATATTCTCTTTTCTTACGTTTATAAACTATAAATCGCCACAGACGGGAAAGTGCAGTGCATTGTAAATAAATTCAATAAAGTCTTCCACCGTTTTGGATTATCATTCTAATATAACGAAATATGTTTATAGAATGAATACGGAGTAAACACTCGTTATGCTAGAATACTGATTCGGTCTTCTCCTCAGTATGCAACAGGGAATGAATGAATGCGCGCAATAGGAGAAGAAACATGTAAAAGGTACGTGAAAACGCATCCTTTCTAGAGCAATTAGAACTGAGAGTGAACTCCAAGCCTGTTGGCGACTTTTCAAACTCCGATTTTCGCAGTTCATTGTGAAGAATGATGTACAGGGACATCATTTTATTTTTACTTCAATTTTTATTGTACCTGAGTTTTGGAATGTACTTCACTCCCACCTCTTCTACTAGTAAACTTCCAACCGTTCACGACACAGAGCCGAGGGCGCGTAAGCAATACTGAGTTACTGAGTATAGTACGTTTCAGAAATATGTTCGCGTTTTCCAGTGACGAAAGAGCTTTCAATATTGAATCATATTTTCGTACGGGTACTGTCGTCCGATTCCCTATGTCTCATCCCGGTTTCCCCCACCTGCTTCTGTTCGCCCCTTTGTAAAGTCTAGTAGCTGGGCTATCTTAGCTCTTTTCTGAAAACATTAATTTCTGTTAGGAATTGGACGTCTACGTAATATTATTCAAGTGTTTAAAATAACTTAAATAAAAGGGCCTCCTTAAGTAATTAACTGTCACGTGATTCCCCCCCCCCTTTCTACAACCCTGCGACAAAACCACTTGAACGGACAGCAGATAGCATTTCTGAGTGATTTTATCTTTTCGGATCGGGAAGAAGTGAAGATTGAATTTACAGTACGTAAGGTACTCTTTTATAGAGTAGGTACAGAATTATTTCAACATGAGTTACTCGTACGAAGGACGAAACTGGTAATTGGAATTGGGTACAATAGTCTATAGTGCGATAATATGGACAAAAGAACTGAAGCCTGTATCGAAATGAACGGCCACCATTTTCTAAAATGTGTTTAAATATCCATATTATAATTATTTTTCAATTTAACTTCATTCTCTATATAGTACGCTAATGTGCTGCAACAGTACAATATACACTGCATAATTAATACTTCCGAATGGATAGCTCAATTCGTGTGTAAAACACTAAGTGTTAATACAGTACTGTATTTTGATTAAACAAAAACCTAATGAAAATTATCAAACTCAAAATTGCGATATTTCCTAGTTTACATAAATGGACGAACTACTTTTCTTCCCTCCTATACCTAGTAAAGTGATTTGTATTTTAAGCCAGTATCATCGAACTCCGTCGTCGAAAGGGTAGCAAACGGTATTTCCTGTTTCAATCGTTAATAGAAAGGTATAGCCAGGTTAATATTAAAAATGTTAGTAAAAATAAAATGATGTCCCTGTAGAAAAAAAGCTCTAACAAGAAAATGAAGCGTTTCCGGATCTATGTTCATGTAACATATTTTCATTCTCTAGATGTAAAGAATTTTTCCCCAAACTTTTGAGATTTCTTTTAGTTACACCCTGTAAGTTATTACTTTTTTACTATTGTATCTCATATAAGTCAATTATTTTAAGTTAAGAGCCTCTATATTTTAATTCAATAAATAAATAGAAATTACGGAGGTCATAAAATATTTTCGAGCCTGACGATAGTTACGATAACGATTTCGATTCCTGAAAACGGATTTGTGGAAATGACGGATGTGACGACATTACAAGAATAAAAACAAATCCTTAACACTACTGAAATTAAAAAAAATCGCCCATTGTCAATCTCACACTTAATCACTTCACTGTAATTGAGTAGCAGCATATAGAACAATAATGGTCTATGTTTTCAGTTTTAATATACACTCATAACCAGGGAACGGATTTATATGGACTAAAAATATATGAAATATGTAAATATATATGTAGTTATTTTTACCAAAATATGGAATTAAATATGGATTTTTACCAAAATATGGAATTAAATATGGACTTAAAATTATAAAAAAATGACTATGTACGTTAAATATTGGTACATTTTAATCAAACTAAACAAAAAATATAATGGACGTACCTTATCTTCCAATGTAGTTTCAACAAAACACAATTTTTATTGTCTGTTACCATAACAATAGGTTACAAACATTTCTTTCAAGTGCTGAAAAGTGAATCTTCTTCTATTGTCTCTGAGGATAGATTTATACTGACTAAAAGAGCGTTCGACGTCACAAGAAGTAACTGGTACATAATTCAATTTCACAATGTCTGCTGGGGATAAGTCCAAGTTAATCTTCACTGTTGATTCACCACTCATCACAGCAACAACCTTTTGTAGTTCTTCATATCCAGGGTTTTTTGAAAGTACAGTGTCCACCTTAGCTCTTACTGCATCTGCAACTTTACCTCTACCACGATTCAGTTGTTCCACAGTACTATTTATAATTTCAAAACTTTCAGATAGTGAAAGGTGCCTATTTTGGAGACTTTTGAGCGTTTTTATGATGCATGAAAATGTATGCTGAATGTGAGCTAAGTCATTCTTCACACTTATGTCACAGGTAACTGTTTTCGCAGTATCAATTGAGACTGCATCTTCAGAGTCCAATGCAAGGAGAACATTGTTAATAGAGTCTATATGTTCGGCATAATATTCAACTGCTTCTAGCCATGTACCCCATCTAGTTAAAATTGGCTTTGGTGGCAATGGAATTTCAGGGTACATTTCTTTCAACACGTTAACTCTACTGGGAGCTTTGAGAAATACTTTTTTCACTGATGAAATCAACAAATCTACTTTAGGGAAATTGTCTCTGACCACTTCTGCCACACGATGAAATGCATGCGCCACACAAGTAAAATGAGTCAATTTAGGATATACAACAGATAATGCTTGTCCAGCTTTGACCATATAAGGGGCAGCATCGCTAATAAAGAATAACACATTATCGTACATAATACCCTTTGGCCACAGGATACCCATAGCTTCGTTGAACAGTTTAACTATAGTTTTGTTATTGCACTTTTCTAGAACATCACAATGTAAAAGAATTCGTTCAGAATATTGTTCACTTAACAAACCGATAACTACATTACCAACAAGTCTACCTTCTTTGTCGGGAGTCTCATCAATGGAAACCCAAATTGAACTATCTTTAATTTCATCTCTTATCTTCTGTATTGTCTCATCGTAGATGGATGGAGCATACGTCTTCCTAAGTGTTGACTCATCCGGGATTGTATGTTGAGTATATTTTTCAAGGAATTCCCTGAAGACCTTATTCTTTAGTTTGTAGAGAGGAATATCAGCAGAGATGAGAGAACGGCACAGGTCGATGTTAAACTCAGATCTTACATTCGATGTTGTTGGTTGTGTTAAAAACAATTGTCTCTGCTTGGAATTTAGTTGTTTGTTGGCCTGATGTTTACTAGTTGTAATGTGTTGTTGCACCAGGAACTTTTGTGTAGATGATACTGCACACTGACACAAATTACAAAATAATATTTTATTGTCAGTTGATAAACCATCTTCTTTAAATTCTGAAATGTAACTTGTTAGTTTTGATTTTAAATTGACTGAATGACGTACTTTTGGCATATTTACCGTCTTTATAGTATGATTTACAAAACTGAACCTATGTGTACTCTGACTGGCATTTAACTGTTGAGCTGCACAACTGAAGTCTGTTAAAAATTTTAAATTAAATTAATACAGTTTTGTAACTTACTTTCCCATTGTTGATAGGACTGCTAATTTTCAAATAACTCTGATGTTAAAGGGATTACTGAACATGTGTTTAAATCTCTATTGTTGAAATGTATTTTTAAAAGTTAATGGAATTTTGTTTTGTTTTATTGTTAAACCTAATATAATATGGACTGTTTTATATGAAATATGGAAAATATATGGAAATTAACGAAAATATGTACTAAACTCTAAAATATGGAAAAATATGGAAAATAAAAGTAGGATTTTTCAACCCTACACATTGTGAAACATAAAGATAATGCAAAATATAAATTATATTAGCTTTATAAGTAAATATGTATTTACATATAAATCCTTTCCCTGCTCATAACAATCCGCCTTACTGTATAATTTGTTTGTATCTCCTTATCTCGCCCATTGTCAGTGTCAGACTTAATTAGGTCTACTTCTCTGCAATTGAGTAGCAGCATATACAACCACAATATCTAGTCTATGTTTTCAATTTTAACATACAATCATAACTATCCGCCTTGATGTATAATTTGTGTGTATCTCCTTATCTTGCCCATTGTCAGTGTCAGACTTAATTACTTCACTGTAATTGAGGAGCAGCAATAGAACATTAGTACCTAGTTCATGTTTTCAGTTTTAACATACGCTCATAAAAATCCGCCTTACTGTATAATTTGTTTGTATCTCCTTATCTCGCCCATTGTCAGTGTCAGACTTAATTAGGTCTACTTCACTGTAATTGAGTAGCAGCATATTAGAACAATAGTACCTAGTCCATGTTTTCAGTTTTAACATACACTCATAACAATCCGCCTTACTATATAATTTATTTGTATCTCCTTATCTCGCTCATTGTCAGTGTCAGATTTAATCACTTCACTGTAATTGAGTAGCAGCAAATAGAACAATAGTTCCTAGTCCATGTTTTCAGTTTTAACATACGCTCGTAACAATCCGCCTTACTGTATAATTTGTTTGTATCTCCTTATCTGCTCATTGTCAGTGTTAGACTTAATTTGGCCTACTTCACTGTAATTGAGTAGCAGCATATAGAACAATAATAGTCAATGTTTTCAGTTTTAACATACACTTATAACAATCCGCCTTACTGTATAATTTGTTTGTATCTCCTTATCTCAAAATATCCTTTCTCTGTAATATCCTGAGCCCACTGTATTTAAAAAATGAAGCAAGTACATTATATTAGATCCTTTCACAGCACACCACTCAGTGGCGATTCACAGCATCCCCATTGCTCGGAAAACATTGATTTAAATGGAAGTATTCAGTGCCGCTTCGCACACAGCCTCTCAGCAGCGAATCCGAGTGGCACTGCCTAGTGGCTATAACGATTAGCATGGTTCATTAACTTCACCGGTCTCTGTGGAGAGCTCCAAATGCTTTGTTAGCTGGAGCTTTTAGTGTTGTTCGCGGTGAGGGACAGCACAGCAGCTCGGTTTCTCCTCGAAATCTAATTAAAGCCTCTATTTCAACAATGATTTTTAGCGATGACGATGCTAACAACCGCCACTGAGTGGCGGCGTGAAGCTATCGAGCTACAGGTGCGGTCGGTGGCCGACCGTTGTTACAAGCACGCCAGCATCGTACTGCTGACAAAAACATCCGAGCTGATCACACAAAGTGGTCAATCACATTAGTAAGCCGTGACAATCGGTAGCGCATTTGAACCACAAAGCAGTGCCACTTGGAAGCTCTTAAAACTGGCTGTGTGTAAATCGCTTTTACGACGAAAACTACACTTGGAAGTCCGACATTACATGAAAGTAATATTCCTCATCATAGACTTGCCAAAAATTAAGTCTTTACAAGTTCTACAGGGTGTTTCCGAGCTAGTGTTACAAACTTTCAAGGATGATGGGGAAGGGCACATGTATAAATTTGAGAAGGAACCCTGGTCCGGAAATGACTGAGTCGAAAGTTACAAGCAAAAATAGTTGTGTGGAAATGAAATAATTTTATTCCTCTGTACACCTTATTTATGTGTATTTATCTGTATATCTTACACATACTGTATTTATCTGACGTTGTCTACCTACAATATTCCGTTCAGTGCGCTGTCTGAGGGGTGGGGTCAGGAAACTACACTAAAGCAATGCAGATAGCGTAATGTGTAACGGACATGGTCGGTTCATGGTCGGTTCTGTCTGTAGACAGCAGTATATGTGTAGACTACAAGTTGCAGTGTCCAGTCGATCAGTCCTAGTGAAATGGAGGAGTACACGAGAGCGGAATATGGAGACATGTTTTTCGAATACGGATGAGCCAATGGGAACAGTAGACAAGGTCACAGGTTGTAACTGGGCAAGTACCCACGTAGGAGACATCAGACCCAAACTATCTTTCCACGACTGTTCCAAAGGTTAAGGGAAGGAGGGCACATGGTGCTAAATTACAATTCCATTTCCACACAACTATTTTTGCTTATAACTTTCGACTCAATCATTTCCGGACCAGGATTCCTTATCTCAAATTGATACATGTGCCCTTCCCCATCATCCCTGAAAGTTTGTAACACCAGCCCGGAAACACTCTGTATATCAAGGATGGGCACTATGTTCCCGCGCGGGCACTGCATACATAACCCTTCATTTCTTCCTCAACAAATATTCTGCGTGTGTGTACAGCAAGCAGAGGTTGAACTCGGTGCCATAGCGTTCTAATCAGGGGTGTGTGAAATGGTCGAATATGGCGAATAAATTGCTTTCCATACTACATTCCTTAAACTGCATTCGAAAATTCCTCCCGCTATCACTCAAAAAAATACTAGTGGAAACACTAGTAATGCACCACTTCGATTATTGTGATTTTCTACTGACTAACCTCAATGTCAACCAGTCGCAAAAATTACAACGTGTTCATAATTCTTGTGTTCGCTTCGTCTGCGATGTCCGTCGCGATGACCACATTACCCCATCCTTTCAAACTCTAAACTGGCTACGGCTTAACGAACGTAGAAATTTTCATTCTCTTGTTCTCCTTTTCCAAGTCCTTCACACTTCTACACCTACCTACCTTGCCTCCCGTTTCAGTTACCCGTCATCATATCATAATCTCTTCACACGCACGCAAAAGAGCCGCATACTAGCCATACCAACACATAAGACATCATCGTATTCATCATAATACACAATCTCGCTCTCGCGCTTGTGGAATACCCTACCCAGTGACATCAGAGACTGTCGGAATTTAGTAGCGTTCAAAAGCAAACTTATTAAGCATTTTCTTACTGCGTAGAATAGGTTTAATTTTTACTTAATCAATAAAAAAATGTTTCTTCTTAACTTTTACAATAAAGTGTCTAGCTTTTATTAATCAGTTAATCTTTTAGTACTTTGATTTTTATTGTATTGGTAAATTTAATATTAATTGTAATTATAATTGTAATTGTATTCTTAATATTGTAGTTGTAATCCCCTGTTAAAAGGGAAGAGAAGGCCTGATGGCCTTATCTCTACCAGGTTAAATAAATAAATAAATAATAAATAAATAAATAATAAATAAATAAATAAATAAATTGTAGATTTATTTTTAATTTACAAGAAACACAGGAACTAGGCTATTTTTTGATTATGAATAAAGGTGAAGTTAAATTCCTCAACTGTTCATTTGAGATAATGTAAGGACGAGTCCTAAAATAAATTGACCACAGATCTACAGCTTTCCTCCCACACACATTTTGGCATTTTCCAATTTAAAGCCTTCTGAAATTGGAGTCTTGGTTTTCGCATGTCTCTTTCGGTACTTTCGGGCAAGCTTACTCGAGTGTTAGTCGCACAGCGCAAGAGCTCTGATCCCTTCTTTTGCGAGAACTGCGGCGTCCGCTCTTGTCACTCGCTTCTAAGGATTTTAACATCTTCGGCGAGTCTGTCCTTTTGCTGCTCTGTCATGCTTTCTTCTTTATCCTTCCTAATGTGGCAGCCAGTAACTTATGCCCATTTTCGGCTTACCCCTTAAAAATTCTTTAATGTTCTTTGCGTTGTATGACGCACAGGGAAGATTAACCCTATAGCTCAAATGTTAAATTTCTTTTCTTAATTACCCATTATCTCAGGAACTGCTGAAGATATCGTGCTGAAGTTTCTACAGGATGAAGACACAAGGTTTCTAAACAAACGGGCTCGAAGTACAAGTTGTAAAAAGCACAGCAGAATAAGACTCCAGTGAACTTAGATCAGGGAGTGCGTGGAAGCCAAGGAATCAGCAGTTACTGAACTTTACACTGAGAAACCGACAAACAAATACTAAAATGAGCTGCTTGACAGGATATGTGGAACTATTAGAAAATCTATAAAATAAAAAAAGAAGTACCTACACAAATTAAATTCTATGAACTCCGATGCTTATGTGCAACTACGAGAAGTGGACAATAACAAGGATAAAAGAATAGAAACTATGGAAATGAAATTTTTAAGATATCCGCAAATAGCCAGCTATATAATTATATTGCAGACTGAACGACATGGATTGAATAGACAGGGAAGTGTGGAGAATAAGAATAAGACTCTAAGGGTGCTATGCATAGACATTTCGCTAGCCCGCGCTACGAGCGTGCTAAACTAGCCCCGGCTATCGACTGATTACTTATATAGGATTCATATCATATATCGCTAACACTGGTTTATGAATACGAAAAGCGTTAGTTCGCCGATCATCCACTGGAAGCCTGCGCTAAGAATGTCTATGAATATGGCCCTAAATTTTAGGCACAGATAGATGTGTAAACATTAGAAATCTGCATATAAAATAAATAAATACATACATATATACATACGAGTACTTACATATATGCATACATGCATACATACATATATGCATACATGCATACACCCACAACAACCTAATTGAAGGCATCCGAACGAATCTACGGCTGGTGGAGAACGACAGATGGCTAGTGGACTTCGGATGGGTCAAGGCTCATGTGGGGAACTACGGTAACGAACTGGCAGATCGTCTAGCGAAGCAGGCAGCGAGTAACGTCGATCTACAGATCTGTTACGACAAGGTCCCGATGAGTGAAGTAAGGAACCAGCTAGCGGTCATATCCAAAGGAAAATGGGAAAGTGAATGGTCAACTACTTCCAAAGGTACTCTAACCAAGGCGTTCTTCCCTAGTGTCCAAGATAGACTGAAATTGAAGATGGAAGTAACTCCTAACTTGACGACTCTGTTGACCGGACATGGAAGACTCAACGCATATTTTCATCGATTTAAAATCAAGAATAGTGCGACATGTGTCTGTGGGGATGGGGATCATACAGTGGATCATATCATTTATGACTGTACGAAATTAGGAAAGGAAAGAAGAACACTAATCCAGTCTATACATAAATGTGGTGGAAAGTGGCCTGTGGACAAGACAAAATTAGTGAAAAGTTATGTAAAATATTTTATAAAGTTTGCAAATAGTATAGACTTTGAACAACTACAGTAGGCTGGCTAGTATATAAGGATAAGTTATTTGGGAAGATAGGTTAAAAGTCAGAATTAAGTGATAAGGGTCAAAAATAGGTTACTTACATTCTGTAAATAAGCTACAATATTATAGGTTATAATTTATCTGAAAATAGGCTGATCAAGAGATAGTAAATATGTAAATACTGTAAATATTTTAATGCTAGAATATGTAAATAGATTCTTGTACTTCATAGGTTAGGAATAGGAAAATAAGTTAGATTAAGAAGTACCAATATTATCTTGGCAGTTACACATAGTAGATAAACTACACTAGTCCATATTTAATCTAGAATGGCAACATAATAATATATAATGTAAATGGATTATGTACTTGAAGGTAAACCTAGGCATGTAGTATTACTTTCCATTTGTAATGGAACATGCTGCTCAAAAAAGGAATACATACATACATGCATACATACATATATACATACATACATACGAGTACATATATACATACATACATACGAGTACATATATACATACATACATACATACGAGTACATATATACATACATACATACGAGTACATATATACATACATACATACGAGTACATACATACATACGAGTACATACATACATACATACGAGTACATACATACATACATACGAGTACATACATACATACGAGTACATACATACGAGTACATACATACACACGAGTACATACATACATACATACATACACACGCGTACATACATGCATACATACACACGAGTACATACATACATACATACATACATACACATACATACATACATACATACATACACATACATACATACATACACATACATACATACATACACATACATACATACATACATACACATACATACATACATACATACACATACATACATACATACACATACATACATACATACACATACATACATACATACACATACATACATACATACACATACATACATACATACACATACATACATACACACGAGTACATACATACACACGAGTACATACATACATACATACATACATACATACATACATACATACATACATACATACATACATGCATGCATGCACAAGAATGTCTCAAGAGGAAAGTAATTCAGGATAATGTACTTTGAGTTAACCTACATCGATTTAACCTGATATAGCGATATAAGTCCGAAATGTAACGGTTGGGGAAAAATTAAGGGGAGAGAATACCGGTAATACTGAAAAGGCTTAGAAATATTTTATTGCAAGACTTTCGTTTTGATTATATTTCAAATTGAAAATTTAATTTTGAATAATAATGCAAAAAACATTTCTTGCTTTGTTCATTTATTTGACGTCCCCCTTCCCGTCAAGATACGGCGCCAACTCAGTGGGGCGCGTCCCACAGTTTGAGAACCGCTGGCCTAACCAGTAACCCATGGTGATGATCTCATTGAGCCCCAGTACGTGTAATTGCGAAATTTTGTTCTCTGCGGGCTTGACATTCGCATTGTGTGCTCACGGAGGACTTTGCAATGAACTAATGAGGAAGCATTGAGGCAGCCCACGCTACCTGCCCATTCATTACCTGGACCGCGCAGCGCGCGTCACATTCGGGCGGAAAAGGAAACGGGTGGCAGCTGATGAACTTGTGTGCTGCTGGGGCTGGCGTGTCTGGAGATTAATGTCTACAGCTCAAATTCAAGGTGGGAGGAACATCTTCTTCCATTTGTCTTGCCTCACTGCAGGCTTTGTCGCCAATTTTACGCTTCATCTCACATTATTTAATAGAGCGGAAACGGCTCTCCATTCTTGCATAATACAACACGTTTCGTTGTGAATCATGCTTAGACCAGCTCACACGAACATAACCATCGTCCCCCAAACACACGCTACCACTACAGTATGGGTCTTTAAACATTGGCCCGTAAAGTCCGTTATAATTTTATTAAACCTGCATTTCAACAAATTTCGTGCCAGCGGCGTAGCTCAGTCGACTAAGATCCCCGCTTGGGCTGATTACCTGATTGGATTTTTTCCGAGGTTTTTCCCAACCGTAAGGCAAATGCCAGGTATTTTATGACGAATCCTCGGCCTCATTTCGCTATCACCAATCCCATCACTCTAAATAATTAGTAGTCCATACAGCGTCGTTAAATAACCAAGTAAAAGAATCACCTTTATATATAAGTTGTAATTAAATCTTGTGTCTCTAAGTTACATACAGAATGCGAATGGCAAATATACATCAACTAGTCTCTAAACCAGGTTTGTGCTCTTTCAGACGTAAGCGTTACTTTGGCCGCTTCTGTGACTAGAGGGCTGGCCATCCATTAAGGCGACCCGGGTTTGATAGATGAATAAATAAATAAATAAATAAATAAATAAATACGACAGTAAGTAAATACGTAAATGAATAAGGAAATAAATAAAATTATACGACAGTAAGTAAACCAAGCTCATCAGGTTGATCATGAAAAGAGGACCATTTATGAACCTTGTATTCCCTACCTTAGTGCCAAATATAACATTCCCCTCTTCAATTGGTCAGTGACAGGTTCATTTTTTTGGTTCTTTATCAAAATTTACATATAATTTTTTAAAACTGTTATCAATATCATCTTTTGAAATTCAATAAATCATCTCGCAAATTCTTTAAGATATCCTGCAGATTATAGAATTTCATTTTCACCACTCAGAAGGCCTTAATTAAGGATATGCTAATTTTAAATAAAATCTTTTATTTACAAGTATAATTTTAAAGTCATCTTCTAAGATTTTATTTTATAATTGATAATCAGTGGTGCTTAATTATTACATTATATTTTTATAGCAATACTCATATTTAATTAATAATATTTTTATTTGCTATTAATTTCCGGTTCCTCGTGGTCATCCTTAATTAAGGCCGGACGATTTATTTCTCTCTCTCTGTAAATGAATAAGGAAATAAATAAATAAATACGACAGTAAGTAAATAAGTACGTAAATAGGTAAATAAGTAAGTAAATATATAAATATATACGACAGTAAGTAAATAAGTAAGTAAACAAGTAAATAACTAAGTAAATAAGTATATAAATAAGTTAACATATAAATAAATAAGTAAATAAATAAATATGATGGTAAGTAAATATGTAAATGAATAAGGAAATAAATAAATATGACAGTAAGTAAATAAGTAAACAAGTAAGTAAATATGTAAATAAATAAGTAAATAAATAAATACGACAGTAAGTAAACAAGTAAATAAATAAGTAAATAAATAAATATGACATTAAGTGAATAAGTAAGTAAACAAGTAAATATGTAAATGACTAAGGAAATAAATAAATAAATAAATACGACAGTAAGTAAATAACTAAGTAAACAAGTACGTAAATAAGTAAATATGTAAATTTCTTTCTTTCTTTCTCTCAGTTTAACCTCTCCCTTCTAGGTACAATTTCCCTGGAAAAGAATGAGACGATTGAATATTCCTAAGTCTCAGATGTAAGACACTGCGCATGATCGGAGACCAGAGCACTGATACACAAGATAACGAATACTGAGTTACTTAAATTCACGCTATTTGATATGTTACTAGCATTGTTCCGAAATTCACTTCAAAAACTGCAAAAAATATGATAGCCTAATATTACGTAAATAAAAGATAAATATATACATAAATCGTGTAGTTAAATCGACAATAGACCTTCATGACTAGATCGACACTCCTCACAGAAAGCAAAACTTTCGTGCCGTTTCAATAGCTCAGACGCTAAGACTTCTACATGTTGTGTAGAAGAGAGCGAGTTCGATTCTTACTCTACATCAACGATTTTTTTAGTCTAAATAACGTTGAAATAGCTAAGTAACGTTGAAATAGAGTTTTACAAAGTCCTCAGATTAAGTGTTAGTGATCACAGACAATACAAAATGACAAGTTATATTATAAACGTTAATCTAATGAATGCATTTATATACACGCATATACAATGCAAATGCATATATATTAAACACTAACAATTAAAATGAAATTAAAAACTATTCCGAAGCCACACAGACAAACTTTTACAAAGGTTTAGAGTCCTTAGGCGGATTTCTTCATTGGAAGAGGGTGCTCTCTTATTCGAGACAGTTCGACAGGACCCCTTTCGGACTGCTAACGAAATAAGAGGAGCATCTAACATTCCCGGTTCTTCACAGAATGTGATCAGCAGGTTGAGGAACCGCGGTATTAGGAGCCGGAGGGCTGCGCAAATGGAAATATTGGGGGAAGCACAAGCTGTCGACCGTCTTGCCTTCGCTACCAATCGAGTGGATTTCGATGGAGAAATGTAATTTTCTCCGACGAAACAACCATCTCGAGTGATTACGAAGGTCCAGTCCGAGTCTATCGTGAGGATGGTCTCCGACATGATCAGCGCTATGTGCACCGACGTGAAAAATCGGGGCGCTTTAGCATATCGTGTTGGGGGTGGATGTCTTACGATGGACCTGGCGTTATAGAACGCATCGATGGCCGGTTTAATGCGGGAACTTACGAGCACATTCTGGAAAATATATTCCTTCCTTCCGCCCGAGAACGTTTTCCCGAAGGAACATTGCTGTTCCAGCAGGATAACCATCCCATGCACTATGCCGCAAGCATTCAAAGATGGTTCAAAGGAGACCCGAGATCGAAATCATTAATTGGCCTCCGAAGTCACTTGATTTGAATGTCATCGAAAATTTATGAGCGGAATTGAAAAAATGAAGAATAGCTACCTATGCCCACCGACGCATATGTGGAATCAAGTTGTTGACAACTGGGAAGATCTCGCCGGAGATCAGAATTTATTCCACAATCTCGTGACATCCATGACAGATTGACTTAGAGCTGTAATAGAAGCTGATCGCATGTAGACAAGATTTTAAGTTAACAGGTCTCTTTTTGTTTCTTATGATTTTTGTTTGAGGAAGGAAAACTTTTAACTTCCAAGTAAGATTTATTTTTTTATTGACGAGATTCAGTCCACTTGTAAGATCCAGAAATTGGGCATAAATTATTCCGTATTTTTCTACAAATTAGACAGTCGAGGAACTCTGAAGAAATTAATTACACCTCAATAAAAAAAAGTTTTAACGGGGATCGAACACGAGACGTGTCGGTTACACAGTGGAACCGACACGCTACTATATGAGCTACCGAGACAAGACAGTGACAGCAGCAGTCCAGAATGTAGATCCCATAGCAGGCATTTGCCATTCGGTACAAAGAAGCAATGATATTTTGTGACTCGAGCTATGTTGTGAAGTCGTGGCCTTAAATGGCTATCTTCTTCGTGATCCTTATTCTGGCCCTTGTCCTTGTTGTGGTCCTTGTAGCAATTCTTGTATTTGTACTTATTGTTACGTCGATATCGAGTGAACCGCGCTGTAGAACTTTAACTTCCGACGACCAAGAGTCGTCTCATTCCTTTTAAGGATAACTGTACATTTACACGACCCACGCCAGCCGGGCCTTACAGGGCCGCGACCTGTCGGGAGAGGAATTACTATGGATCACATACATACTTTTTTGACCACACAAGGACATGAGGGCCTCCCCGGATGAGGGATCAGCTCAATGCCGGGGCCACCTCCGATACAACACAAACATTTAAGACATTACACATCATTCACTCACACATATGAAAGGATTAAGGGAGGTACAATCCCGGCATTTGGCTGGAAATAACTGAGGAAACCATGGAAAACCTCAGTTAGGATTGCCGGCCCCTGGGATCGAATCCCGGACCTCCCGAATGGGAGGCCGGCCCTCTACCACTCCGCTAGCCCGCTCGGTTAAATATGTAAATAAAGAACTAATATATAAATGTGTAAGTAAACATGTAAATAAATAAGTAAATATAGTGTTATTGTTGATTGTTATTGTTCAAGTATACTCTTTACGTATACTGTTTATTATCACATATCTTAAAGGCAGAGGGAATTGAAAATAAATTAAGAAAACTGTTAGGCCTACGCAGTCCGCTGTGACGTCGTCTACAGATAAGATATCATGAAAATAATATTGAAGAGCATCAGTATGGTAATCCTAGTACTTCTCTTGATTGCAGGAGAGTTAAAGATTCTTTATGCTCCATTACGTCCACCAACATTATTTCGACAGCCGTATAGATTTATTGTTGAATTAAGGCTGTTTACTGGCGTTACGTAAGGAAACCAGAAGAGGAGTCTATGTGACAGCAGCATTAAGATTTAATTCATTCCCGAAACGATTCCCCGCCCTTGACCTTGGAGCAACCTTAGACGGGAACCTGAAGCCAGAGGAATCAATCGACGTG
This sequence comes from Periplaneta americana, assembly GCF_040183065.1. Classification (NCBI taxonomy): domain Eukaryota; kingdom Metazoa; phylum Arthropoda; class Insecta; order Blattodea; family Blattidae; genus Periplaneta; species Periplaneta americana. The sequence goes on along the minus strand of NC_091118.1, from coordinate 60,313,141 downwards.
CGCTGCAACAAGTCGAACTGTTTATCGATCGACTTACGAGACTCTTCAATCCAATTTCACAGTTGACTTGCCTGGGGACTGTCCATCGCTTTAACAAGAAGTGATCTCGAGACGTCAACATCTTTGCTGCTCTTGCTGATAAAATTGCATCTAATGTAGATCGCGGGTAGAGAGAGACGGACTCTTGTCAATATAGGAAGACGTGTAACAACACAGACATGATCGCATTATTATAGCAAAATATTTAAAATATACAGGATGTCAGAGAAATACTTTACTGATGAGAATGGAAAACATTTCTGTATATCTCCATAGGCGCTGACTTCTTTGAAATATTGAGGAGGCAGAACTCCGCACAAAAGTAAAAAGATTTAATTTTATTGTTGTTTCTACAGGGACATCATTTTATTTTTACTAACATTTTTAATAATACTAACCTGGACCTTTGGATTAATGGTTCAGAACCGGAAACACCGTTTGCTACCCCCTTCCACGATTGAAGTTAGATGATTCTGGCGTAAAATACAAACAAATCACTTTACTAAGTATAAGAGGGAAGAAAAGTAGCTCATCTATTTACGTAAACTAGGAGATATCGTAATTTTGAGTGTGATAATTTTCATTAGATTTTTGTTTAATCAAATTACAGTACAATATTAACAATAAGTGTTTTTACTCACGAATTGAGCTTTCCATGCGGACGTATTCATTATGCAGTGTATATTATACTGTCCATAGCACATTCGCGTACACTATAGAGAATGAAGTTAAATTGAAAAATAATCATAATATGGATATTTAAACACATTTTTGAAAATGGTCGCCATTCATTTAGATACAGGCTTCAGTTCTTTTGTGCAAATTATCGCATTATAGACTATTGCATCTAATTCCAATTACCAGTTTCGTCCTTCGTACTAGTAACTCATGTTGAAATAATTCTATAGCTATTACATAAAAGAGTACCTCACATACTGTAAATTCAATCTTCACCTCAGTCCGACCCGCACAGATAACATTACTAGACATGCTATCTACTGTCCGTCCAAGTGGTTATGTCGCAGGATCGTAGAAAGGGGGGGAATCACGTGACAGTTAATTACTTTTATTTAAGTTCTTTTAAACAGTTGCGGGTGAGGGAAATCGGGATGCGACGTAGGCAAACGGACGACAGTATCTGTGCGAAAATATGCTTCAATATTGAAAGCTGTTTCATCACTGGAAAACGCGAACATATTTCTGGAACGTACTATACTCACTAACTTAATACTGTTTCTGTTTACTACGACCTTAAGGCGACTTTGACTGTATACGTTTGGTTCTGTGAGGAAAACGGTTGGAAATTTACTAGTAGAGGGGGTGGGAGTGAAGTACATTCAAAAACTCAGGTACAATAAAAATTGAAGTAAAAATAGAATGATGTCCCTGTATAAAAATCTCTTACATATTGTGACAGCGACGTGAGAATCGAACTCACGACCAGCGTCCCGCAAGAAAGCAGATCGCACGGGCTCCACGGAACATTGGGTGACGTCGCGCGGTGGAGAGAAGGGAGAGAGGGTGTATTACGTCACGCGACGAGTCTGCGCGCGCAGCTGCTACGCAGTGGATGTGGAACGACCTTCCCGATTATTCCAGACGTCTGTCGATGTAGAGATATGAGATAATTCTCTACACACCTGTAGAAGGTTCTCGCAACTATGATTTTGCTATAAAAGAGCAGTCGCCAGCGAACGAGAGTCAGAGTTTTCAGTTATTCAGTCAGTGAGAAAGCCAGAGCAAGCAAGCCAACCGGAGTTCGACTCGAGTGTGCGTCCGCATCTGCGTCAGCATCCGAAGGCCTGAGTTCGAGTGCAGTGGATCGCAGTTGGAGGGACCTGAGTTCGAGTGCAGTGGACCGCAGTTGGAGGGACCCGAGTTCGAGTACAGTGAACTGTCTCTGAAGGTCTGTGGTTCGAGATACTGTGAACTCGAGTGACTGAGATAGAAGAACTGTGAACTGAGAACTGATAGTTCTGATTTGTAAATAGTGCTTTGTAAATATTAGTTAAGATTAACAGTTCATTGTTGTGCGTAATAGTCCAAGTAAATTGTCATTGTCGTCGGTGGAGTGCTATAACGAATACTGTGTTGAGTGAAGATACAATTGTTGACAAGAGCGTTTAAGGTGAATTGTAGAAAGGAATTATTGTTGTGACGAATAAATTACATTGTTGTTACTAATAAAGTTCACATTGGTGTCAGAAGTGGGATATTATCGACAATGGAGAACCTACAGCAGATCCTGCAAGCCATCGCAGAAATGAAAGCAGAAATGAACATGCACATTAGTGAAGTAAAAGATAACATGAACAAGCACATCAGTGAGGTTAAGAACGACATAAGTGAAGTGAAAACGGAGATGAAAAGTGACATAAGCGGAGTGAAAGGCGACATAAGCGGAGTGAAAGATGACGTCACTACGCAAATTGAAAGCGTTTCAGCCCACGTAGATGGAATTGTCGCCATCGTGAAAGACGAACTCAAAGCCGACCTTGACAACCTAAACAAGAATTTTACAACTATAAACGAGGCAGTAACCGAATTGAGGCAGGAGGTAGACCATTTCGACGGCAAAATCCGCGATCTCGAGCGCCGTCAAGAGCAGACGAGCGAATTGCTGGACAAGACGAGTGAGGTGATGGAAAAACATGCTGAAGAAAACAAGCACATCCTCGCGTTGGTGGATCGCCAGGCTAGAGAACATAAACAGATAGTTGCCGAGGAGGTTCGACGTGCCATGCAAGAAGCGGCCACAGAGTTGAGGACTCCATATAGTGCCCCTGCGGAATCATCGCCTTCAGTCAGACATCACAACGTCAAGACGCCGAAGTTCGACGGTACGACGTCTTGGGCGATATTCCGTCGCCAGTTCGAGGCCATCGCAGAGCACAATGGGTGGACGCCAGCAGAGAAAACTACTCAGCTGCTGGCCGCGCTTCAGGGACAGGCGTCGGAGATTCTTCACAGCGTTCCAGAAGATGGGACAGCCGCTGAGATAATGGCGGCCTTGGAGGGACGTTATGGTGACCATCAACTTGCGGCAGCGTTCAGGACCCAACTGAAAACGAGGGTCCAACAGTCAGGCGAGTCCCTGCAAGAATTCGCGATGGCGGTGGAACAACTGGCCCATAAGGCGCTCAGGGGCCTACCTAATGACTTCATCGCTGGAGAGGCGGCCTACACCTTCGGCAGCGGAGTTCGAGACCCGGAAATAAAGCAACAGCTACTCCTGGCAGAGCATCGCACCATCAATGCAGCTCTGGCGGCGGCCCTCAGGATGGAGGCAGCCAAGTTGACGGTGAACGTCTCGGCATCGCACCGGATTAGGAGCGTCGCGGCGGCCGACGTCGAGGAACGTCAACCGAAATCACCCGAGCGACGAAGACGAGGAGTGCCCACCTGCTGGTCCTGCGGCGAGCCTGGACACCTGAGGAGGGACTGTGACCGATCTGGTCACAAACAGGAAAACTAAAAGGGGCCGATGCGACGAGGGGCACGTCGGCGCCGTCATCACCATCCCCTCGGCTGATCTTGAAGACGGTTAACAGAAGATGCGACGATGGGCTGATTGCTGACGGATGGATAAGAGGCCGCCCATGCAGAGTACTGGTAGACACCGGGGCGTCGCTTACTATCGCCAGACCGGAAGTCGTGCGTGGCCTACCTGGGAGGACGCCGCTGCGCCGGTATGAGCTACGTACAGCCTCAGGCGAGAACCTGCCCATCCAAAAGGAGGTTTTCCTGGATCTGACATTGGGAAAGAGGAGACTGGAGATGTGGGTGTTCGTCGCCAACATCACTGAAGACGTCATCCTGGGACTCGACGCCATGCGGATCTTCGATGCAACGGTGGACGTCAGGCGCCGTATCCTGCGTTTTGGTCAGGATGAAGTGTTCCTGACGGACGTCGAAGACCAACCCATGGCCAGCAGACTCACCCTGGAGAATCATGTGACAATCCCGGCAGGCTGCGAGATGGTGGTGACGGCAAGACTGGACGGACAACCTAAGAGAAACCTGCTCCTCGATTCGCAAACAACTCCGATAGATGGGGTTTATGTGGCCAGATCCCTACTCCCGAATCAGAAGGTGGTACCGGTGAGGGTCCTGAATGTCACCAATCGGGACAAGGAGGTGCCTAGTGGAACTGTACTAGGTAGCGTCGAGCCGGTGGTGTCTGTGACGTCGCTGGCAGAAAACGAGGAGTGTCACCGACCACATCCAGATCTAGACCCATCACTGAAAGAGCTGGCTCGAGAATTGCCGGCGAATTTAAGCAAAAGAGAAAGAAGACAAGTCCACGATCTACTGACAGAATTTCAGGACGTGTTCAGTCTGTCTGAAAATGACTACGGGAGAACGGAGAAAGTCCAGCACCGCATCGACACCGGAAATGCTCGCCCAATCAGACAACCTCCTCGACGCGTCCCTCTAGCTAAACAGAGGGAGATTGACAACCAACTGGAGGACATGAAAGCAAGAGGGGTCATCGAGGAATCCGACAGCCCTTGGTCATCACCTGTGGTGCTGGTGAAGAAGAAGAATGGGGACCTGCGCTTCTGCGTGGACTACAGAAGACTGAATGACGTCACCAAGAAGGACTGCTTTCCCCTTCCACGAATTGACGACACCTTGGACACCCTGGCCGGAGCAGAGTGGTTCTCGACGTTGGATCTCAAGTCAGGATACTGGCAGGTGGCGCTACATCCGGAGGATAAGGAGAAAACGGCATTCTCTACAGGCCAAGGACTATGGCAGTTCACCGTTATGCCGTTCGGCCTCTGCAACGCCCCGGCTACATTCCAGAGACTAATGGAGTCCGTAATGAGAGGCCTGACATACGACACCTGTTTGCTGTACCTTGATGACGTCATCGTGGTGGGCAAGACTTTCGGCGAACAGCTGTTGAACCTGAGGAAAGTGTTCGAGAGACTGCGACAAGCCAGACTGAAGTTGAACCCGAAGAAATGTCATCTATTCCAGAAGAAGGTCAACTACTTGGGACACGTAGTAGGGACCAACGGAGTGGCCACGGACCCGGAGAAGCTACAAGCCGTCAGAGGATGGCCGAGACCGAGGGACAAGCAGGAGCTGCGCCGCTTTCTCGGCCTCTGCACTTATTACAGAAGGTTCGTAGCTGGGTACGCCAACATCGCTAAGCCTCTAACCCAGCTGACCGAGGAGAAACGACAATTCCAGTGGACAGACGAGGCGGAGTCATCCTTCCAGTCGCTGAAAGAGGCGCTCTGCACTGCTCCTGTACTAGGATATCCCATCCCTGGAAGGAAGTTCACGCTCGACACGGACGCTAGCAACGTAGGCATCGGCGGAGTACTCTCTCAGGAACAGGACGGGCAAGAGAGGGTGATTGCCTACTTCAGCCGAACACTATCCAAGGCTGAGAGAAACTACTGTGTGACGCGTAGAGAACTTCTTGCCATTGTGGAAGCCCTGAAGCACTTCCACAAATATTTGTATGGCCAGGAGTTCCATCTGAGGACAGATCATTCTGCACTCACCTGGCTATTGGGCTTCAAGAATCTGGAGGGGCAGACCGCCCGTTGGGTTCAACGACTGCAGGAGTACAACTTCACCTCCGAACACCGACAAGGGAAGAAACATTCCAACGCTGATGCCTTATCACGACGCCCGTGCCCGGATGGCTGTAAACACTGCCTGAAAGTAGAAGAGCGGGATGGCGCCCACGCAGTCCGAGCAATTGCCGCCCAGCCGAGCCCAGGATGGGATAACGCCGCCATAAGGAGGGAGCAGCTGGAGGACCCAAACATTGGACAGCTACTACGTGATGTGGAGTCCGGCCAGAGACCAGTATGGGCCGATATCGCCAACCGTAGCACCACTTACAAGAGCTACTGGGCCCAGTGGGAATCCTTCACTGTCAAGGACGGTATCCTGAAGAGGATTTGGGAGTCGGCCGATGGAAGGACCCACATAGAACAACTTGTCCTGCCCAGGAGCAAGGTGAAGGAAGTGCTGGAGGAGACTCATGCTGGAGTGACTGGAGGCCACCTGGGAGCCAACAGGACGCTGGACAAGTTAAGGCAGAGGTTCTATTGGTTGCATCAGAGAACCGACACGGAACAATGGTGCCGAAGATGCGACACCTGTGCAGCCAGTCGCGGACCAAGGACCCGCAGCAGGGGAGCCATGCAGCAGTACAACGTGGGAGCTCCTTTTGAGAGGATCGCCATCGACGTTGCTGGACCGTTCCCGGTCACGGATCGCGGGAACCGCTACCTGTTAGTAGCCATGGATTACTTCACAAAATGGCCAGAGGTGTACGCGATTCCTAACCAAGAGGCTTCGACGGTGGCCGACGCGCTGCTTGACAACTTCATCTGCCGATTCGGGGTGCCCCGGGAATTGCATAGCGATCAGGGGCGCAACTTCGAATCCAACCTGATGGGAGAATTGTTCGCGCGTCTGGGGGTGCATAAAACCAGGACCACTCCCCTCCACCCACAGTCCGATGGTATGGTGGAACGCTACATCAAAACCTTGGAAGAGCATCTGCGGAAGGTGGTGTCCAACCATCAACGGGACTGGGATGCCAGAGTCCCACTGTTCCTCTTGGCCTACAGAGCTTCGGTCCACGATACAACAGGGATGACACCGGCAAACATGGTCTTCGGGAGAGAGCTGCGCCTGCCCTGTGATCTGCTGTTTGGCACGCCACCCAGCGCCGACCAGCCAGCAACTGACTATGTGGCAGAACTCACCGAGAAGTTGAATGGAGTTCACCAACTGGCCAGAGAGCACCTCAAGATGGCCAGCGACAGGATGAAGGTGCGCTACGACAGATTGGCCAACTCTGCAGGATTCCAGGAGGGCGACCTGGTGTGGCTGTATCGACCTACCAGGACCAAAGGGAAATCACCAAAGCTGCAGCGTGCCTGGGATGGACCATACCGCGTGGTGACCCGGATCAACGACGTGGTGTACCGGATCCAGCGACAACCTCGAGGGAAGATGATGGTGGTGCATCTGGACCGATTAGCAGCCTACCAAGGGACTGCCCGGGACGAGCAGCCCTAAGGAGGGGGCAATGTGACAGCGACGTGAGAATCGAACTCACGACCAGCGTCCCGCAAGAAAGCAGATCGCACGGGCTCCACGGAACATTGGGTGACGTCGCGCGGTGGAGAGAAGGGAGAGAGGGTGTATTACGTCACGCGACGAGTCTGCGCGCGCAGCTGCTACGCAGTGGATGTGGAACGACCTTCCCGATTATTCCAGACGTCTGTCGATGTAGAGATATGAGATAATTCTCTACACACCTGTAGAAGGTTCTCGCAACTATGATTTTGCTATAAAAGAGCAGTCGCCAGCGAACGAGAGTCAGAGTTTTCAGTTATTCAGTCAGTGAGAAAGCCAGAGCAAGCAAGCCAACCGGAGTTCGACTCGAGTGTGCGTCCGCATCTGCGTCAGCATCCGAAGGCCTGAGTTCGAGTGCAGTGGATCGCAGTTGGAGGGACCTGAGTTCGAGTGCAGTGGACCGCAGTTGGAGGGACCCGAGTTCGAGTACAGTGAACTGTCTCTGAAGGTCTGTGGTTCGAGATACTGTGAACTCGAGTGACTGAGATAGAAGAACTGTGAACTGAGAACTGATAGTTCTGATTTGTAAATAGTGCTTTGTAAATATTAGTTAAGATTAACAGTTCATTGTTGTGCGTAATAGTCCAAGTAAATTGTCATTGTCGTCGGTGGAGTGCTATAACGAATACTGTGTTGAGTGAAGATACAATTGTTGACAAGAGCGTTTAAGGTGAATTGTAGAAAGGAATTATTGTTGTGACGAATAAATTACATTGTTGTTACTAATAAAGTTCACAATATTTTACAAAAAATAAAACAATACCCATGGAAATTTCTTGGAAACCCAAGACAGTTAAAAACTACGGCCCTTATGCACCACCTTTTCCTTTTCACTGCTTTGTTCAACCTTCGTTGAGCATTGCAGCGATGCACTTTACTTACAAATGGTTTTAAGGAACACGCAAGTTCATTGCCGCCCTCACATAAGAGAATTTTTCTCCGTTCCACTACTCTTTCATCATACGATGACGCAGAATATCTGCATGGAAACTTAATATATGCTTCAGTACATTAAAATAATATATATAAGACGGCGCTTATTTCGTCGGATCCCGGCCAATCGGTCACTAATACGAGTGCACCTCCGCACATATGTGGACATTGTCCTACGTTCATAGACATCTATGACGTAGTGCAGAGGGCAGGCCACTAGAGGGAACCCAAGATTTGGAACTTAAACTGAGACGATTCGATACGACACCGGGATGGGAATCCGGTGTGGCTTAGTGGATAAAGCATCAGCACGTAGAGGTGAAAACCCGGGTTCAAATCCCGGTGCCGGAGAGACTTTTTCTCCGTTCCACTACTCTTTCATCGTATCTTTCAGAAAGTTAGGTCTTCAATTGCAAGTGACTCGAGCATTATGCATGAAAGTAGGCATGTCTGCAATTTAATTACAAACCGATGATAACTAGACCGCGGGCTTGGGATACCTTTACGGCGGCAATAGGTTGATGCACAACGGAGCTTAGACACGTGACGTTACTCTCGTAGGTACATTTAGTTAAGAACGCAAAATGACCTGTTGCGCGCTGTAGGAACCGACCCTAAGCCAGCAGAGTACTGTGCGCAGTCATAGTGAACAGTTGTCTGACGTTAGTGTCGAGGTTGTTTGTCACAGTGTTTACGTGTACAGTAGAGCGTCTCGTTTAGGCACAGTGAAAACGTAAACAAAGTACAGGTAACGTGTGGGGGAGGTCGAGCCGTACGATAAACACGAGGGATGCACAAGGTTTTAGTAACAATTAATTATATTAATTAACATTAATTGACATATTTTCCAAAAAACACAAAATAAAAGAACACAAATTGCATAACAATATCATATACACATTTTAACAAACAAGGAATTCTGTAGTGCTCGGGAAAAGTGGCACAAGTCAAAAATGTTAATTTTACAAAAGAAGGAAAAAAATGGTCTTCACAGTGGTTTATGTCAATTTGATTTTCTTCTGTATGAATTATTGTAATGGGAGAAAAATGTCTCTTTTTTCCCAAGCGAGCAGATGTTCCGTAAGTTGTCAATAAATTAACAAAAAATGTTGGTGGAAACTGACTTACGCCAATTTTCCCAATCATTGCAGAATTTTAGTGTTGAAATAATTCAATATCTTCTTCTTCTTCTTCTTCTTCTTCAGTCCCTTCTGCTGCTAAGCGTCGGGTTCGCCTCACTCCGTCCATTTCATCCATTTTTTCCGGTCTCTACACATTCTCTTCATCTCTACCATTGTTTTTCCTTTCTGTTGGCCTAAATAATTCAATATAAAAAATCAAATTTTGTTACTTAGTCTATATGATGTTGTTTTCAAGCAGCATTTTACGGTCATGAATTTCATTCTCTGTATGTCTAACATGGAACAGAGATAGAGGGTTTTTGAGAATAAGGTTCTTAGGAAAATATTTGGGGCTAAGAGGGATGAAGTTACAGGAGAATGGAGAAAGTTACACAACGCAGAGCTTCACACATTGCATCCTTCACCTGACATAATTAGGAACATTAAATCCAGACGTTTGAGATGGACAGGGCATGTAGCACGTATGGGCGAATCCAGAAATGCATATAGAGTGTTAGTTGGGAGGCAAGAGGGAAAAAGACCTTTGGGGAGGCCGAGACATAGATGGGAAGATAATATTAAAATGGATTTGAGGGAGGTGGGATATGATGGTAGAGACTGGATTAATCTTGCTCAGGATAGGGACCAATGGCGGGCTTTTGTGAGGGCGGCAATGAACCTCCGGGTTCCTTAAAAGCCAGTAAGTAAGTAAGTAAGTATGACTAACATAATTATGTAATTTGTGTTCTTTTGTTTTGTGTGTTATTGGAAAATATAATTTCAATTAATGCTCCGCCATAAATGTTGTAACTAAAACCTTGTGCATCCCCGTGTTCATCGTACGGCTCGTCCTCCCCCACACGCTACCTGCACTTTCTTTATGTTTTCACTGTGCCTAAACGAGACGCTCTACTGTATTTGGTAACGTGTACAAGTGCAATGTCGAAACACCAGTCGTATTATTTGCATTCAGCATTGACATCCTGTGATGTTGAACGGTCGTTTTCAAAATATAAAAACTGTTTGAGTGATCGCCGCAGGACGTTTCAGTTCGCAAATCTTCGGATCTATTTTGTTACTCATTGTAATGCCCGCAACGAAACCGAAGAAGAAGGAACCTTGCATGTATAAGGTATGTATTCATGTACAGTAGTGGCAAAAAAAACCGGACCGACCCTTGTAGCTGATTTCAGAGCCTTGTTCACTCCAGAGCACGATAGACTAGTAACTAAGACTTTCGTGGTTCGAATCCTGCCTGGGAAGGAAACTTTTTTTTGTTCCTTATTCAAATTTATTCCCAGTACTTTTTCGATTGCAGCGATATTTTATTACTTAAGGGGAGAGGATAGTATTTTTTTTAATTTTTTTTCCTATTTGGTGTAAAATATTAATTTTTTGTATGTAGAGAGCTCATAGCTGTGGCAACTCAACCAAAATATAAAAAAAAAAAATTATTTGGGGGCCCAAATTTGAAAAAAAAATATACGCAATGCAGGATTGTACTAAAACCGATATATCTAAACAGTTTTTAAAGATAGATTCAAACAGTTTTATGCAATGTATTTGCAAAAGCATGTTCTACAAACTGTCTGGAACAGAATTTTGATATTAGTCCCTACATTTGTAAAATAAACAATTAAAATTTAATAACAATTTTCTGATTTCCTTTCTTTCAAACAAACGAACGTATTTTTAAAATGAAATCAATTAACAAAATTCTGTTACAGAGACAAGTTTCCTAATAGTTTAAATAATGTGTGTTCTAAATTTCATGCATGTGTCTTTAATAGTTCAGAAATTATATCCATTTTTGTCTGGCAATGTAGCAAAAAAAAAATGAAGTTACTGGAAACCGATAAAAGCGGGCGTGTGATTTAAAAATCCATAGCGCAGGAAGTTTAAAAATGACGTCTCAACATCCGATAAGGGCACAAATATCAAGAAAATGTTATGCAATGCATTACACACATATCAAAGGGTATTTTAAAGAAAACATTTTTTTTTGAAAATGTAATTTACCGGAAACAACAATAAAAGTGGGCGAGTGATTTAAAAATCCATAATGCAGGAAGTTTAAAAATGGCGACTCAGCATCCGATAAGGGCACAAATACCCACAAAATGTTATGCTATGCATTCCACACATATCACAGGGTATTTTAAAGATTTTTTTTTTTTTGAAAATTTACTCATTTTTCACCAAGAAATACCATCCCTCTCCTTAATTAACTTATTATTCTCAGAACATGAATTTTACCAGCAATCGAAAAGTATTGGGAATAATTTTGAATAAGGAAAAGTCCGCAGTGTGTGCCCAGTACCGAGTGTGTAAAAGCTATAGTCAGTGCTTGTGTGCATTGATTGCTAAAGTATCCCGGTTCCAACCTCTAATGATAACGAACCTACAACAGTGACTTGCGTCTGATACAACTTGTCTCTTGGTCACACTTATCGTGAAAATTGAAGACAAGCAATTTTAAACATGTAACTGGCTGCTTATAACCGCCTGTTTCCTTGTCTATTCATTACCTGTGGTAAAATAAAACAGGATATAATTTACATTGCTTTGATTGAGAAGTTGCTCCTTATTTCATATATCATTAGATATATAAGTAATATTTTCAATGAGAATCTCTTATAAAAGGGTTTCATGTTGAAGCGTAATAACATAAAAACCTTCGTTGTACGCCTCAAGCTAGACATCTGAAAAGAAATCTTTACGCTTCAAAGCGAAGTTTATAAAAGGCATTCGAGCTCAGATGCCTTTGGGATACTTTCTTAAGATATATATCAACCATTACTTTCATCACCAGACGTGTATTCATCCACAATACGGTCTTGATTGTAAAGCTTGCAGCATGAATAAACATTTATGTACTGTAGTCAGTAAGTGAAAATGAAATTGTGTTAGTTGGTAAGTCTAGATCTTTATATAGATCTTAAAGTTGAAGTGTCAATGGTTTAATTTCATGGATATTAAGAATAATCCGTGGCGCGATAGCCCATGGAGGGCCGAGACCGAACAAGAGACTGGATTCACGTCCACATGCCTCAGGAGAGGTGAATAATAATAATAATAATAATAATGATAATGATAATGATAATGATAATAATGATAATAAATTTGTCTTGATGTTCATTTCAACACTTATTATAAAAACATAAAACTTTCTTGAAAATTAAACATAAAAAAGTGTTAAGATTATTTTTAAAAAGTAGTACACTGCTCCGTCTATTTAGTAGAATGCTTTGAGTCTAAAGAGAGCAGCGAAACAGTACAACGTGGTCTGTTGTTCTAACTAGAATCCAAGCCCCCGCATACCGGTAAGACATCATGTCACAAACACGTTCACGTCTGAGCATTTCTCACAAAGTAAATACTATTCAACACCTTGAAAACAGCGTAAATATGAAGTATAGCCTATTGCTGGAGAGTTTATGGTAATATTTAATTAATTCTTTAATTGAACTAATCTATTTATTTACTTACTTTTATATTTATCTACTGATGTATTTATTTATGCTCTATCTAAACATAATGCTTGCCGATTGCAGCGGACTTGTTCCGCGTGTTATATCAAAGTAGGTAAACGTTGACTTTCTCCTATATGGAGGGAGCAGTATATACCTTATTGACAGACGGTACCGTTTGGGCACCGGTGTAGTGTCATCATCAGTGTCGAAATGGTACCGTCTGTCATTAAGGTATATTACCTTTTTTAATAATCCTAACACTTTTTAAAATTTGAGGGCCATAATCATAGACATTCTTAGCGCGGGCTTCCGGTGGATGATCAGCGAACTAACGTTTTTCGTGTTCATAAACCAGTGTTAGCGACATGATATGATATGATATGAACCCTGTACAAGTAATCAGTAGATAGCCGGGGCTAGTTTAGCATGCTCGTAGCGCGGGCTAGCGAAATGTCTATGCACAGCAGCCTTAATTGTTAATTAAAGTTATGGGGTGCTATGCATAGACATTTCGCTAGCCCACGCTACGAGCGTGCTAAACTAGCCCCGGCTATCTACTGATTACTTGTACAGGATTCATATCATATCATATCGCTAACACTAGTTTATGAATACGAAAAACGTTAGTTCGCTGATCATGCACCGGAAGCCCGCACTAAGAATGTCTATGAATATGGCCCTTATATTTTAACACTATTATGCGATTACAGGGGTTAAAAGTGAATAAAAAATATTTATAACAAAGGACAATAAAAATAGAATCAGAACAGTTCACAGTCTACTGATAAATACCGAAAGATACTACACACGTGATATAACCTAAGATGGTGAAGAGCCTATAAATAAACTTACTTACTTACGACTTTCAAGGAACACGAAGGTTCATTGTCTCCCTCACATAAGCCCGCCATGGGTCTCTATCCTGAGTAACATTAATCCAGTCTCTACCATCATATCTCACTTTCGTCAAAGCCATTTTAATATTATTCTCCCATCTACGTCTCGGTCTCCCCAAAGGTCTTTTTCCCTCCGGCCTCCCAACTAACACTCTATATGAACTGTACATGCCAAAAAGGATTATTAGAGTTGCTGGAACATTAAACGTCATATGTCATTGTTGTACGAAGCTTAGAAGGCAGCCCGGACCTAGCCGTAAACACAGAAACAAAGCAAATACGTGTTATTCTAAGAGTATACGAGTGTATAGTATACGTTCACGTACAGGAAGAAAAGACACAATGTTATCAGAGAGATTATTTTGGTAAATTTGAGATAGCCTGAAACTTGTCACAGGTACGAGTATTGCAAATGTCACGGCTTGGATATCCAAATGATATGTTAAATCTGGTGTTGAAAATCTTTCTTTAGTATTCATAGGACACATTTTCATACATTTTTTAATATTGAGATTGTTGGGAAGATATTATATTCGAACACTTTTTGACTCACCATAATGGCTTTTTCTTCCCTTGAATGATTTAATGTGGTTGAGCACACTTTCGAAGACATCATCAGGTTTTTTGTTGCTATGATTATGATCTTCAGGTGGCATACCTGTAGACTTGAGAGAGTTCTGCAGTACCTGAACGCGCTTGTAAGAGATCCCATGCAAGGAAATGAATGCTTTCAAACACACTGGTATTTCTTCCATGTCAAATTTTAACACACTTACCTTATAAGAATGTCTTCCTATAATGTAATTTAGCTGCTGCAAAGGAATATTTCAGAAGCTCTCTCATAAGAGGAAGTAAGCCTATAATTTCAACAGTCAATGAACTTTTTTTTTTATATGTGAATTTATTCTTTTATGAAGGTACCTAGTGCATCTTTATTAATTATCCATTATTTGTATCAAAGCACCTAGAAAATATTAATATTTTTTCCTTAAGAATTTATGCTCATTAAAGGCTTGATTTAAATAGCTATTAGGCTATATTATAACAATTTATTTGGTTTTCTTCTTTAACTCGATCATTCATTCTCTTCTCTTATATATTATATTAATCTAATTGTTATTAAGTTGATTAATATGTACAAACGCCTCCTGCATCCGTTCTACAGTTTCCGCTCTGATAGGCCGTTTCCCTGAATGGTCTTTCCTTTTGCCACATACGCATCCATGCTCTACAAAATCTCTATACCACTTCATAATGGCTTTGTCGGTAGGTGCCTCATGATGGAAATTCTGTCTGAAAGCTCGCTGTACTTTTACTACACTCCGAGTACTATGATATTCCAATACACACCAACTACGTTCCTGTGGATTCGCCATAAACTAAATAACCCTCTAAATGCTGCAGAATTCAGACTTGAAAATTTAACATTCAGATCATTGGACACAATTTGCTTATATCCAACAATGCCTTAATGACAAGCGAAATAGCGCAAAAGGTGTTTTTTCTCGTTCTTCTTGTGCTACCATCTGTTGTTTCGGTCAACAATTTATCAATTACGCATTTCGTGAAATTCTTTGAGCTGTTCTTCCTAATGACATCGGTATGAATTTCGTAAAACACATAGTGACAGAATTATAGCAGTTTATATCCCCGGAATGTTCCTGCAGACACGCTGTATAAAGAATTGAAACTTATCGCAAAACATGTCATTATAGTAATATGCGTTACAAGAGCGGTATGTTGAAGTTTTCATGTTCGAGGAAAAGTTTGAAAAAGCGAAACGTAGTTGACCTTTTTTTAATTTCCGAGAATTGAAACAAAACATACCACTCGTCTATCGTACATTATTTTGTGCGAAGATCGTTTATTACATACCTGAAAGAGGAATTTCTAATTAGTTGCAATGAAATCTCCATCTTGGTTTCTGTTCAATGACGGCAAATTTGCAAAACAAAAATATCTATCTTCAACATTGTTGCTTTAAAATGTTTTCTGTGTTTACTATACTCCAGCAGGCCGTGATATACGTCTGTCTTTTTTTCCCCCCCGTCTATGATGAGTCTGGAATCTTGTTGATTTTTTCTCCACTTAATGTTACTTGCATCACGAATGCAGTAACTTTAGTGGAGTTGTAGAGTTTACTTAATTTTTGCAAATATTTAAAAACAATAATTAACAGTGCAATTTAGGTGAAATTGCAGTGGTAAGTTTCCAATTTATAATTATTACTATATTGATCGTCTCTAAAAATAATATGTCAAAAGCCTAAAGCAGTAAAATCAATATGTCACTTAAGCGGTAAGAAGACGGAAATTGTTATGTGTTTGGTTGGGAATACTGAATGTGGAATTTTAGACTTTCCGCGGATTGGTTTTGTGAGGAAACCAAGCAAATAAGCACGATCTCGCACAAAAGTTATTGCATTGTTATAACCGATTTATTACGTACTGCTAACTGATTTCCATTCGAGGGAAATTTATTAGAGCACTACATAATATTTTAATTTCCTCTTGAAGTTTACATTATTAACATAAGTTACATTATGGCCCAAGAACATAAGCGGAAACGCCCTTTCCTTCCGTCATACTCATACAATTATTTGCCTGATGCTTGATAGTAGAGTCTGATATAAAATGTAAAGTAGCTTTTGTGGCGGTCAGTTTAAACAGAAACACAAGCTGAATTGTTAATCTAACTCTGCCTGCATAAATATCTGACCGTCGGGGGAACTTTTAATTTGCCCGTGCTAAAACCTCCTCTTATATGTACTACCCACATACTGTGGTTAGATCTTCACAGTAGATAGACTAATACAGGACATTATATAACTCGTGGTGTATGTCGTGCACTGGTGACGTCACTGAACGTTAGAATTCAAATAAGAACGGACGCTCGCATATAGTATACTAAAAACATTGATCGCAAACCTCAGCTAGAGTGTAGAAGTAAGTGTGGCGCGTGGACAATAGATACCATAGACAAATAAGATAGAAAGACCTCAAACTCAATGTATATTTTCGGAAGACTATCAAAATTTAGAAGCGAATGTTGCAACCATCAGTGGTAGTAAAAATAGGAAGTTTTATAAGTGGTTATTTTACGACTCTTTATCGACTGTTGTGCTTATCTAGAGTCTGAATGAGTTAAAGGTGATAAAATGCGAACGAAATGAGTCCAGGGTCCAGCGCCGAAAGTTATCCAGCATTTGCTCTTAATGTGTTGAGGGGGAATCTCCGGAAAAAACTCATTCAGGTAATTTGGTCAATTTTAAACAGTGTTAATTAAAATTCATAAAATGCAATAAAATTTAAAAAACAATACAACAATTTATTGAATTTTAATGAATACAGTTGAAAATTGACCAAATTGTGTATTTTATTGTCAAATATGGCTAGTGAAGAAAAGTTGGTCAACTCATACGACGACATCACTGATGATGGGGATGCAGTCCCCGAAACCTGATACAAACACACGTGTTAATACAACTGTTATATTGCTTTTTTAAACTTTATTACATTTTATCAGTCATGTAACTTATTCCAACTAGGATTTGAACCCGGGTCCGCTCGTCTCACGGTCAGGCATGCTGTTACTCAACAAGGGTGGATAAAAAAAAAGGAACTGTATCTCATGTTATACAGTCCGATCGGTATTACAGATATCCATTATATTTGTAGTACTTTTCATATTACTCCCCGAAGGAGCGCTTAATGATTTATCAACAGTAATCTCACTAGAGGTTTTGATTTATTTAGAGGAAATCAAAACTCTAGTGGGATTTAATTGACTATTACACGATTAGAAGAAAATATATAAAGATTAGAAGTAACGAAGTACTCCAATACAATAAAATATTGACTTACGAAAATACTGAACTGTCTTCAAATGTATTATTGCAGCATTGTATTCCGCTAGATGGTAATAGTGTGTTATGATTAGCTGTTTTCTTGTTATCACTTGTGCCAACTATGGAATCGTCATTGAACTCTGTGGACGGTTACTAGTCAAGAAGGCTTTGTTGATTAAGTTTCATTTTTATTAAGACATTTGCATTCCACTTCAATCATCCGGATCCCAGTAATCAACGTCACTTGACAGATGATTTTCAATAGATCTTAGTATTAAATAATCTCTGATACGTGACTATCCATAATATCATATAGCACAAGCTATAACAAACATAACCTAAATAATATAAACAAGTGTTAGAAAAAATGTTCCGGGGCCGGGTATCGATCCCGGGACCTTTCGCTTAGTGCGCGAACGCTCTACCGACTGAGCTATCCCAGAAACTATACAAGACACCGTCACAATTTTTCGTGTCGTGTATAGTTCCTGGGGTAGCTCAGTCGGTAGAGCGTTCGCGCGCTAAGCTAAAGATCCCGGGATCGATATCCGGCTCCGGAACAATTTTCCCTTGAAATTATTCAAACCTGCTTTACAGGGAGCTACTACCTGAAAGCCACATTTGCATAAGTGTTAGAAAAGTTTTAATTAGGGATGATGAAATAAACAAGAAACGTTTTAATTAACGATGATGAAATAAAAAATAAACATGAATAATTTTAAAAGAAACAATTATTGAAAGTACAATTTTCAAATTTGAATGTTTTAGTGGTTGGTGGTTCAGTTGATGTTATATTGGACGTGTGCGTAGAAGAAGTGAACTCGTTGATGTACATGGTGTATCACTCAACTTATTCAGGATTTCCGAATGGTGCTCTTCATATATGACCAGTGATCTTTATTAATTCTTGTTCTTGAATGCCAATGAGAGTCATATTTGAAAGTGCTGTGCATCGACTGGAGTGATTTGTAATTTTCTGTTTTTTGACGTCCAGACCAGTGCAGTTTGAAATGTTGGCAAACAAAGAAACAAATGCTAGGGACGCGATAAAATTAAACAAATGCTAGGGACGCGATAAAATTAAACAAATGCTAGGGACGCGATAAAATTGTGCGATAAGCAGCCATGATTGGTTGAAAGACGTCCTTTCGTACCGTTTTATTGGTCAAAAGTAGTGTGACGTAGTAAAAGTGTAATAGTCAATTTAAATTAAATATTTAACAACAAGACAGAATAAGAAAAGAAGCTGTGTTGGAAAGAGTAATGCTCAAACTGATCAGAAAGAGGAAAAGCAATTTGTTGGGTCACGTGTTGAGAAGA
The DNA here is from genome assembly GCF_040183065.1 of Periplaneta americana. Taxonomy (NCBI): domain Eukaryota; kingdom Metazoa; phylum Arthropoda; class Insecta; order Blattodea; family Blattidae; genus Periplaneta; species Periplaneta americana. The sequence goes on along the minus strand of NC_091118.1, from coordinate 60,294,393 downwards.
AACTGCCTTCTGAAGGATGCACTGGAAGAAATGGTAAACGGGAGAAGAGTTCGGGGCAGAAGTAGATATCCGATGACAGACGACATTAAGATATATGGCTCATATGCAGAGACTAAGAGAAAGGTAGAAAATAGGAAAGACAGGAGAATTCTGGGTTTGCAGTGAAAGATCTTTTCATTTTCTCCCGGCTCTTTCCTCTTGTCCCTTTCTTTTCCTTTTCGTCTTATCTTCTTTCTTTTTTCTTGCCTACCGCGCTTTTTTTCTTTTTTTTTCGTTCCCTTCTCTTTTCTCCATTTATCTCGTTTCTTTTCTTGTCCTTTCCTCTTTTTTCTTTTCCCTTCTTCTTGTCTCTTCTCCTTTCCCTGTCTTTCATTTCTTTTCTTTTCCTTTCCTTTCCTCCCCTCTCCTCTTGTTTCTATTCTTTTCCTTTCCTATTGTCTCTTTTCTTTTCCTCTCCTCTTATCCCTTTTCTTTTCATTTTGATCTCTTGTCTCTCTTCTTTTTCTTTCCATTTGTCCCACTTTGTTTTCCCTCGCTTCTTATCCCTCTCTTTTTCTTTGCATTTCTCTCCTGTCTTCTTGTTCTCTTATCTTTAGTTTCACTTCTTATCGTCTCTCTTTTTTTCTTCCTTTTCGTATCTTTGTTCTTTTCTCTCCTGTCTATATCTTCATTTCTCGTCTTTATTTTCCTTCCCTCTTGTACCTCTTTGTGTCACATTCAAATCTTTCTTCCTTTGTCTCTTGTCCATTTCCATATCCTATTTCATCTTGTTTTTTCCTGTCTGTGTTTATCATCCCATATCTTGTATTTCCCTCACCACGGTGCTCTTCTCTGTGAACGTGTTCAGGTTTACCGATGGTGGGGCATCTTGAATCGAGTTCTGCCTGATCGTCGAGTCAGCCAAGGGATTTAGAAGCCAGTCAGGCCGAGCACCTCGTAATAAGTCACGTCACAGCAATCTAAACTCCGTCGATATATCGATAACAAGTACAAACTTATCAGTGGACGGACTTTGAGTACAGTAACTTGTCATCCCTTGTGATGGAATCGTCCGCAATCCGAAAATCGATCCACAGTTAATGAATGTAAAGTAAACAGAACGGCCCCAACCGCTGCTCAAGTCGATATGTTCATCATTATCCTGACTACGTCGCATTGAATAACTTCCTTAATTGAAATCGAATTGTATTCCAATGGATACCATCCCATTGTGGAATCCTGGGAAACGATAATGCGGATGCTTTTGCAAAGAAGGGCGTCACTGCTACTTACAGACCTTATCGCCGCGCTCTCATGGTTAACATTCGGCAGGTCTTTGAGCGGCCTCGTGCATAACATTCGGCAGGTCTTCGAAATTTAATTGCATTATTGTTTTCGGAAGTCTCGAGGACCAGATAGTATTGCTACAGAGATTCTTAAATTAGGTTCCGAGGCCATAATTCCATACTTAATGCGTATATTTCATGTTTCCATAAACAATGCAGCTATTCCATGTGACTGGAAATCAGCTATAGTGGTACCCATACATAAAGGTGGAAATAAATTAGATGTCGGAAACTACAGACCGATTAGCCTTACATCTGTCGTATGTAAAGTCATGGAGCATTTGATATCGGATTATATTCGTCATGTTCTAAATGCGAAAGACTGGTTTTACAACCGCCAGCATGGTTTTAGGGAAGGCTTCTCATGTGATAGTCAAATTACGTCGCTGGTTCAGGATCTAGCTGAAGAGGTAGATAGAGGCGGAAGAATCGATGCAGTTGTGATTGATTTTTCGAAAGCATTTGATTTGGTGCCACATGACATATTAATAGATAAGTTAAGTAGGCTAGGAATAGATAAAAGAGTGGTGCTATGGATCCAAGAATTCTTAAACGGTAGAACCCAGAGAGTTAGAGTAGGTCATGAAATATCGGAAATTGGAAATATAAGTTCAGGGGTGCCACAGGGCAGCGTTCTGGGTCCATTACTCTTTATAATATACGTAAATGACCTATGCCAGAATATTACATCAAATATGAGGCTATTTGCAGACGACTGCATTATCTATAGAAAGATTAGAAATAATTCAGATGTAGATGCTATTCAAACAGACTTGAATAAAATTTATAACTGGGCGTTAAAGCATAGGATGAAAATAAATGGTTCTAAAAGTAAATCTATAACATTTTGTAAAACCCGAGAGGAAACTAGTCTTAATTACGAATTCAGTGGTGTTGTAATTCCCCAAGAACAATGTTGTAAATACCTAGGAGTGTATTTAAACTCTCTTGGGGAGAGCATGTTGATAATGTTACGGGTAAAGCATGGAGGGCACTTCACTTTATTATGAGAATCTTGAGAAAGGCTAGCCCCAAATCGAGGGAAATAGCATATCTAACGTTAGTGCGACCGTTAATGGAATACGGAACTACATGTTGGGATCCCTATAGAATATACCAGATAAATTCCTTAGAAAGAATCCAGTATAGGGCAGCGAAATTTGTTAAAGATAAAAGAGAAGATGGAAACGATACGATAAAAGAACTTAAATGGGAAACTTTGGAAAACAGACGTAGGAAAACTAGAATAACATCATTGTATAGAGCACATCTAGGTCAGAAAGCATGGGTAGACATAACGGCTCGGTTAGAAAAGCCAACGTACTATGGTAGGAACGATCATGATTTTAAAATCAAATGTAGGAAACAGAAAACGGATGTAGGTAAATTCTCATTTTTAAATAGAACTATAAATGATTGGAATGACCTACCTGCAGCGGTCTTTGAGGGCTGTCCTTCCTTAAGGAGATTCAAGAATAATTTAAAAAGTTGTATATAAAGTGAAAATTAAAATTAAGGTGACATTCAACATTTAATTTTTTTAAGGTGACATGTATTTATCTAGGCTGACGAGTTTACTTCCTTGGTTTGAATTGTAAATTATTTAAAACTAGCGTGTAAGAGGGCCTTAGACTAGAAATGTTTAGTTTAAATGTAGTTCTGTTTATAAGTATGCATAAGGATGTAATTATTTGACTTATTTGAACTGTTGTATCAGTGAAGCGAGGTGAGTCAGTGAAGTTATGGTTTTACAGTGCAGTGAACTGTTCCGATCAGTGATAATTTATAGCGTCAATGAAATGTGTTCTATAGTGTCAGTGAAATGAGTTACAGAGTGTCAGTGAAATGTGTGCTAAAGTGTCAGTGAAATGCGTCATAGTGCCACTACAGGGAATGAGATGAGAGTAAAGTGAAAGACTATTGAAACTTATGTAGGACCTATAGATAATTATGTAGGTTGTATAGTAAAATTAGGTATTTTATTTTATGTTTTATTATTATTGTGTTAAATTGTATTGTGTATTATTATTGTATTGTGTGTAAAATTGTATATGTGTTGTAAAATTGTATTGTGTAGCTGCGAATATATTGAATAAGCAGTCGTGGACAGCCGATAAGGGGTGGTCCTCCAGCTTGGGGGGTTGGGCGAAGGGCTAACAACCCATCACCGTAAAAAACAGCTTGTTACGAATTCATATAATAAGCCTCGGAATGGGACTGATTCTCTGGCACGACCACAGGATAGAGACCGATGGCGAGCTTATGTGAGGGCGGCAATGAACCTGCGGGTTCCTTAAAAGCCATTTGTAAGTAAGTAATTAAGTAAGCATTAATAATCTTTATTACACACAAATGTGTACATACAACGTTCAGCAATTTTTTATTTGTTGTAGAGGCATGGCTCGGGACCTCGCAGAGTGAAGGTGATTGTGGAGTACTGATGGGATGATGATAATGATGATGATGATAATAATAATAATAATAATAATAATAATAATAATAATAATAATAATAATAATGGGAAACGGGAGAACTCTGACAAAAACCCCTCACACCAACTCTGACCACCATAAATTCCTTCATGACCCAGATGAGTTTCGAACCCGGGTCGCCACGGTGGAAAGCTGGAAAACAGAGTGGCTACTCACTCGGCCACGGGAAATAAATAGATGAATAAAGCTACTTATCGGAGAAGAGGGTGTGTAGCATTCCTATACAGGCAATGCGGCCTAAATTTGCTTTTGTGTACCCGTGATGGAATGAGTTGCGTGCCGACTTTGCTGCGGGGCTAAACCGGCACCACCATCCGCCACACTACGCATTTCTCTCCAGCCTACTAATCCGTATGCCATACCTCTGGTGGATATTTGCTATTTCTCATAGATCTATGTATATGAGTCGTCATATACCTTTCAGTCGAGCAAGAGCCTGTGGGTTCGTCAATAACTACAGTGATATAGTCATTGTACCTAGAACTACGTCGGCTCTGACGTCTCGCAAATACAGGAGATGTCTTATTTTTCGAAACGAAAATGATGATGAAAGGGAAATTGTAAAGAATTAAATTGCGAGGGAAGTACGGTAGAACACCAAGAGACCTACAATCTTGGCTTTGTCAATCATAAATACAGGGATATCATTTTATTTTTACTTCAATTTTTATTGCACCTGAGTTTTTTAATATACTTCACTCCTACCCCCTCCACTACTAATGAAGTTCAACCGTCCTCCACGCAGATCCAAGACCGCCTTACAGTCATAGTAAACAGTACGTTCCATAAATATGTTCGCATTTTCCAGTGACGAAAGAGCTTTCAATATTGAATCATTTTCGCACAGGTACTGTCGTCCATTTGCCTACGTCGTATTCCGGTTTCCCCACCAGCTTTTATTCGCCAGCTAGTGGCTGGGCTGTCGTCTTAGCTCATTTGTGAGAACATTAATTTCTGTTAGGAATTGGATGTCTACGTAATATTATACAACTGTTTAAAATAACTTAAATAAAAGGGCCTCGTTAAGTAATTAACTGTCACGTGATTTCCTCCCTTTTTACGACACTACGACATAACCAGTTGGATGGACAGTAGATAGTATGTCTGAATAATTTTATCTTTTCGGATCGGACAGAAGTGAAGATTGAATTTACAGTACGTAAGGTACTCTTTATAGAGTAGGTACAGAGTTATTTCAACATGAGTTACTAGTTACGAAGGACGAAACTAGTAATTGGGATTAGGTACAATAGTCTATAGTGCGATAATATGCACATTAGAACTGAAGCCTGCATCGAAATGAACGGCCACCATTTTCAAAAATGTGTTTAAATATCCATATTTATTTATTTTTCAATTTAACTTCATTCTCTATATTGTACGCTCATGTACTGTAGACAGTATAATATACATTGCATAATGAATATGTCCACATGGACAGCTCAGTTCGTGAGTAAAAACACTCATTGTTAATACTATACTGTATTTTGATTAAACAAAAACCTAATGAAAATGATCAAACTCAAAATCGCGATATTTCCTAGTTTACGTAAATGGATGAAGTACTTATCTTCCCTCTTATACTTAGTAAAGTGATTTGTTTGTATATTACGCCAGTATCATCGAACTCCAGTCGTGGAAAGGGGTAGCAAACGGCGTTGATCCAAAGGTATAGCCAGGTTAATATTAAAAATGTTAGTAAAAATAAAATGATGTCCCTGTACAACTCCGCCATGGTTGAGATTTAAACTCTGATCCTCTGTCGTCGTCAGCCGGCGACTGCCAGCTAAGCTATACCAAGACTGTTGAATCCGAGGTATAGTGAGGATCACGTAAGAGTAATTCCAAATTTGGTCTTCTCTTCAGTGTTGCCAACTAATACCAGATATCACCAAAGAGGGTAAAATCACAATGCCACGTACTGTAATAATAATAATAATAATAATAATAATAATAATAATATAGTGTTAACAATAACAATGTCTTGCTTATTTACCACATTTCATCTTTATGCTGCGAGGTGTTTCCTAAATGATTCAATAATTTATTTATGAAATAGTATATTTTCTTTCTGGACTTCTCGCATATTATGTTGGTAATTAGGATTAGTATGATCTAATAATACAATTTATTTTGTCAGGCAACATGAAATTTATTGCTTTCACTAAAGAGTTTACGAGACCTAACCTAAAAATGTATTTACTCACTTGCATTTTAATCAGTTTGCTTTGCTGTAAACCGAAATCATTGCTGCCAAAATAACAGTTAGAAAATAACTGCCAGTTGTAGTATTTGTCAGTACCCGAAATTCGAAACGAAGTTGGCAAAAGAAAATTCAACCTGAGAGCTAGAAAATCACTATAATCCACTAGCATATTTAGTAACAGTGGAAAAATGGTTAGGTTTAACCCTTAGGGTATTAAGTATTAAGTAGGGTATTAAGACTCGGACTATAGTTTGCCTTAGCTTTCCTAGGGTGAATCTGTTGATAATGGAGAAACGATGGAATTTCGGTAGGTAAAACGGGAGTATCCTGCGAAAATCAACCACCAAACACCGTCTTTATCCACTTTTGTTCACCACAAATAATTTCACTTGGATCCGCTAGGATTTAAACTCGGGTCTTCAGCATTAAAAGCCGACATTCTATCCAGTCAACTCGTACTAACGGAGATCTTATTATTATTATTATTATTATTATTATTATTATTATTATTATTATTATTATGATTATTATTACTTACATATGGCTCTTAGAGAACCCGGAGGTTCATTGTCGCCCTCACATAAGCCCGGCATCGGTCCCTAGTCCACACCTGTGGAGTAACGGTCAGCTCGTCTGGCTGCGAAACCAGGTGGCCCGGGTTCGAATCCCGGTCGGGGCAAGTTACCTGGTTGAGGTTTTTTCCGGGGTTTTCCCTCAACCCAATACGAACAAATGCTGGGTAACTTTCGGTGCTGGACCCCGGACTCATTTCACCGGCATTATCACCTTCATATCATTCAGACGCCAAATAACCTAGATGTTGATACAGCGTCGTAAAATAACCCAATAAAAAAAATCGGTCCCTATCCTAAGCAAAATTAATCCAGTCTCTACCATCATCTCCCACTTCTCTGAAATCCATTTTAATATTATTCTTCCATCTACGTCTCGGCGTCCCCAAAGGTATTTTCCCCTCTGTCCTCCGAACTAACATTCTATATGCATTTCTGGATTCGCCCATACGTACTACATGCCCTGCCCATCTCAAACGTCTGGATTTAATGTTCCTAATTATGCCAGGTGAACAATAAAATGCATGCAGTTCTGCATTATGTAACTTTCTCCATTCTCCTGTAACTTCATCCCTCTTAGCTTCAAATATTTTCCTAAGCGCCTTATTCTCAAACATCCTTAACCTCTGTTCCGCTCTCAAAGTGAGAGTCAATGTTTCACAACCATACAGAACAACCGGTAATATAACTGATTTATAAATTCTAACTTTCAGATTTTTTGACAGCAGACTAGATGACAAAAGTTTCTCAACCGAATAATAACAGGCATTTCCCATATTTTTTCTGCTTTTTGTTTCCTCCCGAGTGTCATTTATATACTGTTCCTCCAAGATATTTGAATTTTTTCAGCTCTTCAAAGGATAAATTTCCAATTTTTATATTTCCATTTCGTACTATGTTCTGGTCACGAGACGTAATCGTATACTATCTCCTTACTTGCTTCAAGTAAATTTACCGTAATAATTTGTGGATTTTCTCCTAACATATTCACATTATCCACATAAACAAGCAGCTGATGTAACCCATTCAATTCCAAACCCTCTATGTTTTCCTGGATTTTCCTAATGACATATTATAGAGCAAAGTTAAAAAGTAAAGGCGATAGTGAATATCCTTGCTTTAGCCTGTAGTGAATTGGAAAAGTGTCAAACAGACTCTGTTGTACGTTTCACTGAGAGACATTATAATTAATCGAACTAGTATTTCCGTTATTATTATTATTATTATTATTATTATTATTATTATTATTATTATTATTATTATTATTACTACTACTACTACTACTACTACTATTATTGGGGATCAAAGGGGTAGTAAGTGGACTCAAGGACCCATAGTCTGCTGATGACTATGTGGCATTTAGAAACACGAGTAGCCAGCCATTCATTCCTACCAAGTCCGATGTATGGATGTCCTCGTCATGACCCCTGGATAACGTTGAGACATGCAAAGGCGAAAAGAGAGTTCCTGACGCTATAATTGGGACCCATCAGCTAAGGGAGAAAACCCTAACAGAAAATCATAGGTCATCCAGGGTTGCTGACTGGTTGAACTTGGCGCTGACAACCCCAACTTGTAAAAAAATTGTTGTTACGAAATCCAAAGAAGTAATAGCCATACGGAATGATTTACGAAGACCAAGGAAACGAGAAGAAGATGTTAAAAGTATTGGAGTGCGTAACTGGACTGGTAGAGCAAAAAACAGGGGAATGGCGAAGACTTCTTGGGACAGCCAGGACTCTTGATGGGTTGTGTAGCGCTGATGATATTATTATTATTATTATTATTATTATTATTATTATTATTATTATTATTATTCAATATATCGCTACATTTATTTTTGATGGGATTGCTTTAATTTTGCGTTGCAATTTCTAGAATCTACGTGGACACACTATCTCCAAGCAGGTTAGAAATTCTACACCGAGAAGCTATCTCATATTCGCAAGTACCAGATTAGCTTATGAGCTGTTTCTTACACGTGGCTCAATTAAAGGGTTATCGCCCCAGATGACGCCGAAACAAAATTGTTTAACGTATGTAGTAAAGAGGTTGGTCTCAATGCTTGAATGATTCTCGAAGCGGTGGGGCCAGAAACTTGACGATCGTCATATCCTTAACCGGGTAACAGCTTCTGGTTCCTTGTCCTTCTGGGGATCTACTTCTGGTATGTATTCAGGTATGAACTAGTACTTCAAAAGCTACAAGTCTAGAAACGGGAGATCTATAGCATTTAATAGGAGGAATTTGCCGTTGGAGCTCAAAATTTCCATCTGTTCGGCTTTCAGTGGGTTTTATATGCATGTAAACAACAAAGGTTGTAAGTGCACAGAACAACATTTTTCGGTAGAAAAAAAAAAACACATGGAAATCAACTATTCACTGGACAACAAATTTAAACTTTGTGTCTGTCCTTTAGATGAAATTATGTAATTTTAACTAAATGAGAGGTGCTGAATTCATTTCTGAAAACCAAAATTTTCTAACACATACCATTTTTATGGTACACGCACTTCACTTATTTACACAAATTTGATACACTAGCACATAAAGTAACCTTTGTTTGGTCAAAATTCACAAATTAAAATGTCTTTTTTTGATGTTTTACATTTGTAGATAGCTTCTGCAATCTCTCTAATCAGTGATTAGTAATATTCAGCCAGCATACTTGCATTTCACCTTCCATTGAAGCGCTTTTCGAAGGTAGATATTTCTTGATGAAACCTCTCCCCGTGTTCATCGCTTACAGCACCAGGATTTTTTTTTTTTTGGGAAGAAGTCCATGTGGCTCTCAAGAAAGTGTACTTTCAGTGACATGTTGCGTCACATAAGGTGAAAGTAGTGCAACATTTCACTAACATTAAATAACTTTTTATTTCGGAGAAACAGTGCGTGCTGGACAAAAACTAACCGCAGATTCGTTTTTGCAACCACAAAATACATCGAATACACGTATTTTTATAAGAAGGACAAATTTCTTGTTGTACATTGTTAGTGATGACATCCGTTATCGCATACAATAACTAGGGCCTATTTCCACTTTGAGTTTCAGCATATGACTTTTGTAGGTTATTGGCCTTCACACATACGACCTGTTTTGTCAACCACTTAAAAATGTCAAAAGTAATCTTACAACCTTTATTTTTTGAGCTTTAGAAATTGTAAATAAATACGACAGAGCTGTCGAACAGCCATTTCATGAAACCTTGGTGTTTATTACGCTAAGACTAAGGTTTAGTTGTGTCACCACATGAGTTCTTCTGTTGCCTGACAGATCTCTAGGAGGGGTACTCGAATTAGAGATGGGTAAAAATAGCTGGAACAGTTTTTTGAAACAGTTTCGTGAAATAACCTGTTCCAATGAGTGTTACACTGCTCCAGTGATCATTTCAACTTTCCACAAGAGATAAACAGTTCAATTTTTAAACAGTTTCCCCCCTCTTTGCTGTCTGCAAAGGCCACATGTAGCGCTATCATCAACCTCCAATCGAAAGTAGATATAGGCTAATATAGATTTTCCACACGGCCTTCCTGCAACAGTATGTAGTACCGTGCAATTTATTTGTATGAATCAAATTTTGAAGTTGAAGGGCGGACTCTGGTACTTTTCTGAAAAATTATATCAATACAAGCAGGTTTCTTTGTTGTTTTATTTCAAATGTAATCTGTCTGCATTTTCAAAATTTAGAAAATACTGTAAAGTATCAAATACAGCTAGAAGACACTCTTTAATAATCTCCCGATCAGTAAACCTCTTAATTTCTGCTACGTGTTACGATACTTTTGTTGTCAATTCGTTTTTATGCACAGTAGAATACTTTACTTTCTGTTCAGATATTGCGGACATTTTTAATATTTTCGATTTTTTTTTATCCTCGATTGAGAATATTTTAGTCACTTATCATAATTTGAAGCACGCTACTGCAATATCTATTACTTACAAATGGCTTTTAAGGAACCCGAAGGTTCATTGCCGCCCTCACATAAGCCCGCCGTCGGTCCCTATCCTGTGCAAGATTAATTCACTCTGTATCATCATATCCCACCTCCCTCAAATCCATTTTAATATTATCCTCCCACCTACGTCTCGGCCTCCCCAAAGGTCTTCCCTTTTTATGCATTTCTGGATTCGCTCATACGTGCCACATGCCCTGCCCATTTCAAACGTCTGGATTTAATGTTCCAAATTATGCCAGGTAAAGAATACAATGCTGTATTAACATAAAAAAGTTTATAACCTATATGTAAATATAAATATTTGAAGAAAATAATCTGCCCTCAATGAGGGTGACCGTAAAGATCCAGAATAAAAGCACTACAGAATAATTTAGAAAGACAGGAATTGTTTAGTAAAAAATTCAGAGAAATGCAAACCCAACAGAATCATGAATGGCCAAAATGTAAATGGTAATGTAATATTTGGATTGAATCCTTAAGAATATTCAACAATTTTTTTTTAATTAAAAAAAATCGCAGTCCGAGTGCTTTTAAAATATCACATGTGAATTTAGGAAGTGTGCCACGTGCACCAAACAAAAGACCAGAAACACTCCACTGACTAGTGGGAATGTTATATTTCTCACTTAGATAAGGGATGCAGGACTCATAAATGGATTTCTTCTCCTCATCAACGTGTTGTGCCTGCAGGGCACCCCTCTCAAACCGGATTGTAGGATCAAGAACTAATCCCTTAGATTGAGTCCTGTGGATGACTACAATATCTGCTCTTCTGTTCGAATCTAAGGATGAAACGCAGTGGATCTCCTCGTGTACCTCCCATCCACGACGCTTGAGGACATCAGCGATACCGTTCCTGGCCTTATGGTGTCGATTGTTGCACAGCAGCTCCGTTTTTCGACAGAATCCCAACACGTGACCAAGAGTTTCCGTCTCGTTGCAGCCGGGATGGCGACAACGGGTTGTGTTGAAACTTCTGCCGGGCACAGATCTAACCGCAGATAGATCAAGACTTATTAAGCACATGAGACATGACACTACTTTTTTTTTCTTTTAGAAAAAGAAAACGTGTCGTTGTTGAACACCTCACTGGCAGTAATGATACAGGGTAACCAAAGTTTCCTCCAGTTGCACATGCTACAGCAATGAAACAAAAAAAAAAATCAGAAAAATAGTAAGCCTAATAATAATATTAGTTAAAGAAGCGCAATAAATGTATTTGAGAGCCGCATGCGACCCGCGGGCCGTGTATTGAATACCACTGCTATAAATGGTATTGCTGTATTTAATAAGTATACCAATAATAGTGACTATTCACAGACTATGAAATTATGCAGCAACTCGGTGAATTGAGAAGGAAAGAGAAACTGAATTCTGAAGAATGCCAATACACAGAACAGGGGAGGCTCTACAATAAGATCTGCAGAACCGCCATTTAAATGGACCTGAAAAAATTAAAAATGTTAAACGTGCTTTTATGTAATCTAGTTCATTGTTTCATTTATTTTTCCAATTCATTCTCCTTCGATTCGAGATTTTACTGTCTGTAGGAGCCTTGAACTGCTCGAGAATTTTAGCTGTAGTGTACTTTTCGGATCTGTGATCGGCAGTTCTGAAGTTCAACGTGGGGTAGTCGGCAGCAGAAAACTGGTTTTCTTCACTGTCCCATAAGACTGCATTAGAGCTACAACCGAAGCAGCTCTCTCCGAATATACAAAAGAACCACCAACACCCTCATCTCTTTATGACCTGCGTTAGGCTTCTGGACTACTGAATATCGTTACAGTTCCAGTGTGCTATAGTACTGTGGGTAGTGTGATGTGATTAGTCAGTGTGTCTAAGGAAATATTTTATATGAGAAATGAATGAAATGAAAACCTAATCGACCAACCCTTTTCGAAATTAAAAGAGAAATTGCATGTTAACTCAAGAAATTAGGACGTCCTACACAAAATTTAAATATTGCATTTCTGGAAAAAGTCGAGGAAATCATGTAGCCTACTAGTCATTTTAATACCGAAATGTGTAATGGAAACGATTGGTTTTTTGCTGCGCACATGAAGACGCTTTCTCCCTCACCCTTGTATTCTGTTTAGAGGAGAAAATACATGGACAAACACTGGAGTGAAGGATTTAGTTAATTTGACTTAAAAAACTAGAAAAGCTGGTGGGGCACATCTCAACTACGTGACTAATTGTACCAGGTGGGAGAGGTGTAGCGCACGGATGGAGTACAATTTCGAGTGCACAGTCAACTTTGAGAACGGGCTGTAATTACACGCGTTATCCGATTTAGATGCAATAAACAGCATGCGTTTGCTAAAGACACTATTTTTCAAGCAGAACTGCCAACCTTTGTAACAGCGGGCCGCTACTGAGTCACAGAAGCTGTTTGATCTCTTGTATGCTGTTCGAATGTACAGCCTCCTATAGAGTTGATTTATGTACGTGAAATTGAAGCGACAAGCAATGCTCACACCGTGACACACGGGGCACAGTTCTGCGCAGGCTTGATAAATGTGAAACATCATTCACTCAAGACGTCGTCAGTCTAAAAATAAATTTGGATCGGATAATCTCTTTGAAAGTGTTTCTGCCATATGTTCATCTGTCCAGTTTTTCATCAAATAACCACAGTACACATGACAGATTTCTGCCGAACTTGAAACAAATACGTTTGTGGGAAAATAGTAATAATAAAATTGCTGCATCACAAATAACTTTTCTTTTCTGATATACACAGCCGGTTAAAACGTACATTATTTTTACTCAATTCCATTCCATACTGAGAGAATTTGTATCCAGCCGTGGCAAATTTCGCTCATATTTCAGAAGATGTCATGTTAATTTAGGTTACAAACAAACGTTATTGTGTAATAAGAACAGAAGTTTTAACAGTAAACGATTTGATAGGTATAAATCCAGATCAGAAATATGCAGTTTTCTGTTTTCCTTGCTGCCATTTTGTTCAACCTGATTCAAGCAATACTGAACATGTTTTCACTAAATCTGGATTTTGCAGTTGAAAAAAAAAATAGGAGAAAAACTTGCAAAGCATGTTGGTAGTAAATGTCATAAATTTACAATAGTAAAATGGCACAGTTTTCTGTAAAGTGAATGTAGCGGCACAGTGATTTGAAAGCTAAGCGAGAAACACAAAGATGACATATTGCGTAATCGTTCAGCTGTGGCAACAATGGCCCGGGTCGCGTTACTTTTGTGCTCGTCAAGACATTGGGCTCAGAGGTCATCGCGAAACTGTTTCGGATGACGATGATTAGGGGGCGGATGTGATGGAAAGTCATCTTCTTATTGTTCACATTAGGACACTGCCTATTAATATGGAAGTCCTTTCTATGTTAATATCAACGTAAAAAAATAATTTCTTATATTGCATTTTTTGCATTTTTTTGACGTTTTTGAACTAATAGATCATTTTTGTATTTTTTTCGGCATGTTTTGGTCATTTTTAATGCTTTGAAGAACTTTTAGATCATTTGGAATGCATTTTACTTTCTTCTTTACTGATAGGTCTGTTAAATCTTTTTCTAAGCAAATAGATCAGTAGTAATTACCTACTGAATATGTGAGTAACAGTGAAGTTCAGAGTTTGTTCCAAACTATAAAATTCAAGATCCATCCCTCATTCCAATGAAGGCGCTTTACTTCACACAAAGGAAGTAATATGAAATGCTTGACAAGAGCTTAGTTTAAGTGAGGGCTTTGACCGCTACTGTTCTTTTGTCGGTACGAGGGTGTCTTTAGTATTTATGTTTGGAAGGAGGTAAACTTTCACCATGTCCCGGACAGGACGTTGTGTCCTCAAAATGGTTCGGAAGGGATGTCTGTTGTAGTAGACAGTATTTTTAACACAAAGATTGCAAGAATGCACGCTGCGCCCACAATTTGTTTAGGTCATTCACACTCCCTCATCTGGAAGATCTGATAACAAAAGTGAAGCGCGGAAGGATACAGAGAATGAAGTCACTGACATGGACCACCTCTGATTGAAACACATTGTAAATCCTAATTAAAATCTATAGTTTTCCCTTAAAACTTTCATTTTGTTGCATGTTCTTTTCCTTTATCTTACTTAGCTAAATTCCAGGAAGTTGCCTCTTCTCTCCGAGATTTGAAACAAGGTGACTAATTTTTAAGAAGTTGTGGTGCGAGTATGGTGAATAATATTTAAATGTCATTTTCTTTTAATTTTATGTTATTTTCCCATAATATTTAAATGTCATTTTCTTTTAATTTTATGTTATTTTCCCATAATATTTAAATGTCATTTTCTTTTAATTTTATGTTATTTTCCCGTAATATTTAAATGTCATTTTCTTTTAATTTTATGTTATTTTCCCATAATATTTAAATGTGATTTTCTTTTAATTTTATGTTATTTTCCCATAATAATTCAATGTCATTTTCTTTTAATTTTATGTTATTTTTCCATTGCTTTAAGGACATTTTAATGATCATTTTAAGTAGATTTTTAGATCAACAATATCCGCGCCCTAATAATGATGGATAATAACAAAGCGAATTTCGTTGAAAATTTACAACTTATTAACTGTCACAACTTAGCTGCTCTAGAATTTCATCCTACTTATCTGGGGTCTTTTTGATCGCAAGAATATTTGTTGTTAGTAATTGGTAGAGATAGTAGATTTTCGCAGTCGCGATAAATGCGAAAAGTGTCCAAATGCTACGTAATTACGTAATTGTGCCTTAGAGAGGGAATTTCATACATTACGGTGGCTTTCTAATCTGCGATGAAATATGAAATTGAGTATAAAATGCAAAATAAAGGAGCTTTTGCGAATAAGTGCGAAATTATAATTCCATGATTTTTTTTTATTTTGCATGCATTTTTAAATTTTTCTTGCACTTGGACATTCTTTGCTTTCTGTTCCAATCCAGGCCTCCCCCAGTTTTAAGCATCTAGAACCGCCACTGAGTAATTAACTTCGTTATCCGGAGAAAAACAAGTGACAGCAAGATCAATTTCCACATTAAAGGCTGGTTCACAATAAACCGGGAACGGAAACGAGAACGAGAACGGAAATAATATTAAAGTAAATGTATTTAAATGTGAGCGTTCACAATAGTTAATTGTGAATGCTCACATTTAAATACATTCATTTTAACAATATTTCCGGTCTCGTTCTCGTTTTCGTTTCCGTTTCCCCATTTGAAAAGGGAAGATCAATAAGTTTCGCATCCTATTATTCATGCATAGTCATCATTAGGTAGCGTCCTCAAATTACTGTATAGTAATATACTCATAGTCTTGTCCTCGTGGTTGTACTTGGACACAGATCCCTTGAAATCTCAGGGTCGTAGCAGGAGTACCAGTTATTCTATTGCATAACTGAAACTAATGGTGTTAACATTGCCATTGTCATTTCGTATTTAAATAATGAACATGCATTGTGAATAGACTAGATGCATTCTTATGTGTATTTACCCTTGTGTGTTTACTGTACCGGTAACAGTTTGTTTAATGTTGTCTGCTAAAGAAAAGAAAATGTAGCAGACATTTTCATAGTTCGAAGTTACAATGTGCACTTACCTGCTATAATATTGTTCTACAATAACAGTAGATCTTTTGTTTTCTCTTCTAAGTCTGAAGTAGAACCATTACATAAGTTCACGAACAAAAGTTATTAACTAATTCATTTTGTGTAGTGAAGTGTTTTAATTTTGTATGTTACATTTCTTTGTGTTCCGACCATGTCCCAGTCTCTTTGGTGACGGATAAATCGGGGATCTACTATAATATTAGTTCTTAAAATCTGGAAGTATATAGACATAGTAACATACACCATATCCCGCTTAAAACACCAATAAAATAAATGATTATAATCCAAATATATATGACAAAGAGAAATATATCTAGTCAGGTTTGGTAATGCAGATCTTGCAATTTCTGTAATAATGTAACAATGATTGACATGGAGAAATAAATAAGTAACAGCAAACTAATCTCACAGTCTAGTATATACAGTCACGAAGCTTGAGTTTATGAGGGTAGTAGGAACAATAGACTGTGCAGGTACTATTTCGCATTGTCTGTAATGAGGCGATAGTAGCGATCCAAGTGGTTAGCAATTTTCTATGGATGCATATTTACTACGTATTGAGAGCTTCGTGACTGTATATACTAGACTGTGCTAATCCTGTAAAACTAACCATGTGGACTGTTCAGCAGAAAGTCTCGTGTGTTCTTTGGTTAGCAGAAACAAAGTCTGTGAAGCATGTTCAACGCCGATTTCGTCGGGAATACAACCTTCAAAGACATGATCCCATTCCTGACTATAAGAGAATAATGGCCTGGAATGCAAAGTTGAAGCAAACAGGAAGCTTGTTGTCGAGCAGTGTCTAGTATATACAGTCACGAAGCTCCATATGTAATAAATATGCATCCATAAATAGTTGTTAACCACTAGGATCGCTACTATCCCTCATTACAGACAATGCGAAATAGTACCTGCACAGTCTATTGTTCCTAGCAACCTCATCAACTCAAGCTTCGTGACTATATATACTAGACTGTGCTAAAAGTTTCTAAAGAGAACATTGAATTCATATGAACCTCTTTTACAAGAAGCCCAAGAAAATCAATCCGAAAAGCAAGTTTGCAACTCCAGATTCCTCGGAGTATTGTTCATAATGTTCTACAGTATAGAATCTACACAAAAGGCTCCGTCTTCCAGCATACAAAATTCGAATCATACAGCAGATCAAGCCCGGTAATAAAAATAAGAGGTTAAATTTTGCTGCGAGTGTTTTGGACAAAATTGACGAAAATAGCTCGTACTTAGATGCGATGAAATCGCGAATACTGTACGTAAATTTTATGTGTAAGTAATCTTAAAGTGGGTACAGACTTGAGCGCACATGCGACGAGAACATAATATATTAACGCACTCACTTCATGCAGGGTCAGAGCTTTCGTGACGATTCTTCAGTTTCCACGTGTAATATGAAGTCTGTATAAACAGTTCACCAAGCTTAGACGAACCACCACCACTGGAATGAATTAGTTTTGATGGAACAGGCCTGCACGCCGCTGCCCACTCTCGGACATTGCCTCTCTAAGCGCCTAGGTACTGGATGCTGGCTTTGATCTTTGACTCGTAGCATTCGTACCGTACGTGTTCTCTCTCAAAACTTCCTGGACAGGATTTTTTTTAGCCGCGCGTTGCCAAGCAAATTCCGTCCGCAGGAGCCGGGTCGGAGCTGGCTTCTGGAATCGCGTGTCTTGTCCAAGTCAACATCAGCCGCCGTTTATCATGGTTATCGACGGAGCCTCCTCTGGGATCGGTACTTGTTCGGGACCGTAAGGATATTTGAATTAAAATGCAATCCGTTAAAATGATCAAGTCCAAACCTACAATCAAAAAGCCATACTCGACTAGGTTCTATAAACGAAAGCTTAAAAATGGTATGGCAAAGAAGTCGCTTACTTGACCAAACTTTCCACGAGTTCCACGATAATTTAGTTAGATAGTAAGACATGCAAAGATATAGGGATAGCGATATAAAAAAGATAGGGAGACAGTGAGACATGCAAAGATAGGAGGGTAGTGAGACATGTTAAGATATAGGGATAACGATACATAAAAAGATAGGGAGAAAGTGAGACATGTAAAGATAGAAGGGTAATGAAGTATTCAAAGATATGGGGATATAGATACATAAAAGGATAGGGAGATAGTGAGACATGCAAAGATAGGAGTGAGACATGCAAAAATATAGGAATAGCGATACATAAAAATATAGGGAGATAGTGAGACATGTAAAGATAGGAGGGTAGTGAGGTATTCAAAGATATGGGGATATAGATACATAAAAGGATAGAGAGATAGTGAGACATGGAAAGATAGGAGTGAGACATGCAAAAATATAGGAATAGCGATACATAAAAATATAGGGAGATAGTGAGACATGTAAAGATAGGAGGGTAGTGAGGTATTCAAAGATATGGGGATATAGATATATAAAAGGATAGAGAGATAGTGAGACATGCAAAGATAGGAGTGAGACATGCAAAGATAGGAGTGAGACATGCAAAAATATAGGAATAGCGATACATAAAAATATAGGGAGATAGTGAGACATGTAAAGATAGGAGGGTAGTGAGGTTTTCAAAGATATGGGGATAGCGATACATAAAAGGATAGAGAGATAGTGAGACATGCAAAGATAGGATTGAGACATGCAAAAATATAGGAATAGCGATACATAAAAAGATAGGGAGATAGTGAGACATGTAAAGATAGGAGGATAGTGAGGCATTCAAAGATATAGGGATAGCGATACATAAAAGGATAGGGAGATAGTGAAAGATGCAAAGATAGGAGGATAGTGAGACAATCAAAGATATAGGGATAGCGATATATAAAAGATAGGAAGATAGTGAGACATGCAAAGATAGGAAGGTGGTGTGACATGCAAAGATATAGGGATAGCGATACATAAAAGGATGGGGAGATAGTGAGACATGCAAAGATAAGAGGGTAGTGAGACATGCAAAGATATAAGGATAGCGATATAAAAAAGCGAGGGAGATAGTGAAACATGCAAAGATAGGAGGGTAGTTAGACATGCAAAGATATAGGCATAGCGATATAAAAAAAAGATAGGGAGATAGTGAAACATGCAAAGATATAGGGATAGCGATATAAAAAAGAGAGGAGATAGTGAGACATGCAAAGATATAGGGATAGCGATATAAAAAAGAGAGGAGATAGTGAGACATGCAAAGATAGGAGGTTAGTGAGACATGCAAAGATATAGGCATAGCGATATAAAAAAAGATAGGGAGATAGTGAAACATGCAAAGATAGGAGGGTAGTGAGACATGCAAAGATATAGGGATAGCGATATAAAAAAGATAGGGAGACAGTGAGACATGCAAAGATAGGAGGGTAGTGAGACATGTAAAGATATAGGGATAGCGACACTTAAAAAGATAGGGAGATAGTGAGACATGCAAAGATAGGAGGGTAGTGAGACATGCAAAGATAGGAGGATAGTGAGACATGTAAAGATATAGGGATAGCGATACATAAAAAGATAGGGAGACAGTGAGACATGCAAAGATAGGAGGGTAGTGAGACATGCAAAGATAGGAGGATAGTGAGACATGTAAAGATATAGGGATAGCGATACATAAAAAGATAGGGAGACAGTGAGACATGCAAAGATAGGAGGGTAGTGAGACATGCAAAGATAGGAGGATAGTGAGACATGTAAAGATATAGGGATAGCGATACAAAAAAAGATAGGGAGATAGTGAGACATGCAAAGATAGGAGGGTAGTGAGACATGTAAAGGTATAGGGATAGCGATACATAAAAAGATAGGGAGATAGTGAGACATGTAAAGATAGGAGGGTAGTGAGACATGTTAAGATATAGGGATAACGATACATAAAAAGATAGAAGATAGTGAGACGTGTAAATATACGGGGATAGTGAGACATGCAAAGATAGGAATGTAGTGAGATATACAAAGATATGGAAGTTAGTGAGATATACAAAGATATGGAAGTTAGTGAGGTATGCAAAGGTGTGGAGATAATGAGACATGCAAAGATGAGATGGTACTAAGACATGTAAAGAAAGATATAGACTGAGACATGTAAAAACATGGAGATAGTGAGACATACAAACATAGGGAAGTAGTGAAATATGCAGAGATAGAGACGTACCGGTAGTGAGACATGGAAATAGAAGGAAATAGAAATGCAAAGACGAGGAGTTAGTAAGACATGCAAAGGCAAACTTTCAAAGCCATAAATACTTTTTTCTGGAAGAAGTAAGTGGGATGCTGAAAGTGAGAAGGGCGGTAATTTTTTGTTGTAAAATCCACGGTATCGGAGAAGAAACAATTGTTTTTATACATCAGAAATCTGATTAGTATAATATGTTACTAGTCAGCGATGTCTGCAATGGATGGGGAAAAGAACTGGCCATCCCAACCCATTATCTCCTGGCTTAGGTGCCCCATGAGAGGTGTCATATTAGTGTCACTTATGAGAATCAAATCTGTCTTCGGACAGATAACTAAACAACAACAACAAATCTTCTTTCAACAGTTTAAAACATTTTGTAGATAATTTAGATACAAAAAAAAAAGATTACAGAATGTTAGGGTAACGAGCTGATGGATGGATGGATGGATGGATGGGTGGATGGATGGATGGATGCATGCATGAATGAATGATGAATGAATGAATGAATTAATTAATTAATTTATTAACTACGCATGGGTTTTCATCCGCTGGAGTTCCAAAACGTTTTACTGTAGAGCCAGGTTTACATTACTTACCAGAAATCTACTACACGAGATTACAGGCTTCATTTCCCTTTCGAAGAAAGTCATGCTCATTACATTATCGTCATTAAAATTCTTTCGCACTTGATCGAAATAAAACCCGCTAATTTTAGATTCAGTGTCAAGAATGAGTAACTACTATATTAGCGTAAAATACAACATTCTACAGTGTTGTTGGTATGAATATGCCGTGACGTGGTCGTGTCGTCAATGTCGTGACAATAATGTCCTGTTTTACATCTGGATCCTTCACGTTTCTTTGGTCGTTTTTTCGTGATAATGACAATATAATTCCGATGTCATAACGTCACCATTTCATGTACGTGTGCAGTCATTTGCATTGAATGGCGGATTTAAATTTAAATGATTTTGTTGCTAAATTTGCCACCAAATGCCTCCACACTTCGATAGAGCCGCGTCTGCGGTGGGCTCTATACGGGTGCAATGCAGACGGGACGTGTCCCTCCGGCAGTGTCCCGATGCACTATTTATCTCATAACTAGGCCGATTTCATTCAAATAAATCGCACTGACTTCTTATTGCACCATCCATAAATCAGCTGACACTTTCTGAAGTGAAACGAGAGGTAAGCCAAAATTAGAGCTGGGGACGGAGCGAGTAGAACTGTTGAGTTACTCGGTTCTATCGGTTTATGTGGTTGGCAGCGGAGCACCGAAGTTATAATACTCGGTTAACCGTAGCCGTTACCGGTCAGTTCAAACAGAGTTCACGTGTTTTACGTAATTCTAGCAGGTACTGTTTTCTGCTGCAGGACAAATTATTTCCTTATCCCCAAGGCGGGCTGAAGGGCCTCTAGTACTGAAGAGGAGTTCATCCTATTATATGACCTGCCATGTGGGCCTAATGAACACTGATAGTTTGAACATATTACTGTACATAATAATAATAATAATAATAATAATAATAATAATAATAATAATAATATATTAAAGTCCAGGATAACAGAGAAAGTATGGATTGAACGGGTTACATCAGTTCCTTGTTTATGCTGATGACGTGACTATATCAGGAGAAAATCCACAAAAAATTAGGGAAGACACGGGAATTTTACTTGATGCAAGTAAAGAGATAGACTAGGTGTGAAAGTAAATCCCGAAAAGACAAAGTATATGATTATGTCTCGTGAGGAGAATATTGTTGGAAATGGAAATATGAAAGTTGGAAATTTATCCTTTGAAGAGCTGGAAAAATTCAAATACCTGGGAACAACAGTAACAAATATAAATGACGCTCGGGAGAAAATTAAACGCAGAATAAATATGACAAATGCGTTTTATTATTCGGTTGAGAAGCTTCTATCCTCCAGTCTGCTGTCAAAAATACTGAAAGGTAGAATTCATAAAACAATTATATAACTGGTTCTTCTAAATGGTTGTGAAACTTGGACTCACACTTTGAGAGAGGAACAGAGCTTAGGCCTAAGTGTGTTTGAGAATAAGATACTTAGGAAAATATTTGGGGCTAAGAGGGATGAAGTTACAGGAGAATGGAGAAAGTTACATAACGCAAAACTGCATGCATTTTATTCTTCACCTGACATAATTAGGAACATTAAATCCAGACGTTTGAGATGGGCAGGGCATGTAGTACGTATGGGCGAATCCAGAAATGCATATAGAGTGTTAGTTGAGAGGCCGGAGGAAATAAGACCTTTGAGGAGGTCGAGACCTAAATGGGAGGATAATATTCAAATGTATTTGAGGGAGGTGGATATGATTATAGAGACTGGATTAACCTTGCCCAGGATAGGGACAGATGGCGGGTTTATGTGAGGGCGGCAATGAACCTCCGGGTTCCTTAAAAGCCATAAGTATTATTCTTATTATTATCATTACTATTATTATTATTATTATCATCATCATATTAGAATGTTTGATTAATAATGTTAAAAAAAGGAAATGCATTATATTTTTCTTCTATTTGTGTTTATTGGATTTGTGTTACCTCATCAGTTATAATTTTATTTGTATTTATTTCTACGAATTATGTTACCTAATTACTTTAATTTTTCAATAATATTAATCTTCACCAAAGAGAACATGGTTGTACTGAAGCCTAGTAATGTTATAAAATAAATAAACATTATGTTCTTCAGTTTAAGATTCCACGTTTTATTGATTATTTTATCCACTTTCCGTAATAGTAAATAATTTTCTGTGTGTTATTTTTAAGTGTTTTAGGCAGCGCTTCATGGAGCTCGTTTCTTTCTATTTTCTTTTTTTACTTAGCTGCAGCGTTTAACGTTTACCTCACATGTTAATTTATTAGCTGTTAGTATTATAAATTATTTTGTCAATTTTATTTCGTCTGTCATATATAACAACACTGAAAGTTAAATAGGCCTTTCATACAAAATAACTCCGCAAATAGTTGTAATCACACAAATGAAATTTGCAACCGCCATTTTGCAATGAAGAGAAGCACTTTTTCTCGTCAATTGGCAAAGCGAAAGCGCTTTACTACAACGCTTTTAAAACACGCTTGGTTTCACTTACAAAGTACGTTCTAAAATCGACTCAATCTATCTAAATTTTAAATCTGCCGCCACAAATTTGTACTCGCTTCAACCGAGTACTGACGTCACAATAACTGCTCCGAACCGAACCGCTCCGTCCCCAGCCCTAGCCAAAATGCATTATGACTTCATGATGATTATAATCACGATGGTGATGTTGATGATAGTAATATCGACGTGATGATCGCGGCTGTGTAAATGTGATAGCAAGGTGTGTCGATTATCACGCACATAAAATAAATACCAAATTTTGTAATGTAGGTATTAAAACAGTCGTCCTGTAAGGTCCTGGCATGGGTCGTATAAATGAACCTAAAAGGGAGAGGTTAAACTAAGGTAAAGAAAGAAAGAAAGAAAGAAAGAAAGAAAGAAATTAAAACATACTTTAATTGCTTGATTCCTATTCAGCGTCCTTTTTGTCGGATTTTAGTTTCATACTTTAATTTTGTTCAGGATATCATGTTTGAGAAAATCGTCAACTTTGTCGTCGTCGTCCTCATCAACATCAACATTATATTAAAGAAGATAGTGGACTAAGAAGATGATAATAATTATAAGAATAGGATAGATCGATAGATGGATGGATAGATAGATAGATGGATGGATAGATAGATAGATGGATGGATAGATGGATGGATAGATAGATAGATAGATAGATAGATAGATAGATAGATAGATAGATAGATAGATAGATAGATAGATAGATAGATAGATAGATAGATATGTAGGTAGGTAGATAGATAGATAGATAGATAGATAGATAGATAGATAGATAGATAGATAGATAGATAGATAGATAGATAGATAGATAGATAGATAGATAGATAGATAGATAGATAGATAGATAGATAGATAGATAGATAGATAGATAGATAGATAGATAGATACGAATAGATGGATGGATACGAATGGATGGATACGAGTAGAAGGATGGATAGATATTCCTTATTGTCAATAGACTTGTAGCGCAAGTGTCTGACATTTTCAATGGAGTAAGTTATATACATAGAACTAAGTACGAAACAAATACAGTACACAGTTATCCTTATAAATCATCCAAATTATATAAACATTTTCTAATCAAATACATTTTTAATTCTGATTTAAATTTATAGTTTCTATGTTGCTTAATATCAATTGGTAGTCTGTTATATAACAGTAGACCCTGTACATATAAATTTTTGTCAGATATTTTTTTACTAAAACCTTCTCTGTAATAATCATTATTGTGTCTAGTGTAATATTAGTCAATATTGTTGTTCTTTATACGTCCATTTTTTATTGCAAGAAGAATAGCTTTATATGCATAGAGTGAATATGCAGTAAAGTAAGTAGTTTATTATTTACAAGTATCGATTTGCACATTTCCGCAGATTTCAGATTGTATATAATCCTTATACATTTTTTTTGCAATCTAAATAATCTGATTGTGTGAATTTTGTTATGCAATTCATCATATTTCAATGCCATATGATAAGTATGGGTATATCACTCCATAATATATTTGGATAAACAAGTTTAGATCACTGAAGGTCTTGAAATACTTTAGTAGAATTCATGCATTCATTTAGTGTTCTGCCCAAGAGCAGATCTTTCACTGCAAACCCAGCTTTCTCCAATCTTTCCTTCCTCTTTGTTTCCGCATATGATCCACATATCTTAATGTCGTCTATCATCTGATATCTTCTTCTGCCCCGAACTCTTATCATTCTTTCTTCACCCTGACTTTAAAAGAGTGCATATGTAAAGAAGTTGAACATCTTTTGGACAACCCTCACGGTTTGGCATGCAGTTGGTATTGGTTTAAAACTGCTGTTCCATCCAACTTCGTTTTCTTGTCTGGAGACATAAAATGGTTGGGGCACCATAAAACAGTTTCTTCTTGCGCACCTAATTTGTTTGTAAACTGCGTTCTTTCTAAACTTACTTGAATTTGTGTTCAATACGTTCTACCTGGAACCAATGCTTCTACCTGTGCTTATCCAAAAGAAGTCTTGACAGCTTGGATACGATATGACAGTACCCGGGACAATTAGATTATTTGCATTGATTTCTTAGCGACGAGATTGCAACAAAAGACTGTCGGACCCCGTGGATTGAGTTGCTTTTATTCCTCGACTAAGAATACGGGAGACTGCGTGGGTAGAGCTTTGTACTTTAGTTAAGCACTTTGAAGCCTGCTGAAGCCAACAAAAGCTTGTGTGATTGTATCCAGAGTACAGCTAGATCTCTTTATTCCAAAACTAACACTATGTTTCTTTGTACTTACGAAATAACTGCAATTTTGTATAAGGTTTTTCTCTTTCTTGTATTTTTTCGTTCTTTATGCCTTGAAATAGACATACTTGGTGAGATGTGAATCCTATAATATATGAAGATATCGCAGGGATATCCACATTTTGAATTTGAAATATATTTGATGGAAAATACGTTTGTATAAAATTAATTATATAAGCGAAATGTTGGAAGTAAGTAAAAAAGTTAAATTATATACGCAGAATGTGAATAAATATGATGATGATGATGATGATGATGATGATGATGATGATGAAAAACAGGAAAGAATGGAGCAAATTACTATACTAGATGTGATGTATCTTGTCTCACTGTGAAAAGAGAGAGAAAGGAGATATGTCTTACCTCGTCTGTATTGTTATGGTGATTGGGGTAATGGAGCGATGCCGTCCATACATCCAGTGGCGGAAGGGCCTGCTTCCATGAAAATAGAGATGTCGTCAGTCTCCTCACACTTATCTGTATCTGTACCTGTATCCGATTCTTCTAAATTTATCACAAAACTGTCCAAGAGCTCATCCACGATACCATCTTTGCTCCTATAAAAATCTTCAATATACCGAACATGTTCACACGCACTATTCCAATTTTCAGGTGTTATTTTTTCCAACGCGGCTTCAAACAGTTCCTTAGTTTTGCTAATTTTGAAATCAGTGTTGTGTTTTGCTACGTAACTTTTTACTTGCGCCCATATCAGTTCTATTGGATTAAAGTCACAATGATATGGTGGCAAACGCAGTACGGTGTGTCCATGTTGAACAGCAACTGTGTCGATTTCGTATGTTCTGAATCTGTCTTTTGATCTTTTAACAATATGATATAAAACTGGTTTAGTATAACATGGATCGTACGGAATATTGTGATAGCGTAACCATGCTTGCATTTCTTTTTTTTTTAGTGGAAGAAACGGGAGCTTTATTTAGTTCAACTGAATGGTAAGATGCATTGTCCATTACTATCACTGAATTCTGTGGTATATTAGGGAGGAGAGTATCAATTCTATTGGATTAAATTCACAATGATATGGTGGCAAACGCAGTACGGTGTGTCCATGTTGAACAGCAACTGTGTCGATTTCGTATGTTCTGAATCTGTCTTTTGATCTTTTAACAATATGATATAAAACTGGTTTAGTATAACACGGATCGTACGGAATATTGTGATAGCGTAACCATGCTTGCATTTCTTTTTTTTTTTAGTGGAAGAAACGGGAGCTTTATTTAGTTCAACTGAATGGTAAGATGCATTGTCCATTACTATCACTGAATTCTGTGGTATATTAGGAAGGAGAGTATTAATAAACCAGTTCTTAAAAACATTCCCGTCCATTTCTTCATGGTAGTCTCGTGTAGATTTGGATTTGAAACACAATAAACCATTAGGTACAAATCCAGTCTGCGATCCAGCGTGAAGCACGATAAATCGTTGGCCTTTGCCTATGGGGACTCGTAGTGGTGATTCTAGGTCGCCCTCAGAATTTTCACACATCCATATTTTATCTTTAGTGTGATTTACGTTGATCCAGGTCTCGTCCAAATAGATAATGGGGCGGTTAGAAGATCGATATTTTCTTATTTTCCTCAAAAAATGAAATATCTTTACTACAACATCACTCCTTTGCATTAGCATTTTCCGTCCTTGATTGTTTTTGACGTAGCGAAATTTCATTTTCTTCAATATTTGTCGAAGAGTCCATTTGCTACCATCAAACAATTTCGCCTCTTTTAGAGCCTCCCTCATATTATCTAAACTTGGCGAAAACTTTGATTGATACAAATTGTAAATTGTACGGCGAATAGCAGAACCGGTAAACGAATCTATAACAGTTTTATTTGGTGTTCTGTTGGGTCTCTTCTTTCCTGGTGTTGACAAAACGTTTCCACTTTTTTCCGCCTGTTGTTTTTGATTTAAAATACGAGAAACTGTTCGCCTAGATACACCAGTCGCAACCGCCGTTCTACCTAATACATTTGATACTGATATTGTTTCCCTTCCGTTTTTCAGTGCGTCTAATTCTTCTTCAAAGAACTTATGCACCAAACATACGATTTCCCTAGCGTCTGACTGTAACGGTTTCCCTTGTTTGCCTACACCAGCTAGGAGCACCAAAATCAAAAGCACAAATAACACAAATAAATTAAAAGGGATGTAAAAATCACTTACAAGTTGATACATTCTGTAGCACAAAATAGAATACTCAGTAACAAAATATCTCTCTTCGTACTGTGTAGTTCCGTCACTGAGCTTGTCTTTCAAGAAACTGAGTTCCGGTAGCCTGCACAATAACAAGGTTTTGAAAGGAATACTGAGAATTTACAACCCTCCTATAATCTCCACCCTCATTTGAAGGGACTTGGTTTTATTGCTACTGAGACAAGTTAAACCTCACCAGGTATAGCATGACGATGTTGCAAGAGTATTACACCTACATCTTCTGAAGAACGTGAGATCTTTCAGGGAACCAGTCCCACACTACTGTATACGAGACGATAAAAGTCACCCTCGGCTCTCTTTTTGCGCATGCGCCATCGGTGTAGTATTTCCGCTACCGGTATGATGCTGGGCCCCGTTGTAAGCATAAAAATGTTTTATTTACCGCAGTAATTGTGAACTGGTTTTCTTTTACTTTCATTCGAGATTGATGGATTAGTTTTCAAACTTCTCTAATAATGCCTGTGGTATGCAAACATTGCAGTACCATATTTAGTAAACAGTCGAATTTAAACAGACATTTAAGACATGTATATAAAATAGAGCACGTGAACATGATATCGTATCAGTAATATTATATCTTTCTCTTGTAAAATTTTCAGTTTTGGAATTACAAGGTTTTGATCGCCACCCGACGATGAGCTATTAGTTTCACTGTTATTAATGTAACCCAATTTATCATTGTATTCCCGTTCACTGCACTTTTATTGGGGACAATTTTCTTTATCAGTAGTTATATAGCCGTTGCTAATCAATTAACGAGCACACACCTACGACGACGATCATAACAAAAAAAAAATCAACCTAAAAACGAGTGTTGATAATGGTTAGTTTTAAATTTTGGGTAATTATGTAGTAATCATCAGCCAGGCCATCTTCCCGTAATAGAGATCCAGGATAGATACATTACCAAGTATATACATATATTTTAATAATTGTGTAGAAACAAACCATCGACAGGTCATATCGGCCAGGCAATCATCTTACCACAACAGAAATCCAGGGTGTAAAGTGGATACTGGATGACAAGTTAATCATATACAAACGAAATTTAATAAAAGAAAATACACATGATAACGAAGGTGCCCTGGACCTCTATTGCGGGAATATGGAGGCCTGGCCGATTATTACTACATAATTACCATACACTGTTAATTAACTGTTAGCTCTGTGTTATTACCGCTTGGTAAGACTTAGGACCATTACTGTTCGATCCCAATAGTTCATAGATTTGAACTGAACTACAAAAATGTGGATCATGGATAGAAAAGTGGAGTCACTATGTTGCATGTGTGAAGATTCACCGATCTCAAATTCAGGAAAGATAGAGGCATTGTGAATTGCTTTACTAAGATGTTCGACAGCTGACCTCCTCTATCAGTGGTTTAGATGGATAAAACATTTAGGGCCTACAGGAAGTCATAAAGTTAGTGGTATGTTTCCTAATTTACCATAATATTTAAAATGCTATTGTTCTAAGGGTGTCCCAATTTGTTCTTTTGGATGGTTCCTTGGCCATTTTGTTATTCAACTGTGGAATAATAAATAATAATGAATATAGGTCTATACCGGTAATAATAAAAAATATATATATCTTCTTTTTTCCGAGATGTTCTAGTCGAACCAAACCACTACTCTCTATAGAGTTCAAATCATAATCTTTGGCCTATATCCTACTTCATCTTTCAAACAAATTAATTCAATTTTTGGCTAAACTAGTGCTGAAGTAGTTCCCCGCTTATATACATGTTGCATATACGAATCTGTGACAGGTTAGATTTGGTTAGTTTAGGCTTTTGTTATGCCAAGCATATATTTGTCTATGATGCATATACAATCAACTGTATCTACATAAGAAGAATCCCTTATAAATTCAACAATTTTCACTTGCGAAATCACCAGAACTACCTCAGCGCTAGTTTCGCCGCTTTA
The DNA here is from genome assembly GCF_040183065.1 of Periplaneta americana. Taxonomy (NCBI): domain Eukaryota; kingdom Metazoa; phylum Arthropoda; class Insecta; order Blattodea; family Blattidae; genus Periplaneta; species Periplaneta americana. The sequence continues at coordinate 60,264,523 of NC_091118.1, read as the reverse complement.
TTTACATAGGAATATCTCTTCGAATTGTTAACAAGGTTGAGATCACTCTTAATTTTACTGGATGTGATGACACTGGTTTTATAAATCTGGACACAAAGTGTCTTGCAGCCCCTCTGAAGTTGGCACCTACGTTTGGTGATATTTATTTGCATATCACGAGATTCATAAGGTGGTTTACAATTGAAATATCCAGAACTACCTCAGCGCTAGTTCTTACCGCCCCTCTGAAGTTGTAGATGGAATATTGTGTTAGCCAAGTTTAATATCAATACTACCACCAGAAATTCACTCTTAATACATATAGCCTATCAAGACTTATGAGGAAATATTCTCGAATACAATTATACGAAAATAACGTTTGACTTGGATAACAGGAGCTGGAGTAATAATTGTGAAATCTATCAATGCACTATTATTATAATTACGTAACTTGTATCACCAAAATGTAAATAATATATGATCGTGACGAAGGTAAATCTAGCATGCGGCGAATAAAACAATTTTTATGCTTACGACGGGGCCCAGCATCACACCGGTAGCGGAAATACTACACCGATGGCGCATGCGCAAAAAGAGAGCCGAGGGTGACTTTTATCGCCTCGTCTACTGTATAGTGTTCACATAAGATTATTTCCTAAACAGCTAACATGGCCGTATTTTCAATGTTGCCAATTGTTTGATATTTTATATCACCAGAAAGCAGCTGAAATCACAATGCTATATACTGGAACAATAATAATATTTATTTATAATTGATTGATCTATTATTAAAATGTCCACATCTTTGGAGTAACGGTTAGCGCGTCTGGCCGCGAAACCAGGTGGCCCGAGTTCGATTCCCGTTCGGGGCAAGTTACCTGGTTGAAGTTTTTTTCCGGGGTTTTCCCTCAACTCAATACGAGCAAATGCTGGGTAACTTTCGGTGCTGGACCCCGGACTCATTTCACCGGCATTATCACCTTCATCTCATTCAGATGTTGATAAATCGTCGTAAAGTAACCTACTAAAAAAAATATTAAAATAAATTTTGTCTCACAACATGAGTTTAATTGATTTTACTAAACATTTTAAGATTCATGAGACCGAGCCTAAAAATGTATTTTGTTTGACGACGTGAAATGATCAGTACGAATTCCGAAAACCGAATACCACTTTAAAGTGTATGCAGTTTATTAATTATTACGGCAGTTCTTAAGGACTCCATGTCAATTTTAAAAAAATCATCTGTATAATATGCAATAGTCTATCTTACCCTTTAGTTATACAGGATTTAAACGATATAAAGTGCCAAAAAATACTGGTGATAGAACATAAATTACTGAACAAAAAATTCTAATAAAAATTGTCTTTACTTTCGTGGTTTTCCTAGAAAAAATGTGAGTCTAATATTTTTGGAAATGACATTAGACCGTCATTATTTAGGCCTACTTCGGTCCGCCACGTACTGTACATTGCAACCGTAGTGATATTCTAGTTTAGAAATTAGAATACTCTTGTCTCTCTATTGTGGTGGTATTAGCATGTCTTGAACGAAAGGTCATTGACAATGACGTTCTCATTTACTCGAACAGTAAATACGAGTATTAGACTACTATCAATCCTAAAAACATGATATTTCAGGAATTGAACACAAAAATAGAAGAAAAAACAAAATTTCACTACACATTATGTTTAGTAAACCGATATGTACAGTCTTTATAATTTTTGCAGTTTATACCCTGTATTATACGTTTACAACTTTCATATTATCATGTTCTAAATTGTAATTAATGTCATTTCTTTAGTATGCTTTGTCGTTTTGAAGCCCTTAATTGAGGGGAAGTAGGAAGAAATGAATCTTTTCTTATTATTAAAGTTATTAATAAAGGTAGTAATTTATACTACAGCATGAGGACATTATAGTCCCGTCGCTCTTATTTCTGGCAGCCAATCACGTTGCAGGTCGGCTACATTTAAACATGTGCGTCTTGTGATTCGCTGCTGATGACGTTACGCACATTCTAAGGCTTGATAACTACTTAATATAGTCGCTCCCCATTTTGGCTCTTTCGTTGGCGTTCGCAGAAAGCACACGAGGACGTTATTTGCCGCTCAATTATTTGCCCAATTACAGTGCGTTTGATTTATTATCATAGGAGCTACGACATGATAATGTTTAACGATGCGGCAAATAGATTCCTCGTCTGGTAGCTCGGCAACGAAAGAACAAAAAAGGGCGAACGATACTACCTACGTACACTTTATAGAGCCTTCACTTCCTAAGGCGTAAGCAAAGAGGAAGAGTCACGCCGCAAATAACAGCGACGCGACTATAGGTTAGTTGTGCTTAGATTGTCGTTACGTCATTCATGACGTGAAGCCTGAGGTATGATCAGATTTTGTATCGCAGCAATTGAATAGGGATATGTTTCTCGTGCGTACAATGAACACTCTATGCATACCTAACCTTGTAGTCTCTGTGAGTAAATTCCTATCTCTAGTTTTATTAATTACGTTCAAATTTCAAATAACACTTTCTAGTAACTTTTGTTTCATGAACGTTGGTACCTTGTTCAAAGGAAAACTATGCTGTCAATATAACCTTTAGGAAGTAACTGCCAGCTCTAAGTTAGTAATTGTCGAAATTCGAAACAAAAGAGGCGAAAGGAAATTCAATCTGAGAAATACTAGAAAATCACTATAACTATAATCCACTACCAGCATATGCAGTAATAGTGGCAAAATGGTCGCATCATTGGGTTAGGGCCCTTAGAATTGTACTGTAAATAACTCACACTGTTTGGAACAAATAATGGAGTCTTCCATAAAAATTTACAACGAACTGCCAATTTGATCCAATTTTGTTTGAATTATTACTGGTATACTTACAACGTAGACACGCGCAGTTCACTCTCGGACGATTACGTGCATTGCCAGAGAAGATGGAGTTCTTGAAATCCTGCTTTAATACCAGTTTTTCTGATGAGTAATAATGTGGATGTAATTTAATGAATGTATAATACATCCAGTACGTACCATCATCCTAGATCAGTGGTTCACAGAGTGTGGGTTGCAATCCCTTAGGGTAGTGTAAGATCTACTGGAGGTCGCGAGATGATTGAAGGGTTCAGAGCCATAGTGGACCAAGCGCCATTTATTAAAAACGGAGAAAACAAGGGTTAAAGTTAGTGAATACCATAGTTTAATGAAGATTGACGTATCATTTAGTTTTAATGTATATACTTTATTTTACTTGCTATATTTTTCCATTGAATTATGGGTAATAACTTCATTTTAACCATTGTTTTCTACGGTTTTAGTAAATGGCGCTTGGCCCACTATAGTTCTGAACCCTTCATTTACAAATAAAATATAAAAACGCCTTATTAACATTCATTTATTTTATATTTAGAAACATAATAAACATAACTGTGAACATAAAAAAATGTTTCAATAATAATAAAGTAAAAAATAACTAAGGCATAAATGTACCTGTTTTTCATAAAACAACTTCTCAAATCTGAACTCTGTATTCGATACACACAGTCATATCATTTTCAAAACCAAGGAGATTTCTCGTTTTATTTTCATGGCAATCGTACACGATAAACTTATTTCTTATAAATAACAAGGCTGTAAATGTTAAAAAAAAAAAAAAAACTTACGAACTTCTTTTACAATATCGAGGAATTCTTTTGATCTAAAACTGGTCTACGCTCTGCGAAAAAAGTTTAGTTTCAACTTTCCATCAGTATAGGCCATTCGTTATCTCGTAAAACGTATCTGCGCGTCAGGGGAAGAAGGAAGTGGACTCAGTAGCTTTTCCACCTCCCTCGCTACGCTTCTACTTGTAGCTAGCGAGCTCACTTACCCCCACCATAAGATTCTTGCCATAAACTACGGCGTACGTAAGCATTTTGATTCACGAGATAACAGGTGACCTATAAGTACATATTTCAGCCACAGGCGTAGCTCAGGTGGTAGCGCATTTGCCTGCTGATCCGGAGTTGCGCTCTGGCGTGGGTTCGATTCTCTCCTCGGCTGATTACCTGGTTGGGTTTTCTCTGAGGTTTTCCCCAGCCGCAAGGGGAATGTCAGGTAATCTATGGTGTATTCTTGGCCTCATATCGCCAAATACCATCTCACTATCATCAATTTTATCTACGTCAATTAACCCAGTTACAGCGTTGTTAAATAACCAAGTAAAATGGTACATTTCAATGAATGTTTCTTTCATATTTTTTTTTTTGGAAATTGAGCCAGTTGAATGCAACTGTGCAACAACGGATTGAATATTCATCTGTGACTCGTAATTGCTTTGAATTTCTTCCTGAAAATATTCCAAAATGCTGTTGTCGTTGGATAGTATCCACTGGCTTTCAGGCATATCTTGCTGTAAAGCTGACTTGAATAATTTCAAGGAAAAAATTGTGCGAACCGGTCATCGAACTCGGGACCTTCGGCTGGGTAGCTCAGTCGGTAGAGCTTTGGCGCGCTCAGCCAAAGATTCCGGGATCGATGCCCGGTCCCGGAATAATTTTTCCCTTCAAATTATTCAAAATTATAGTTGTTTGCTACTTTACAGGGATTTGTACTTTTCGAATTGAGTCAAAACCGGTACAGTAGTAGGGGGAGGAGAATCGCAAATAATATTCTCGCCCAAAAGTGGGTCGCGCCTACAAGAAGTTTAGGATCCACTGTCCTAGATATTTGCCACGTTCATATTCAACTTTCAAGAGGCTGTAACTCATTCAATTGTAAAATTGTGACATACAGTACGGTACATTTATATGAACTTTTTCCATCCCAATTTTATCGGAAATCAGTTCCCAGAGTACTGCACGATCTTCGTGAATAAATGCATTACATTGCCGAACTGTGGATAAAACAGAGCACAATTGGCGTATACTCGAAACTCGACGTGAAGTCCAGGCATTACGATCCAATATGAACTGAGCTATGTTGCCACTGACCAAAAATAAAATGTATCAGATCTCACAGAAAATTGTGCCAAATTGTACCAAAGTATAATTTTTTTTGTTTACCTAATGTGTCAAATTGTCCCGCGCCGTGGTCTAAGGCATCCTGCCTAGGACTCGCGTTATGGAATGCGCGCTGGTTCGAGTCCTCATGGAGGAAGAAATTTTCTCATAAAATTTTGGCCAGTGTATGAGACCGGTGCCCACCCAACATCGTGATGAACTTGGGGAGCTTAGATAGCGAAATACGGTTACGCAAACCAGCTATAACGGCTGGGGACTCATCGTGCTAACCACACGATACCTCCATTCTTGTTGGATGATCGTCCACTTCTGCTTCGGTATGTGGCCGTGAGGTCAGCAGCCGGCTGATCGGTCTTGGCCCTTCGTGGGCTGTAGCGCCACGGATTATTTATTATTAATGTGTCAAATCTATCAATCCCTTGCACCTGCCCAACAAATTATAAATTCCGGTAAAAGGCATTAATACAGAACAGAAAACTAACATTACATTTGCCTGTCACTTTACTATATTAATTACTTCTATACGTGTTTTGTTTTTTTAACATATACAATAGAACCTCGTTAATCCGGAGTAATTGAAGGATAAGTTGTCCGAATTAACAGAAGTCCGGATTAACTGAAATGTCCTAAAATAACAGTAGAAAGTGAGTTAAAACTTCGTTTACAACAATAAAACACATCTGTTATAAATTTAAAGGGCATACACCTAATGTACATACAATTTAAAGCAACACAATAAAGTAAATACGTGATAATTATTATGACGTTCCCGACAAACCTGGCTCTGCATCATTCGAAACGCTTGATACAGAAATTGGCTTAAAATACGGAGTTATGTGACTCAATTCGATTGTTGACTTCCGACCACTTTAAAAAAAATAGCATTTCCCAGTTTAGGCAAGCTATTATGCTGGCTGTTCGGATTAAATGAAGTCCGGATTAATGAGGTTTTATTGTACCCACTGTTGCCCCATGGTCATTTCGATTAATTATATCATCGCGTCAACAACACAATTCCATTTTCAGGATAACAATGAAGAAAACACTTGAAGGAAATGAAAAACGTAATTTCAAAAGCAATTAATTTATATCCTCAATTATTACATTTAATTTCAAGCTGACTAAATATCATTGATGATCGTTGACAATAATCATCGTTTCTACCAGTAATTTAACATTGCTAGCTAATAAAACATTTGTAAAATTTTCAGTTTTTATATTATAAAATAAAGTGCAGATACCAATTATGTTATATTGTATCAAAAATGAACTGTTTGTACCAGCGTACAGACCATTTAAAATTGTACCAAATCATACAATTGTACCAAAATGGCAACGCTGCTGATAACGCTGAGTGCTTGATCTTTTACGTCACTCCGTAGGTCGTAAATTGTGATGGGACAAGATAACGCCCGGACTCTAAAGGTGCACGTTCGCTCACGCAGTGTCAATCACAATCCTATTCCTCAAGCACTGTAGTCTTCGCCTTTATGGCATCGCCATGAATAAATATATAATAGGATGCGAAACTGCGGTCAGCACCATCTGGATTTGGGGGTTTGAAATAAGGTGATCAGCGCCCAACGTCGTAGGTGGTGAATATTAGAACTACGTGTTGGGTACATTACCGAGAGTTCTCTATTTATCCGTTCGAGATATTGCTATACGGGAGAGTCGAAGATGAAGATGGCGGACTGAAACTTGCTAGTAAGTGAACATAAAGTGATACATGTGTGTATAAGCAGTGTATGTTAAACAGTGATGTTTATGGACGTTGTAAAAATAGTGTTGTTGAATGTATTGTGAAGTAATAGTAATATAATAAATTGAACTATCTAAGTAGTTCTTGCAGACTTTTCCATACCCAAAGAATACAATCCCAATTATCTAACCTTTTGCTTTATTTTTTGTCTCTGTCTGGTTATATTTTAATTGGGTAGTGTAAAACACATCGTCTCTTTTATCTTCCTGTTGGCTCCGATAAGAATTTTCAGTAGAATATGCTGTGAGGAATAAAAACGTAAATGTTTTATTTTAAATTGGGTTAGTTTTGAATATCGATGAGGGTGGAAGGGAATTATTTTCTGCATAGTTTAACATTTTCGTCACCAGGTGCGCTGCTAAATGCATGGAGTAATTACTCTTTTCGCTACTTGGTGCTCTGCTAGATGTAATAACGCCCCTCTCAGAAATAGATGGCAGCAAGATCAATTTCTACAACAGCGCCTCTAGTATGTGTTACGGGAAACTCATTAAGTTTCGCATCCTATTATATATTTATCCATGGCATCGCCATGAATGAATAGCCTGTAATAATATGCGAAAGTTTTTGACTTTCCAGTTTCAAATGGTAGAGGCGTTAATGTAGAAATTTATCTTGCTGCCATCTGTTTTTGTTCGGGATAAATAATTACTCCATGCATATATCAGCACATCAAGTGGTGGAAGCAATAACTAATTACTTCACGCATCTAGCAGCGCACCAAGTAGCGGAAAGTATAATTACGTGCATAAAACATTCTTTCCCTTTTGAAACCACCAAATTTAAAATAAACAATTTAAATTTTTATTTCTCCCATCCTCCACTGAAAATTCATAATGGACAAGACATTATTTTACACCACTTTCTAATAGGATTTATTAAAATACAACCAAAATGGGACAGAAAAAAAGTAAAAGGTTAGATAATTGAGATTGTACAGTATTCAATCCATGTTGTATTCTTTGGGTAGTGTACAGTACAGTGCATTGAAAAAGTCTGCGAAAACTATTTAGGTAATTGGAATTGCTATATTACTACCCGTATCTACTATTTTACAATACATTCAAAAACATTATTTTAACGAGGTCTATAAACGTCACTGTTCAACATATACTGCATATACATACACGTACCACTTACATTCACACCTGTGGAGTAACGGTTAGCGCGTCTAGCCGCGAAATCAGGTGGCCCGGATTCGATTCCCGGTCGGGGCAAGTTACCTGGTTGAAATTTTTTCCGGGGCTTTTCCTCAACCCAATATGAGCAAATGCTGGGTAACTTTGGGTGTTGGACCCCGGACTCATTTCACCGGCATTATTACCTTCATCTCTTTCAGACGCTAAATAACCTAAGATGTTGATAAAGCGTCGTAAAATAACCTATTAAAATAAATAAAAAAACATTCATGTGAGACGTTTTGCCGCAATTTTTCTTTGCAAGTTTCTGGCTTCCATCATGTGTTCTCATCTGTCTAGCCCTAACGGATAATTGGAAAACTATGAAGGATCTGCAAATCAAGATTTTCAGGTATAACTCCCTGTAAAGTTGATTTGAATAATTTCGAGGGAAAAATTGTTCCGGAGCCGGGTATCGAACCCGGGACCTTTGGTTTAACGTACCAACGCTCTACCACTGATCTACTCGGGAACTCTAACCGACACCGATCCAATTTTTCCCTCTATATCCACAGACCTCAAAGTGGGCTGACAACCGTCAAGCAACCATCTTCGAGTGCACACTAACTCCGTGTGACTTAAATTGTGGTTTTCTGTTAACGAACAGTGACGTGTATTATGCAAATACTCCGGAACAATTTTTCCCTCGAAATTATTCAAATCAACTTTACAGGGAGTTATACCTGAAAATCTTGATTTGCATAATACACGTCACTGTTCGTTAACAGAAAACCACAATTTAAGTCACACGGAGTTAGTGTGCACTCGAAGTTGGTTGCTTGACGGTTGTCAGCCCACTTTGAGGTCTGTGGATATAGAGGGAAAAATTGGATCGGTGTCGGTTAGAGTTCCCGAGTAGCTCAGTGGTAGAGCGTTGGTACGTTAAACCAAAGGTCCCGGGTTCGATACCCGGCTCCGGAACAATTTTTCCCTCGAAATTATTCATTATGAAGGATCTGCTAATCACGTAGTTCTAATGTTCACCACCTACGACACCAGGCTCTGGTCTTGTTATTTCGGCCGGGCGAAGGTAGATGGTGTTGACCACAGTTTCGCATCCTATTACATTTATCGATGGCATTGCACCGTGGTGTTCAGGCTTCGTGACAACACACTGTATTATTGAGTTTTCGTGGAACGCACTGTGTGCGACGTGTTCAGGATATCTCACAACACATTGTAGATCGAACTGTGAGTCATGCGGTTCCAGGTGAAGAGTGGGATGCGCCCACACCCTCCGATGTTTTTGGACTTGACCCTCGCGCTTTCTCTCCGAAATCACAAACAACTAGCAATTCTACACCTGCGTACCTGAGGTGCATCCAGCTGTTAAGTTGCAAGTAAACAAAACTCTCCGTCCTTTCCCAGTGATGGGTATTCGAAGCTAATGTCACGCTTAACAATGTAGTCCGAATGTCTTCCACTTTAATTGTCATTGGTATAAATCCGAATTTGACACCGATATTCTTAAAATTGAATATTTTTAAAAGAATGTGGATTGGGTTAAAAACAGCATTCGTATAATTTAAATTCTTGTTCGAATAATTTTGGAGATTTAATTTCTTGTCACATGACCTGGGACGTTTCAGATTCACATGCAGTAGCATTCAACGGTGGCCTTGTATCATGAATATTTTATTTATGATTAGCACATACGCTGGAAGTCCTTTATACTTGAGAGTAAGACTCTGAACCGTGATGTTCAACATTATGTGCATCAATGAATTGATTATGACAAAATAACAATACTAACAACGGTTAATAATAATAATAATAATAATAATAATAATAATAATAATAATAATAATAATAATAATAACAATAGCAATAGTAATAACAATAATAATAATAATAATAATAATAATGTTCCTATCCTTGAGGAAACTCGAAATACTAGTCCAAATAATAAAAAAGTAGATGTAAATTGAGAAATGTACAGTACATCAAGATATGGAAAAGTGGCCATTTTATGTACAGTTAACTCTGGATATAGTGAACTCGATTATAGTGAACATTCGGCTACAGTGAACCTAAATCGTTGGTCTCAGCCCGCATACATTAAAAAGTACATTAATATTTCCGTTTATAGTGAACTCTTGCTTCGGTTATAGTGAGCCTTTTATCCTGACAAATTCGCATTTGAAGTCAGACTTTCTTGTATGAAATTGAAAAGATGTGTTGAGAAAAACATTCTAAGTTTCTTACTCCTTTAGTCAAAGGACAAAGGTAGGATTAGTGAGTGATTCCTAGACAATGAGCTGTACTGTAAATCCAGGCAAAGCATGACAATCTTGCCTCACTTCACCGTCGAAGGGTTGACATTCTGTTCTCAGGCACCCTACTCTACTCTTATTTCTAATTCACCGTCAATGGGTTGCCTTTTGTTCTCAGAAACATTTCCATTATGACGGATAGCATCGAAACAACGGAAAATGAAATTGCCTTCTTTTATTAAAAGGGGACGGAAATTATGTTCAGAGCATAAAATGTGAAGGTAAGATTCCGATGGCTTTCAAACTCCATCAAACCTCTCCCAGTTTCATTAAGTGACCCGGGAAATTCCAAGGCTGAGTACGCAGTCACACCGTAACAGCGTTTGTCATTTCTACCTGATCAGTCTGTCTCTAGTGTTCCAACAGTGAATGTACTGTATAAAAATGTCGAAGCATAAAGTGTTTTCTTTGGAAGATAAGGAGAGTATTATAAGTGACACTGAACGTGGTCTTTCTCAAGCAGACGTGAGTCGACAACATAGTTTAAGTAAATCAACTGGGAGTAACGTATAAAGTGTAATCCATTCCACAAAAATGAAATATTTTATTTTCTTGTTCACAGTTTCATTCATTTCTGTCTTCGGATATAGTGAACCTCGGATGTAGTGAACGAAATATGCAAGTCCGCAGAGGATCGCTATATCCGGAGTTAACTGCGTATGCTACATTTGACATCACTAGGAACTTCACTCAAGTGTGATGAAATACTGTATAATAGACTTTGCGCATTGTAAATGTAATAAACTGGGTACATTTGCAAAAGTTTATAAAATGAGTGTACATTGCATACAAATCTTTGGATAGAAAAGGGTGATTTAATTGTTGCTGTTGTTGTTATTATTATTATTATTATTATTATTATTATTATTATTACTACTACTACTACTACTGGGCGGCCGGGTAGCTCAGTTGGTAGAGCAGCTGGCTACGGACTGGAAGGTCCGGGGTTCGATCCCAGGTGGTGACAGGATATTTTCTCGTTGCCAAACTTTCAGAACGGCCCCAAGGTTCACTCAGCCTTCTATAAAATTGAGTACCGGGTCTTTCCCGGGGGTAAAAGGCGGTCAGAGCGTGGTGCCGACCACACCACCTCATTCTAGTGCCGAGGTCATGGAAAGCATGGGGCTCTACCTCCATGCCCCCCAAGTGCCTTCATGGCATGTTACGGGGATACCTTTACCTTTTACTACTACTACTACTACTACTACTACTACTACTACTACTACTACTACTACTACTACTACTACTATTATTATTAGACCTACATATGTAGTAAAATATGTAATAATTCTAAGCGCCTCTTAAATGTCTGCACATCATATGATTTCGCAAAAAAAAAAAAAAAAAGACTGTTGAGTACGGCAACTTCGTCCTATGATTGTTCAGCAAGCATAGGCTGCATAATTAATATACGTCGATTCCTGAGCTTTACCCTGATCTATTGAAATCTGTGAAGTTAAAGAGTCCGTGAAAGGTCAGAGGACAATAATAATAATAATAATAATAATAATAATAATAATAATAATAATAATAATAATGAAAATAATAATAATAATAATAATGAAAATAATAATAATAATAATGAAAATAATAATAATAATAATGAAAATAATAATAATAATAATGAAAATAATAATAATGATAATGAAAATAATAATAATAATACTAATAATGTAGGCCTATATATTTTTTAATTACGCAAAAACTAAGTCTGTAAATAAAACCACGTAATGTGTTGTAGATTTTGGGGCTACAGCTGTTGCTGAAATTGCAATAAGACAATAAGACGATGATTCCCTATTTGTCAAAGGTGCTTGGGCTGAATATTGATGATATTTGCTTATTTGCATGTTGTATGCATTCTGAAGGTTGCAGTTCTGTAGACTTAGCTTGATTTTTTTTGAGGGCCGGAAACAGGACGGATCCTTAGATCTTGCATAGGCCTATTGTGAGCCTTATACAGGGTGTTAATAAAATCATTCAATATTTTGAGAGGTGTTGGTACTCATGAAAACAAGGAAACAAAGTTTAATAAACATGGGTCCTATAATTAATATCTTCCGAGACACGTTTTTTAATTGGTTATTTTACGACGCTTAGTCAACTGTCATGGTTATCTAGTGTTAGAATGAGATGAAGGTGATAATTTCAGCGAAATGAGTCCAGGGTCCAGCGCCGAAAGTTACCCAGCATTTGTTCTTAATGGGTTGAGAAAAAACCCTGGAAAAAATCTCAACCAGGTAACTTGTCCCAACAATGATTTGAACCCGGGCCCGCTCGTTTGACTATCAGGCATGCTAACTGTTACTCCACAGCGGTGGAGTTTCCGAACGTGGGTAGACTGCTTGTTCATCAGCATCATAGGAGATGCTCAATGTTTCCACTCACTGTAAATCATTCTTCTGCCCTTTTTCAGGGACTCACACTTTGTTACCCTCTTAGAGCCTATTTACTGCATTTCCTATATGACACTGTATACCGAATAAGAGACGAGCAAAGTGCTCGCATTAGAAGATAAGCTGTTCTTAAAATACTAATTTCAGAGCCCTTGTTTCGTACGAAATTTAACTCTAGGACCCATGATTGTTAGACTCTTTTTCCCTTTTTAGGAAAATCGCCCATAAGGTCGAAAATAATATTAGAAAATAAACCTCTATCACAAGTGTTAAATTTTAATTATCTAGGTTGTGAACTGTCTTCTGGATATGAAACAGGAAATGATACTGATAACAAATTAACAAAATTCCAAATGATATATGGCACTATTCATAGAACATTAAGACAGAAAACAAGAATGGATACAAGGTTGAAATTTTACAAAACAATGGCGGTACCGGTGCTTATATATGGTAGCGAGTCCTGGGTAACAAATAAGAGGAGCTTGAGTAGAATACAAAGTGTAGAAATGAACTTTCTAAGAAGGACCAAAGGATGCACAAAATTAGACCACATAAGAAATGAAGAAATTAGAAGAGAATTGATAAATGCAGTAAATGATAAAATTCAACAACACCGCGTCGGTTGGGAATAGCATGCTCAGAGAATGGAAGAAACAAGATTGCCCAAGATAGCATATCAATATAAACCAAGAGGACTAAGAGATGTGGGAAGACCTAGGAAGAGATGGAGAGAATCATTGTGAATACGGAACAGGCGACTCGCTTAATCCATGAAGTGAAGAAGAAGAAGAATCTTTGTTGTCTTTTTATCAGTCCTTCAGAATATCATAGCATTGTTTAGTACAGAAATGGTACTAGAGAATTACATTTGTATGTAATTTGTGTCCTAAAGAAGGTTACATTGATCCGCTGTGTGAGTGTCCTATGCAGGGTGAGTTACGACTAATCATCTGCCCTTTAGGAATCAGTTCCATGGGCCATTTTGAGCATAAAATGTAATATTAACAGTTTGAAAGCTATTCGTAAAAATCCAAACGTCATACTTTGAATCAAGCTTTGGAGTTGCTTGCATTGTAATACAAATGTTGGAACGTAAACTGAACGGAGGGTTGCGCTGTGACGTGAAGTACGGGGTAAAGGAGAAGATAGATTACTTGATTACCAGCTGTGCTCATCAGGAACAGCCGTGTCGGGGTATGTGCGCCCAAGTGCATAATACCTGATAGACCTCAGGGTCTCTCAAGTCCTTCTTATATCAGCATCGGGAAATCGTACTATCCCAAAGACTTCACACCAGCCTATGTTTTATTATTGCAGATGGTAGATGAAATGAGGGGGAGGTGGAGCGTTTGGTGAAATGATACAGGGAAACGGGAGTACCCCGTGAAAAAAACCTGTATATCGCTTGCTTTGTCTAGCACAAGTTCATAATACCGTGGATGTAAAACAAACCGCCTAGGTTAAGACCAACGTGCTCTGAACAATAGACGGGGCTTTTAGGAAGTATATAGCTAGAGAAGAATAAAGAATTGTGGACCTAGAAAAGGCGTTTGACAGAGCGGATTGGAATAAACTGATGGAAAATTGGCGCGGATTGGAAGGAGAGGAGGCTGTTCAGTAACCTTTTTATGAAACAATGAGTCAAAGTCAGGATAGGAGAAGAAATGTCAGAAGGAAGCGAATTAGGGAGAGGACTACGTCAAGGATGTCCTTTATCACTTACCCTGTTCAACATCTACTTGGAGCATTTAGTGAAGAATTGTTTTCAGAACATGGAAGGAGTGCTAATAGGAGGAAGAAGAATAAAGTGTAGGCCTATAAGATTTGCTGATGATATGGCGTTGTTAGCAGAAGAGGAGATGATACTAAGGGATATGCTATTGGAGCTAAATGACAGCTGTGAGCAGTATGGGATGAAGATAAATGCCAACAAGTCGAAGACCATGGTCATAGAAAGAAAAGTAAAGAAGGTAAACTTGCGAATTCTAAATGAGGCAGTAGAGCAAGTGGACAGCTTCAGATACTTGGGGTGTACTATAAGCAGTAACATGAGCTGCTGCCAAGAAGTGAAAAGGAGGATAGCAATGGCAAAGGAAGCTTTTAATAGAAAAAGGAGCACCTTCTGCGGACCTCTGGAGAAAGAACTAAGGAAGAGACTGTGAAATGCTTTGTGTGGAGTGTAGAATTTTATGGGGCAGAAACATGGACATTATGACGAAGTGAAGAGAAACGACTAGAAGCATTTGAAATGTGGATATGGGGAAGGATAGAGCGTGTGATGTGGACAGACAGAATAAGGAACGAAGCTGTGTTGGAAAGAGCGGGTGAAGAAAGAATGATGCTGAAACTGATCGTGAAGAAAAAAAGAAATTGGCTGGGTGACTGGTTGAGAAGAAACTGCCTACTGAAGGATGTACTGGAAGGAATGGCGAACGGGAAAAGAGTTCGTGGCAGAAGAAGTTATCAGATGATAGACGGTATTGAGATTTTTGGCTTATATGAGGAGACAAAAGAGGAAGGTAGAAAATAGGAAAGATAGGAGGAAGCTGGGTTTGCAGTGAAAGACCTGCCCTTGGACAGGAAATTATGAAAGAATGAGTGAATGAATTAATAAATAATAGAAACTACTTTATGCTTTCTTGTATCACATATGATGGAACGGAATAATTACAGCTCGAGGCTACTTGACTGTTTTCTCCATTGTACAAAGTGCAGGGAAAGTATTTCACTAACAAAATAACTGTGGTACTATGGACTCCAAATAGTGTGTTTGACTTCCTTTTCTCTCTATAAAGACTGAGTACGTAGTGAAAGTATTTCAGTTAATTTTCACTGGTAAACGTGATAGAACAGGTCGCAGATGGGGACTGCTTGGTCTCTCTTCCGTTGTATGAAGTATAGAGAAAGTATTTTAATTGTTTTCACTGCGAATAGAATGGGACAGACTACAGCGTGGCTGGCATTCCTTCGCATGTTGTGAAGGCCTGCACTGTTATGTTGCGAATCGAAATTCGCAGTGTTGGTCTTTGGCTGGGGTGGAGAGGGGAGAGGAACACCGCGGCTCGGTCGTAAACATCGCGGCGGCGGCGGTTCTCCCGTAAAAATCTAACAAGGTCGTTCAGATTCTGCAGACCGGGCCCACGCCGCTCCAGTCCTCTGTACAAAGAATGACCATGGACGTCTAACAATGCTTTTCGATTTCGGAGGCTAACCGAGTGTTTGAGGCGATTGCCTATGTTATGATAAGAAATGTTGGACTGGGATAGACAGGAGATGAAGTACTCTGTAATTTGCCAATTATAGCTACATTTTACATTTTTGGCTATGATATCTATACTTAACTATTTTTCATTTATTTTTATTTGGTATTTTTCATTTATTCTTCTATTTAAGTAGTATCTATTTTTTTTTAAATTTTTAATTTGTAATTACACTTGTATCTTGCATTTGTATCTGTTTTATCTCTTTTTTATGTTATATGCAATTCTATGTTTTTTAAACAAATATCTGTACTGTTTATTGTAATTGGGGCTTTGCCCTGTTATAGACATAAATAAATAGGTAGGTAGATAGATAGATAGATAGATAGATAGATAGATAGATAGATAGATAGATAGATAGATAGATAGATAGATAGATAGATAGGTAGATGGTGGGTGGTAGGTAGGTAGGTAGATAGGTAGGTAGATAGATAGATAGAGAGGCAGGCAGATAGATAGGTAGATAGATAGATGGATGGATGGATGGATTGATTGATTGATTGATTGATGGATGGATAGATTGATTGGATAGATTGATTGATTGGATAGATTGATTGGATAGATCGATTGATTGATTGGATAGATCGATTGATTAGATAGATTGATTAATTAATTAGATAGATTGATTGATTAGATAGATTGATTAGATAGATTAGATAGATTGATTGATTAGATTGATTGATTGATTAGATAGATTGATTGATTAGATTGATTGATTGATTAGATAGATAGATTGATTGATTAGATAGATTGATTGATTGATTAGATAGAGTGATTGATTAGATAGATTGATTGATTGATTAGATAGAGTGATTGATTAGATAGATAGATAGATAGATTTAGATAGATAGATAGATAGATTTAGATAGATAGTTAGATAGATTTGATTTGATTTGATTTGATTTGATTTGATTCGATTTGATTAGATAAATGATTAGATTTAATTTGATAGACAGATGATTAGATTTGATTGGATGGATAGATAGATGATTTGATTTGATTCGATGGATAGATAGATAGATAGATTTGATTTGATTGGATGGATAGATAGATAGATAGATAGATAGATAGATAGATTTAGATAGATAGATAGATTTAGATAGATAGATTAGATAGATAGATAGATTTAGATAGATAGATAGATTTAGATAGATAGTTAGACAGATTGATTTGATTTGATTTGATTTGATTAGATAGATGATTAGATTTGATTTGATAGATAGATGATTAGATTTGATTGGATGGATAGATAGATGATTAGATTTGATTGGATGGATAGATAGATGATTTGATTTGATTGGATGGATAGATAGATAGATAGATTTGATTTGATTGGATGGATAGATAGATAGATAGATAGATTTGATTTGATTGGATGGATAGATAGATAGATAGATAGATAGATAGATATATAGATAGATAGATAGATAGATAGATAGATAGATAGATAGATAGATAGATAGATAGATAGATAGATAGATAGATAGATAGATAGATAGATAGATAGATAGATAGATTTGATTTGATTGGATAGATAGATAGATTTGATTTGATTGGATAGATAGATAGATAGATAGATAGATAGATAGATAGATAGATAGATAGATAGATAGATAGATAGATAGATAGATAGATAGATAGATAGATAGATAGATAGATAGATAGATAGATAGATAGATAGATAGATAGATAGATAGATAGATAGATAGATAGATAGATAGATAGATAGATAGATAGATAGATAGATAGATAGATAGATAGATAGATAGATAGATAGATAGATAGATAGATAGATAGATAGATAGATAGATAGATAGATAGATAGATAGATAGATAGATAGATAGATAGATAGATAGATAGATAGATAGATAGATAGATAGATAGATAGATAGATAGATAGATAGATAGATAGATAGATAGATAGATAGATAGATAGATAGATAGATAGATAGATAGATAGATAGATAGATAGATAGATAGATAGATAGATAGATAGATAGATAGATAGATAGATAGATAGATAGATAGATAGATAGATAGATAGATAGATAGATAGATAGATAGATAGATAGATAGATAGATAGATAGATAGATAGATAGATAGATAGATAGATAGATAGATAGATAGATAGATAGATAGATAGATAGATAGATAGATAGATAGATAGATAGATAGATAGATAGATAGATAGATAGATAGATAGATAGATAGATAGATAGATAGATAGATAGATAGATAGATAGATAGATAGATAGATAGATAGATAGATAGATAGATAGATAGATAGATAGATAGATAGATAGATAGATAGATAGATAGATAGATAGATAGATAGATAGATAGATAGATAGATAGATAGATAGATAGATAGATAGATAGATAGATAGATAGATAGATAGATAGATAGATAGATAGATAGATAGATAGATAGATAGATAGATAGATAGATAGATAGATAGATAGATAGATAGATAGATAGATAGATAGATAGATAGATAGATAGATAGATTTGATTTGATTGATAGGTAGGTAGGTAGGTAGGTAGGTAGGTAGATTTGATTTTGATTTTGATTTTGATTTTGATTTTGATAGATAGATTAGATTTGATAGATAGATTAGATTTGATAGATAGATTAGATTTGATAGATAGATTAGATTTGATAGATAGATTAGATTTGATAGATAGATTAGATTTGATAGATAGATTAGATTTGATAGATAGATTAGATTTGATAGATAGATTAGATTTGATTTGATAGATAGATTAGATTTGATTTGATAGATAGATAGATTAGATTTGATTTGATAGATAGATAGATTAGATTTGATTTGATAGATAGATAGATTAGATTTGATTTGATAGATAGATAGATTAGATTTGATTTGATAGATAGATAGATTAGATTTGATTTGATAGATAGATAGATTAGATTTGATTTGATAGATAGATAGATTAGATTTGATTTGATAGATAGATAGATTAGATTTGATTTGATAGATAGATAGATTAGATTTGATTTGATAGATAGATAGATTAGATTTGATTTGATAGATAGATAGATTAGATTTGATTTGATAGATAGATAGATTAGATTTGATTTGATAGATAGATAGATTAGATTTGATTTGATAGATAGATAGATTAGATTTGATTTGATAGATAGATAGATTAGATTTGATTTGATAGATAGATAGATTAGATTTGATTTGATAGATAGATAGATTAGATTTGATTTGATAGATAGATAGATTAGATTTGATTTGATAGATAGATAGATTAGATTTGATTTGATAGATAGATAGATTAGATTTGATTTGATAGATAGATAGATTAGATTTGATTTGATAGATAGATAGATTAGATTTGATTTGATAGATAGATAGATTAGATTTGATTTGATAGATAGATTAGATTTGATTTGATAGATAGATTAGATTTGATTTGATAGATAGATTAGATTTGATTTGATAGATAGATTAGATTTGATTTGATAGATAGATTAGATTTGATTTGATAGATAGATTAGATTTGATTTGATAGATAGATTAGATTTGATTTGATAGATAGATTAGATTTGATTTGATAGATAGATTAGATTTGATTTGATAGATAGATTAGATTTGATTTGATAGATAGATTAGATTTGATTTGATAGATAGATTAGATTTGATTTGATAGATAGATTAGATTTGATTTGATAGATAGATTAGATTTGATTTGATAGATAGATTAGATTTGATTTGATAGATAGATTAGATTTGATTTGATAGATAGATTAGATTTGATTTGATAGATAGATTAGATTTGATTTGATAGATAGATTAGATTTGATTTGATAGATAGATTAGATTTGATTTGATAGATAGATTAGATTTGATTTGATAGATAGATTAGATTTGATTTGATAGATAGATTAGATTTGATTTGATAGATAGATTAGATTTGATTTGATAGATAGATTAGATTTGATTTGATAGATAGATTAGATTTGATTTGATAGATAGATTAGATTTGATTTGATAGATAGATTAGATTTGATTTGATAGATAGATTAGATTTGATTTGATAGATAGATTAGATTTGATTTGATAGATAGATTAGATTTGATTTGATAGATAGATTAGATTTGATTTGATAGATAGATTAGATTTGATTAGATAGATAGATTAGATTTGATTAGATAGATAGATAGATTAGATTTGATTAGATAGATAGATAGATTAGATAGATAGATAGATAGATTAGATAGATAGATAGATAGATAGATAGATAGATAGATAGATAGATAGATAGATAGATAGATAGATAGATAGATAGATAGATAGATAGATAGATTAGATAGATAGATAGATAGATAGATAGATAGATAGATAGATAGATAGATAGATAGATAGATAGATAGATAGATAGATAGATAGATAGATAGATAGATAGATAGATAGATAGATAGATAGATAGATAGATAGATAGATAGATAGATAGATAGATAGATAGATAGATAGATAGATAGATAGATAGATAGATAGATAGATAGATAGATAGATAGATAGATAGATAGATAGATAGATAGATAGATAGATAGATAGATAGATAGATAGATAGATAGATAGATAGATAGATAGATAGATAGATAGATAGATAGATAGATAGATAGATAGATAGATAGATAGATAGATAGATAGATAGATAGATAGATAGATAGATAGATAGATAGATAGATAGATAGATAGATAGATAGATAGATAGATAGATAGATAGATAGATTAGATAGATTAGATAGATAGATTTGATTTGATAGATAGATTAGATTTGATTTGATTTGATTTGATAGATAGATTAGATTTGATTTGATTTGATTTGATAGATAGATTAGATTAGATTAGATTTGATTTGATTTGATTTGATTTGATTTTGGGTGGATGGATGGATGGATGGATAGGTAGATGGATGGATAGGTAGACAGACAGACAGACATTTGATTCGATTTGATTTGATTTGGATTTGGATATTAAGTATATTCTTACGCTTCAAGCACAACTCTATCGCTGCTGTCCCGCAGTTAGTAACAACAGTCGCCACCAGAGGAGCTTGTGGAATTACTTCCCAACCAAGCTGCTTTCGTCATTTTAGCGGAGTATGGGCATGCATTATCGTGTTGCAGTCTTGTCAAAGCAAGCCTAATTGTAAGTGCAGTGATCTGTTCTATGTCCAGCTCTCGTAAAGTCAAGGCAAGCCAGTATCTCTACATTACGGACAGTCAAATTTTTGACGTCGGAATCAGAAAATGTGGCACTTGAAATATTAATTAGTCTTGGAGTTATTGGAAGCCTGTCAAAAGACTTCTTTCTTGAAGCCTTGTGCTGCGACGACAATGCTGCTAGTGCGCTCTGATTTCATAGAAACAAAACTGAATGAAGTGAAGAAAAGAAAGTTTAAAAAAGATGGAAAGTTAAAAATGTACTACCTAAAATATACAGTATATGTAAAATGATTAATACATTCATAAAAATGTTTTAATAAAAATGATGGTTACTTTATATTATTTTCACTCGCAT
The DNA here is from genome assembly GCF_040183065.1 of Periplaneta americana. Classification (NCBI taxonomy): domain Eukaryota; kingdom Metazoa; phylum Arthropoda; class Insecta; order Blattodea; family Blattidae; genus Periplaneta; species Periplaneta americana. Next base: position 60,243,111 of record NC_091118.1, on the reverse strand, counting down.
CATATCGTCAGCTTACAAGCAAAACACACTAAAAAATTGTTTCCTCTGAGAAAAAGGCGTTTTGAAATCTCTTGACGAAACTGAATCCTCAAAGTATTATTTTAGTAAGTTGTTTCTCTTTATGTATATTTAGTTTTTCAATTCTATGATTTTCGGAAAGTCTTTCATCATACACAAAGCAATGAAGAAAAAAAAGCGGTCAAGAGTGGCAAGTCGTGACTCACTTGGCTTTCGGGGAGATCCGTGGAAAGTGTTTCACAGCAGACACCACCGTCCCGTGCGTTGACTACTCCTGAGTGCCCGTCAACCACAATGTAGTACATACTAGACTGTAGTATCAGTATCAACAGCTACTATGCACAGATATACTAGACTGTGTGATACACCCTTGAGATATTTATGCCGGTTAATACACTAACACTTGGAGGTGAATACTGTCCAAAATTCACGAGAGGATCTTTGCGAGAGAAAGCCGGCCTGTTCCTGTCGAGGATCTTCTCGTGAAATCCGGACTGTATCATCTCCAAGTGTCCGCAATCGTTTTCACGACGGTATGCAGACGTGATGCCTGAGTTCCACATCGGAGGTGACATCAACCACAGTCTAATATATACTAGGCCTATGTATATATTAGACGGTGATATCAGCACCACAGTAACTTATATACAGTGACTCTGTACACGAAAACTGTATATAACCTACTGTGATTATCACCTCGCCTTTTCACAAAATCTGTCACTACTAACCAAGTATGTCTTCCCTGACAAATAAACACTGTATAATTGGCGTTTATATAGTAATTTTAGGCTACACGTAGTATACGCAAGAGATAAAAAATTATACAAATTTTGCAAATTTGTTGTTACATATAAAGTAGTTTTTTTTCATACGTTACCTAATTTGGAAATTTCTCTACCTAATGAGACTAAATTTAATATTGTAGTAATGTGGGAGGAAGTGGACTTTCAGTTCTCGTCCGATCACCGAAATCAAGCGACTTTCAGCGTAGTCAGTACTTGGATGGGTGACTGGTTGGGAACACCACCAATGCCTTTGTTGTTTTTCTGACAGTTAAATTTTGTGTACTTCTTCAAATAAGCGTGTTTTAACCTGTGAAAGCTTGCCTTAACCATAGCCCGCTCCTAATCAATATTATTATGCTCTACCAGCCTTGGCAATACATACCTCTCTATGTTATGGTACATAGTTTCTTTTTGCTCCGCTGTGGCGCTGATCACCGACTGTTCCTAGAGCTCTATATAGACCAAGCCCCTACAGTCTCGGCTGCGCGAAACGAGGAAACCGGGGCAAATTGAACGCTGCGCTTGCCGCCATATTGTTGGAGACCAGACGCATAATAGTAGTACGTAAATCACGCAATTTAACGCTGTGATGATCTAAAATTGACAGATAATGGCCATTTTCGACATTTAACGTAAAATTAGGACGAAATAAACATATTCAAAGTTTCATTGATATGCATTAGAACATTAAAGAAAAGAAAATACGTACGCAGCAATTTATATAAAACATACTCATACATCCATAAATAGGCCTACACAATACACATTATAGATTGTATAATTTTACGATAATCAGCATATTGTTAGGTTTCAGAGACTGTAATATTATATTAACATACATTACTCTTAGATCACAAGACATAAATATGTGCACCTTGATTACACAAGTTCTCATTATAATCAAATTCTTAAGTGAAATAAATATGTGATAATCAGTATAGACCTGTTGTTAAGTTTTAGAGAATCGAAAATTATATTACCGATACTTCTAGACCACAGGACATTAGGTAATCTGGCAAAATATAATGTGCGAAGTTAGCCAAATTACATTAAATTCATTCTTCAATTAATAAAGGGAATGCTATCAATTATAAAAAGTATCGGTACCGGTACCTAATAAATTGCAAACAATAGGTAATGTGAAGACCTAAAAACTAAACAATCACTTTATGCAAGATAAAAAAAACCACATACTTTTCATGTGTGGATTTTTTACATATCGGTATTGTATTTTTATTTTAAATAAATAACATATATATATTATCATTGCTTGCGGAGTGATGGTACATAATTTTTATGCACATATGTAATATCAATAAAATGCCATTCCTTGCTTTTGTTAATAAAAAAGATGTCCGGCAAAATGTAAAAGAGTTATTTATAGGTGAACTCTGAGTCATACGTTCACAAAGACGGCTTAACTATTATAGCTATTTATTTATTTATTATCTGTATATTTATTTATCCATTTATGGATCTTGAATGAAAGTTTATAATCTTGCAGATAAATTCATTTACATAATAAAAACAAAAATTTATCTTTCCACTAATGTTTTAACATCTGATGTGTTAGTCTAAATAATTCACTCAGTGGGATTTCTCTACAGTCTGATAAGTATTTCTTTATTGTCGTAAACTACTGATTGATTTTTAATGATATTGATATTGTAACAACAGAGATAATTTATCGTACCTTTTGCAAATGGCTTGGAAAATTAAACAGGGATGGTATTATCGCCGCGCTCTCGTGGTTAACATTCGACAGGTCTTTGAGCGGCCTCGTGCATAACATTCGGCAGGTCTTTGAAATGTAATTGCATTATTGTTTTCAATTTCTTGTGTCGCCGCTCCAATCACTCGCCTCAATTTCAATATTGCAACCAATAAGCTGATTCCATTATTAAATGACACTTACTTGTCTAATCCACGTGGACTAAAACCGAGGTTGCAATGTCTTGTGCTGAGGACGAACATTAAGGTATGTGATTAAAATTTATTATTAAAGAGTTATTATTAAGAGTTAAGAATGTCAACGTACTCGTATATGAAATAATAATAATAATAATAATAATAATAATAATAATAATAATAATAATAGCCATTTAATAATATAACAAACTAGTGCTTATTCTTATCGAGGAAGTAGACGTGACAACGTGACGCTTAGAGTGAAACCTACAGAGCAACAATCGGTCGGCAAAATTATGTTTTAAAAGCACACCGCACGTTATTGTATGATGCCGACATGTTAACCATGAGAGCGCGGCGATAATACTAAATTTACGTATTACTCTGTGAAAAGATTTGTTAAATCTACTGTACATACTTAGACTTCAACAAACAAAATTTGATAACACAATCTCAAGGGAAAAAAATGGAACTCTCTGCATCATAATCCACAGTTAATTCCCGATTTACCACGCAAATCGTCTGTAGCTGCATTTAGATTGGCAACAGGCCATGACTGTTTGGCCAAGCATCTGCGTAGAATTCGAATATATCGGTCCCCTAACTGCCCATTGTGCAACTCAAACCAAGAAATGGATTCGGAACACCTTAAAATCTGTGCTTCAGTGGCTGACCGTGACAATATCTTTGAAAAATATTGGAGTTGAAGAGGTCAAATGAATTTATTGTCAAACGCCTGGCATTAGAAAACAACAACATAATTGAAACCTTTTTTACACTAACGAAGTAGTTAATAAACACAACTACTGGGAAGTGCAAGTCCTATGACATATCTACGAGACGTACACACTTTAAGAAATTAACAATGAGGAAAAACCACATTAAAATCTATGGGCCATATTCATAGACATTCTTAGCGATGATCAGCGAAGTAACGTTTTTCGTATTCATAAACCGTTGTTAGCGATATGATATGATATGAATCCTGTACAAGTAACCAGTCGATAGCCGGGGCTAATTTAGCACGCTCTTAGCGCGGGCTAGCGAAATGTCTATGAATAGGACCCTTATATAAGTTTTACATTCTGAAAACGGCCTTCTAATCAGCCAACATTCAAAAGACAGCCATATTATTAGCTTTTTAGAAAATAATCTTACATGAATCCCACTATACACATAGGAAACATTAGGATGGTGTAAGTTACTAAATTGTTTCTTCTCAAGGCGGATCTTGATACTTACATGTATGTAGGGGAAACTCGGCTAATTCCGCAGTACGGGTAATTACGCAGTGGTGCATATATGATTTTACTGCGGCTTTACAATAGCGTGGACGTAAGTTTTGAGAGGCTGTCAACAGGAGGCATGTCCTCTGCAGTGCTATAGAAAAAAATCAAGGATATTGGTCGACACCTCTGTCGGCAATACAGTGAAACATCGAAAGTTGGCTGTTTTTCGTGTTTTGCTGCACAGCTGTGAAGAAAGTGAGCATTGTTACATATAAATTGTTCCTTTTATGTTACTTTCATAATGTATTTCATAATTATTTACTACTGCGGTATTAGCCAAGTCCTATTGCGGATTTATCCGCACTGTTGCGGAATTACCCGAGTTCTTTTTCAACTGTAATGTAAAATAAACCGGATATAGAAAACATAAATAAGAAACATAAAAGGAATATTAACGACTGAATTATTCACCATTAGGTTATTTTATTTAAATAATTAATTTATCCATTTTTGAATCTTGCGTACACCACTTTTAACACTTGAATATAATTAATTGATGAACTAGTGGACTTACTCGTGTTAAATATGTAATATTCGTCCGGCTTACAGCTGTTTCAGTGCATCACGCACCATCATCAGAGCCTACTAGATCGCGGCGTCATCTCGAACTTCTCTGCCTGTTAGGAGGGTGTGTTTTATTGTTGGAATGTGTTGGATTGTGGAGTCGAATAGTGTGTGTGTACTGAAATTGATCTGTGTGTTGAGGATTTGATCAGGGTGTGTTTTAGTGTGTTTGTATATTTCGTATTGTTCTAGTGTGTTGAGTTTTTGGTTCTTGGGTTGTGTGTGTAGGATTTCCATGTCCGTATTTATGTTATTGTATGTATGGTTAGTATTGGTTATGTGATCGGCGTATGTAGATGTGTTGTGTCCTCTGGTTATAGCTTTAATGTGTTCTTTGTAGCGAGTTTGGAATGATCTGCCTGTCTGTCCTATGTAGAACTTGTCGCAACTATTACATGTGAGTTTGTATACACCTGTGTGGTCGTATTTATTTGTTTGTGTTTTTTGTGTGTTGAGATGTCTTTGTAGTGTGTTTTCTGTTCTGTATGTTATGTTGTATTTCTGTTTTCTGAATGAAGATGCGATCTTATGTGTGCTTTTGTTTTCATATGTTAGTGTGATGTATTTCTTGCGTTCTTGTGTTTGTGTTGTGTTTTGTGTATTTATGTGTTTGTTAAGTTTTTGTTTTGTCTTCCTTATGATGTTGTCTATTATGTTTGGATTGTATCCGTTTTCTTGTGCTATGAATTTGATTGTGTTCACTTCTTCATTGTAGTGTTGTTGGTTCATGGGTACGTTGAGTAATCTGTGTACCATTGTCCTGAATGCAGCATGTTTGTGTTGTATGGGGTGGTTAGATGTGTTGTGTATGTGTGTGGTGGTGGTGGTTGGTTTTCTGTATATTTTGAAGGTGTGTTTGTTGTCGATTTTTGTTATGGTGATGTCTAGGAAATTTATGGAGTTGTTGTTTTCAAGTTCTAGTGTGTATTGAAGTTTGGATGTAATTTGTTTATGTATTGGTGTAGTTTGTGTATTTGTATTTTGTTTCCTTTGTATAATATGAGTATATCGTCTACATATCTGTGCCAGTATATTATGTTGTCTGCATACTTGTTGTGTTCATTGTTGAGTATGTGTGTTTGTTCTATGTTGTGTAAAAATATCTCTGCTAGTATGCAGGATATGGGTGATCCCATTAGCAATCCTTCTGTTTGGGTGTAGTATTTGTTGTTGTGTGTGAAATAGTTTTGCTTTGTTATGATGTCTGTGACATATGAAAACAAAAGCACACATAAGATCGCATCTTCATTCAGAAAACAGAAATACAACATAACATACAGAACAGAAAACACACTACAAAGACATCTCAACACACAAAAAACACAAACAAATAAATACGACCACACAGGTGTATACAAACTCACATGTAATAGTTGCGACAAGTTCTACATAGGACAGACAGGCAGATCATTCCAAACTCGCTACAAAGAACACATTAAAGCTATAACCAGAGGACACAACACATCTACATACGCCGATCACATAACCAATACTAACCATACATACAATAACATAAATACGGACATGGAAATCCTACACACACAACCCAAGAACCAAAAACTCAACACACTAGAACAATACGAAATATACAAACACACTAAAACACACCCTGATCAAATCCTCAACACACAGATCAATTTCAGTACACACACACTATTCGACTCCACAATCCAACACATTCCAACAATAAAACACACCCTCCTAACAGGCAGAGAAGTTCGAGATGACGCCGCGATCTAGTAGGCTCTGATGATGGTGCGTGATGCACTGAAACAGCTGTAAGCCGGACGAATATTACATATTTAACACGAGTAAGTCCACTAGTTCATCAATTAATTAATTTATATATACATATATATATATATATATATATATATATATATATATATAATCTTATATTAATAAAAAAATCGAATTACCAACGAGTAAGAAGATAAATCCATTACAAAATAAAACTATGAACCAATAAAGAAAACATTTTCTTAAAACAATGAATATAAAGTACAACTAAATATATTTGCATTTTAATAGGTCTCTTTATCTCATTTGGTAATGAAAGGTTTCGTCCATGTCTACATACCTTGATGATATTTTTCAATAAACATTTTGATAATAATATGATAGATTTACTTCTTAATATTGCGGAATTAGCCGAGTCTCCCCTAATGCATTATGTATTTGAAACAGTCGGAAACATGTAAATATCCAGATACAATTTACATTTGTTTTGAAATATCGAAATATATAGCGTTTATATTTAAATCTAGCTCTCTTTTTTTTTTTAAAAGGACTTCCGTCAATTGGCTTAAAGTTTTAGGAAATATAACTGTTGTAATTGAAATAGAAGCTACAAAATTATTGTATTTTTTCTGTTCCTTCAACATATTTTGAGAAGAATTTGTAACATACTATTTATTTTTTGGTTTATTTATTTTTTATTTATTAGTTATTTATTTATTTACATATTTATTTTGTAATGTTGCAAATTAGTGATTGATATCCTTCAAAAAATTAGATTCACTTCTAATTTTAAAAGAAAGAACTTGCTTTCTGTAATGTAAACTTCGGAATATAGACCTAATTATTTCTGCTGTTTCTTATTCGTGCATTAACATAGATTTATTCTCAAATCCAATGAAAACACTTTAACCAAATGAAGAGTCCACTGCAAGAATGATGGATGTCATTTGGAATACATTTTGCAGGAGAAGCAATTGAAAGTTTGAAATGCTTAGCGCTCAAAGCTTAACTGTGATTTTCCGATCATTACTGGACAATGTCTATCAGTGTTAATGCCATATAACTCTGTATGTACAGTTTCCCTGGAAAAGGATGAGACGATTGAATATTCCTAAGTCTCAGATGTAAGACACTGCGCATGATCGGAGACCAGAGCACCGATACACAAGATAACGAATATTGAGTTACTTAAATTCAGGCTATTTGGTTTGTTACTAGCATCGTTCCGAAATTCAATTAAAAAACTGCAAAAAATATGATAATATTACGTAAATAAAAGATAAATATATACATAAATCGTGTAGTTAAATCGACAATGGACCTTCATGACTAGATCGACACTCCGCACAGAAAGGAAAGCTTTCATGCCGTTTCCATAGCTCAGACGGTAAGACTTCTGCGTGTTGTGTGGAAGAGTGCGAGTTCGATTCTTAGTCTACACAACAATTTTTTTTTGTCTAAATAACGTTGAAATAGCTAAGTCACGTTGAAATATAGTTTTACAAAGTCCTGAGATTAAGTGTTAATGATCGCAAACAATACAAAATTACAAGTTATAATATTATAAACGTTAATCTAATGAATGCATTTATACACACACATATATACAATGTAAATGCATATATATTAAAAACTAACAATTAAAATGAAATTAAAAAAATATATAATAATAGACAAACTTCTACAAAGGTTTAGAGTCCTTAGGCTATGTCATTTGTTGAGTAATTATTAGAATAATTTATTAATAGCTTTCCCATATGTGTAAGAAATGCACTCGCACAAAACAATATTTGTTAAAGGTATGGCTTTGGATTATTTCATTCTCACCCCTGCAGTTAATTTTAACTATTTTATCTACGTGTTTGCATTCAATTTTATTCATGTTATGATTGAATGTATAAGCACTGTTGCAGTTATTGACTAATTACATATATTAATAATAATTATTAAATACATCTGTTAAGTAACCAATTACAGTATCTTTTGCAAAATCTTGAATGTTTAAGTTGTCAATAATATTTCTGTACTATATACTATAATACGTTAAAAGAATTTGCAATAGATTTGGGATCCTATATTTATAATCATTGGTTTTAATGAAAAAATATTTTCTTTCTTAGGATATCTACAAGTTTAAATTTAATAATATTACGAATAGGTTTAATTGCATTATCTGAATTTTGTACTTTTCTACTCAAATATATTCTATTTCCCTCTTTCATAATTTTTGATAAAGTACACTGTACTTCTTGCAGTATTTAAGAACATGAAGATCATTACATTTCAACTCATTACATATAGATTCTTCTTTTTAATACATGAGATTTTGAAGTCCCTGCGTTATCTACATGTTTTAACTTTTGAATTTTTTCACAACATTGAGTGGAGAACATCCACTGAAGTGATTATGAAATTAAGTGAAAAATTCAATATATTTACTCTTAATATCAGTAGTACCAGTATCATATATGTTTTTCCAAGATTCATTTTGTAGACATAAATGTAAATAATCACTAGATACAGCAATTACGATCCTTTCTTAGTTTTTAAATTAATATTTTGAAATTGTTCAGTGACATTGGAAACACATAGGATTTGTTTATCATGGTCAGACAAGCCATTGATTATAGGTTCTGTCGAATAGGAATTCAGTCTAATTCTGTGTACAAAACGTTTATCAATGGCTGTGTTACTTCAGCTTGTATGCTATGGGAAAATGACCCTACGAATAAGGTTTCCAGTTTCAAGGAGTGAATTTAATTTACTTTTACGGGAAAGTTCCGAGAGATAATCTATGTTTATGTCACTACAGATCACAAATTCCATATGAGATTTCTAAAGTCTTTTCTTTACAAATTCAATGTTGGCTATAAATATTAATAAATAATGTAACAAAAAATATGAATGATTGTAGTTATAAGTCTGATTTACATTATAAAAAGCAAGAAGTTACATTCCTCGGCAAGATTCAACTTTCGATGTTTGGTTTTGTCGTCCAACGCACAACCACGGACCTATTCAATGCTTATGTTAATAACATACAATTTAGCTGTAGCAATGTGGTGTCATAACTTGGGGTTTGTTTATTTAATGTAATTAGATTTAATTTGATTAGTTTCGCAACAATTGGACTTCCTGTTATATCCTGTTATTTAGATATTTAATTTAGGGTTGATTTATTAACTCTTACTATGCAAGATGCCTCTTATTTCAATAATACTATATCATGTTAAATAGTCATTTTCTACACTAAAGTATTATGGTCATCTCTCATTTCTCATCGTAATGGCGAACCGACGTGACATGAGACAGCGAGTTATAGCTCTAGTTGAGGCTGGATATGGGGCTAGATCTGCTGGCCGTTTGGTCGGTGTTCCTGGAAGTACAGCCGCGAGATGGGTTCATCGTTACCAAAATTTTGGGGAGGTCGAAAATCGCCCTATTCCTGGGCGTCCGCGGATTTCTTCATTGGAAGAGGATGCTCTTTTATTCGAGACAGTTCGACAGGACCCCTTTCTGACTGCTAACGAAATAAGAGCAGCATCTAACTTTCCCGGCTCTTCACAGACTGTGATCAGCAGGTTGAGGAACCGCGGTATTAGGAGCCGGAGGGCTGCGCAAATGGAAATATTGGGGGAAGCACAAGCTGTCGACCGTCTTGCCTTCGCTACCAATCGAGTGGATTTCGATTGGAGAAATGTAATTTTCTCCGACGAAACAACCATCTCGAGTGATTACGAAGGTCCTGTCCGTGTCTATCGTGAGGATGGTCTCCGACATGATCAGCGCTATGTGCACCGACGTGAAAGATCGGGGCGTTTTAGCATATCGTGTTGGGGGTGGATGTCTTACGATGGACCTGGCCTTAATATAACGCATCGATGGCCGGTTTAATGCGGAAACTTACGAGCACATTCTGGAAAATATATTCCTTCCCTCCGCCCGAGAACGTTTTCCCGAAGGAACATTGCTGTTCCAGCAGGATAACCATCCCGTGCACTATGCTGCAAGCATTCAAAGATGGTTTCAAAGGAGACCCGAGATCGAAATCATTAATTGGCCTCAGAAGTCACCTGATTTGAATGTCATCGAAAATTTATGGGCGGAATTGAAAAAGAGAAGGATAGCCACCTATGCCCACCGACGCCCTCGAAATCGAGACGAATTGTGGGATCAAGTTGTTGACACCTGGGAAGATCTCGCCGGGGATCAGAACTTATTCCACAATCTCGTGACATCCATGCCGGATCGACTTAGAGCTGTAATAGAAGCTGATGGCATGTGGACAAGATTTTAAGTTAACAGGTCTCTTTTTGTTTCTTATGATTTTTGTTTGAGGAAGAATACTTTTAACTTCCAAGTAAGATTTATTTTTTTTGACGAGGTTCAGCCCACTTGTAAGACCCAGAAATTGGGCATAAATTATTCCATATATTTCGACAAATTAGACAGTCGAGGAACTTTGAACAAATTAATTACACCTCAATAAAAAAAAAAGTTTTACCTGGGATCGAACACGAGACGTTTCGGTTATACAATGGAACCGGCACGCTACTATATGAGCTACCGAGACAAGACAGTGATAGCAGCAGTCCAGAATGTAGATCCCTTAGCAGGCATTTGCCATTCGGTACAGTGAAGCAATGATATTTTGTGACTCGAGCTATGTTGTGAAATCCTGGCCTTAAATGGCAGTCTTCTTCGTGATCCTTATTCTGGTCCTTGTCCTTGTTGTGGTCCTTGTAACAATTCTTGTACTATCTGTCATGTTATGTATCCCTACGTCGATATCGAGTGAACCGCGCTGTAGAACTTTAACTTCCGACGACCAAGAATCGTCTCATTCTTTTTCAGGGTAACTGTACATTCTATATGCCTTAAACTATGCATTGACAGTCTTGGTTCATTTTTGACAAGAAAGTGACATCCATCATTCTTGCAGTGGACTCTTCAAATAGATACAATTGCATCTCAATTTGAGAAATAAAGACAGTTTTACTCATTTCAGTCACTTTTATTTCAAGAACGCTAAGTTACATAATAAACCATGAAAGAAACTGACATATATACATGTTATCTGACCTTACAAGCATGTCACAATTTGAAGTATTACACTTAATGTATTTTGAACATCGTGTCTAGTGCACAACCTCCAAAATATGATTAAAATACACATGGTATTGAAAACTGGTAACATGTAAATATCTGTATATATTAGCATTGAAATATGTATGTATTTATTTACACTGCAAGTGGGCAAGCACCCGGTTGCAGTGGTAGAAACAGTATAAACAAAACACAATAAAATTACAATACACAATACTTATTATACAATACACAATACAATTAGAATACACAATTATACACAATAGTTACAAATAATAATAATACATAAAATAACCTAATTAATAAGTGAATAACCTAATTAATAAAGGAAATAACCTAATTAATAAGTGAAGATCAACATTTATAAATCCTGATATTTTCGTTTCAAAGAAATGAGAAACATGTTCAGTGCTAATAAGTTAGTGAACATTTTCTTTTATAAGGAGTTGCATGTGGAACGAAAACAAGCGTTATGTTTCAAGCAAACAAATGTCTGAAGTGCTTCCTTCAAAATTATATTGCAACAAACTGCACAAGTTTTCTGACCTTCAAGGTCACCAGACATGACATCTTTGACTTCAGAACTGTAACGATACCTGGGGAAACATTATGCAATTGAGTACCTCCCCAGAATAATGCGTTTGAGCTACTTTACAGGAGACAGTATAAATAATATAATTCAGTATATATCCACAAATATGAAGCAAAAATAATTTTGAGTTGTTTACTTACTACTGTTTTAGTAATATAAGTCAACAGCTCACATTATCAATCACTATGTACCTACTGTACATAGTGAGCCAAAAAAGGGGCAGAAAATTAGAAATACTCTATTTTCGGGAATACATAACATTAATTTATAATGAATACACTTTTGGAAAGAGTAGACTTTAAACATGAAAAGGACTTTTTATTATGTTTTTTGAGGCTCAATTAAAATCTTATGGAAGTCAATACACAATGACGCAAAAAATGTGGTTTTTGAAGACAATTTATTATTTCAAAATGCAGAAACTGAATGTTGGTAAAATTAATAATAATTAATGATCTTTCAAATAATCAAAATTAAAAATGATGCTCTATGTGACCGCCATTTGCCCGCACAACCATTTGTAGGCGTCTTCTCCATTGTCTAGTAGCACTGGATGTCTGTTTTTGATCAAGCCGGTTCCAACATTCAAGAAGGCGTTGTCTTAAATGTTCAATATTACGAATTCTTGTTTCGTAGTAAACTGCTTTTTGTAGTTGACTCCATACAAAATAGTCCATAGGATTAAGATCTCGTTTGAAACTCCAGCGGAAACCACAAGAGTATCTGAGAAATGCGATCTTTCACGCAATAATCTCTCAGGAGGGATATCATGTCCGTATCTTGCTAAACAATCGCTGTACTCTTGAAACAGACCATTATCGCTGAGCATAGTTCCTTACAATTTGACGGGCAGATAAATTATCATATTGGTGAAAATGTTTAATGAAAATCTTGTCTCCGTTCGTTAAGTGACCCATTATTCAAAAATGAGAACTCAAAACGGAAGAAAACAAATGATGATAGCACAACAAATGGCTTGGCCTGCTGAACTAGTGAGATCATAATGCTTAGTTGCGCATAAACGATCGATTTTGCACTGCCTTACAAAAAATAAAGAATAATGTTTAATAAATAGTAAAAAATTAAATATTCCAGTACTTTCCCGGTCTATAAGGACTGTAAAATTTGCCTGTGAAGTAAACTTTCAAGTTGAATAATTAGTCACTGGAATATAACTGTGGTATGATCATTAAATCTGATTCTGCAAGGAGATTCAAAGTTGTTCGACAGTTATGAAATACTATATTATATTTGCCCTATGCTTGGATTCTTTCTTTAAGTTTCATTTTCGCGCCTTTCCTGTCTTGGGAATAGGTGAATTCTTTACCTTTCTATACAATTAAACACAAACACTTGAACCTGATATACTGGGCATCAATATTTACATAAATCCAAGAATAAACCACATAAACATATTGTGATTGCTTGAATATATTTTATTTTGTATTTATTTGTCTTTATTTTGCTAATAATTGTAACATAAAATGTAATATAAGCAGATAAAACTTTAGTTCACCCCTGAAAGAGCAATAGTTTCTAGCTTTCATAATCGCCCTGAGTGGCGCAGTAGGTATGGCGCTGGCCTTGTGTGCTCGAGGTTGCGGATTCGATCGCGGACCAGGTCGATGGCATTTAAGTGAGCTTAAATGCGACAGGTTTATGTCAGCAGATTTATTGGGATGTAAAAGAACTCCTGCGGGCCAAAATTCCGGGACACCGACGACGCTAATATAACCTCGGCAGTTGCGTCGTTAAATAAAACATAATTTAAATTTAAATTTTCATAATCACGTCAGCGTTATCATCATTTTAATTCAAAGGTAAGATCCAGTGATCTGTTACATTTGAACACTAAATTTTCAGTCATCTTTTCTATGAATAAACCAAAAAGGCTTTCAATGTGGACTGAAAAATCCATGGTTTTTTGTGATTTTATGGTTATTCATTTAGGGCCATATTCATAGACATTCTTAGCGCGGGCTTCCGGTGGATGATCAGCGAACTAACATTTTTCGTATTCATAAACCAGTGTTAGCAATATGATATGATATGAATCCTATACAAGTAATCAGTCGATAGCCGGGGTCAGTTTAGCACACTCGTAGCGCGGGATAGCGAAATGTCTATGCATAGCACCCTAAATGTCTCTAGCAGGTTTTAGTTTTAGCTGTTAATAACGTAGTATAGCTTCCCTTTAACGAAAACTTTTATCCTTATGTATCCAACGTCCAAGCAATAATTCACATATCAAGACGAACACACTAAGTATATGTCCCATCAACAGTACAATGAACGGACACTGCAGATGATCTAACGAAAAAGGGGTGTATTCCTTGCTGGGATCAAACACAAAACGGATCCCTTGTTTCCAGCCTTTTGGGTCTGTAGAATTCCTTATAAGCATTCCAGAAATACCAGACTCAATTAGTCGAACATTAAGTTTGTTGATGAATTTCTGAAGGAGTGGATGGGTGGTGGCAGAAAGACCCGTGCCCAATGCTATGACATCGCTTGTGAATTTGTGGTACTTCGGTACGTCTGTCACTTTACACAGGTCTTCAACATGAAATGAGAAAGTATCTTCATCAACGAATAAGGCTGAATTTGGATTTGAGATGAAGAACTGCATGGCCTCATCACAATGCATAAAGAAGTACGAATATTTGTAAGCACTATACGTCCTTACCATAGTGTCGAAAGATTCGAAGTTACAAAACAACCACAACATTTTGTGGTCGCGGAGCTCTTCAACGCTATCAATCTGATGCTGTAACCCAGGGTCCACAAAGTAACTGGTGATATATGTCTGGAAAATAGTGCTTACACACAAAGACCAAATTATCCAGGATAAGAAATATATTCTAAATGTTAATCCCTGTGACATTTCATTGACTCCCACACCAAGCACTACTGCCCACATGTTCAGGAGACATCTCACCATATCGTTATTCTGTCTGCGATCACGTTCGTCCTTGATAATGCTGATGAATCTAATGAACATGGGTGAGCATATAAGAGACAGCAAACATAACATCCAAGTCGTTAAGGTGAAAACACGAATCATACTAGACCAACGAGGATATTTCTCAGCCATATTCACGAAAAATGTGTACCTTACTGTGTAAAAACCCTTGACGTTTGGTGGAAACATCCATGTTCTCTCTGAAGCCATTGTAGCAGTAAGTATAATCGTGGATAAAGAATTACTATTGTTACAGTTTGCTATTGAAGCATTAAATAATTCCAAAATATAATAATATATGTTGAACCCCATTCCAATGTAATTGTCTTCAACATCTCGCTGGTTCTGAAGTCTCTTAATCGTGAAAGCAGGGTTATTCAGATTGCGCCTATCCAGTTTTATGCAACATCCACATAAATTTGGAGTGGATTTATCTGTCAACCTCAACTGAGTAACTTTACTGAGTTGATGTTTGCCAAGATGGCAAGTAAACAATGGAGCGATTTGAACAAGATATCCACAATATCCAGATGGAGATGTGTATGGATCCCATGTGTAAAACTTTACAACACCTGATTCAACGTTTCTGAAAGCTACTATTACGTCTTTTATGAAATACAAATAATTCATAACTTTGAAAATAACTAATGCGGCTTCCTCTGTACCGGAATGTCCCACTATCACAACTAAATATCGAGAAAAGTAGTTTAAGTGATAATAGATATACAATTTCTCCATACGAGAATAAAAGTCTTCCTTTAGTGCCTTCAAATCATTGTCCAGAAACGAGGTGAATATAATGTAGCCCCAGTGATAATAATTTTCCCATCCTCCTCTTACTGCTACAAGTGGAGAAACAGATACTGTCCATCTGCCCGTCTTATGAAGTTCACTTAGAAACAAATTTTCATAGTAAGACAAAATATCTCTCTTGCGGTCGATGTACAAATAGTCATAATCTCCTGGATCCCAATCAGTTTCACCATCAGATGTTGCCTCGTATATCGAAACTCGTGCCTTCATTTCTTCCAATGTGCATTGAGCACTCTCTTTGAGCGTCACGTTCAGAAACTTTTCAACAATGTGATCAAATATTATGTTATGAAGTTCTTGGTATTCGTGACTCGAAAGAAAGAAAATGGTTTGTCCTGATGGAAATATCTGCTTGGTGATCTCCAAAACACATTTAGAGAATTCGTCATCAGTGTTCGGTAGTTGAAGATTAAATGATTCTGTTCGATGGATTATGAAGGTTGAAAATACCTGTAAAATAATTTGATTTTAATAATATTTCTCTTCATTGCATGAACCCATTTGTTCTGTAATACATATAAGTATTTCATTTCTTAAAGAAATGTTAGGAAAATGTTGTATAAACAAGTCTAATATTCTCCAGATACGTTCTACGGATTTATAATACTGCAGATCTCTTGGATATCGCTTTAAAAATTTAACAAACCTTAGAAGGTGATTCGTAAATAAACATAATAGGGAAATACCTTATTAAAATTTAAACAAATCTTTAGCGTTTCTTAGCTATGATCCATGGAATTTGATGCGACAGATCTCTGCTGTAATTTTTTTAATTGATAGCTCAATGTCTAAGGAAAAAGAATAGAATTGAAATTCTTTTTGGAAAAGTGAGAAAAAAATTACCAACTTCGACGTGATCTGTTCAGAATAGACATTTACATCTTCAAAAGTTGGTAAGCGGCAAGTATATTTTATTTTTATTTTAGATGGGCGTCGAAGCGAGAGAAATGTTGATAAGGAATGTAAATTGCTTTTAAAAGTGGTCGTTGGTAAAAAACTTTGCCGGTTTCCGAGTTGTTGCGAGTTAAATAAAGCATTTTCGCTTGGCGGAGGACTCACGACTCATCCCCTTGTCTATTGATATCTCAACGAGGAATTCTTTCCTGTGCCTTCTTGAACTTCTGCTAGAATAATTTATCCATCTAGGGCTGTTCTAAGTAGATCAGGGCTGTCGAACAGCGCTCTCGAGCTGTGAAACGATTAGGTACTTCTTACTACCTGAGCTGGAGCGGTGAGGTCAGTCTACCCTTACTGTAGCAGTGTTCTGTACGCAGTGTGTTTATCAACTCTGCCGGCTGGTATGGATATGGAACGATGTTTCAATAGTGAATGGATAGATAAACATTTCTTTATATTAAAGGGCGGAAAGGCGCATTGCTTAATATGTAGAAAGAAGCTTTGATACATAAGCCATAATAATATTAGAAGGCATTTTAATTCAATGCATGATGAAGCTTGTGGAGCAGAAAAATTATCCGGTTCCGCTCGTGAAAAGACAAGAGAGATATGTCTGGAATATTTTTAAATCTCTAAGTTTGTCCAGTAATATTGTTGCTGAGTGCATGTCAGAAATGGGAGATAACTTGGACAAACAACTGAGAGCAAGAATGAAAACTTTTACTTGTTATGCACTAGCTCTTGATGAAAGTACCGACCGCAAAGATACGGCGCAGCTAGCTATATTCATAAGGGATGTCGATTCAGATTTCAATGTTCATGAAGATATTGTAGATGTCATTTTACTAAAGGATCGAACTCGAGGAGAAGATATTTTTGAATCTGTAACAAGAACTATGAACAAATTTCAAGTCATAGTAAGATTAATTAATTTTAAACATCAAAACAGTTTACGTTTTTGAACTTGCACTGCTACAACATATACACCTCAAGTTGATATTTTAAACATGAATTGGCAACATTATTATGATGATTTATTTCTGCCACAAACGAACAACATTCATGAATGGTCCAGTAGATAAAACGATATTATTAATATCATCATCCATCCATCCATCCATCCATCCATCAATCCATCTATCCATCGATCCATCCTTCCTCATGCAGACCTACATTCTTCGTTCATCAAAGTTTTCAAGTGCAAATCTAAAATGAGCTCCTAAAAATTAGTAAGATATACAGGGACATCATTTTATTTTTACTAACATTTTCAATATTAACCTGGATATACCTTTGGAATAACGATTAAGAAACCGGTTGGCTACCCCTTTCCACGACCGAAGTTTGACGACACTAGTGTAAAATAGAATACAAATAACTTTACTATGTATAGGAGGGAAGAAAAGTAGTGCATCCATTTACGTAAACTAGGAAATGTTACGATTTTGGGTTGGATGATTTTCGTCGGGTTTTTATTTAATAAAAATACAGTACAGTATTAATAGTATTTATTATGCAATGTATACTATACTGTCTACAGCACATTAGCATACAATATTTACAGTGCATTTAAATTTAAAAAATAATCAAAATATGGATATTTAAACAAATTGTTGAAAATGGTGGTCGTTCATTTCGATACAGGCTTCAAATCTTTTCTGCATATTATCAAAAACGTTTTCAAGCATATCTTCTGAAATTGAATATATGGTTTCTTGAATGTAATTATTTAATTCTTCTATTGTTGTAGGATGTTTAGCAAACACAACTGTTTCACAGTAACCCCAAAGAAATAATGCAAAGCACTCAAATCAGGCGACATGGGGGAGCCATAATCTTACGCCTGTTGAAATGATTCTGTATCTACTCTATAACATTGTACGTTACGTACTGTCAATTCAATCTTCACTTCTGCCCGATCCGCATTGATAAATTTACTCAGATATGCTGTCTACTGTCCGTCCATGTGTTTATGTAGGAAGGTCTTAGAAATGGGGGAAATCACGTCAAAATTCCTTATTTAACGATGCCATTTTATTTAAATTATTTTAAATAGTTATATAATATTAAGTAGAAGTCCAATTCCTAACAGCAAATGTTTTCAGAGAAGAGCTAAGATAGCTCAGCCACTAGCCTTTACAGAGGGGCCAGCAGAAACGGGTGGGGGAAACCGGGTAACTAAACGGACGCACACTGAAAAATGTGATCATATTTCTGAAACATACTATACTCACTCACTCTGTACTGTTTATTTTGACCGTAAGACGACTTTGCGGCTTTGGTTGTGTGTGGAAGTTTGCTACTAGGAGGGGTGGGAGTGAAGTACATTCAAAAACTCAGGTACAATAAAAATTGAAGTAAAAATAAAATGATGTCCCTGTATAAAAATTATCTAAGTACCAGCCGCCGCATTAATAGTTTCGCTTTTGTT
The DNA here is from genome assembly GCF_040183065.1 of Periplaneta americana. Lineage (NCBI taxonomy): Eukaryota > Metazoa > Arthropoda > Insecta > Blattodea > Blattidae > Periplaneta > Periplaneta americana. Next base: position 60,224,006 of record NC_091118.1, on the reverse strand, counting down.
TACGATCATTCGCCCTGTCTGCCTGCTACCTGTGTTGAACTGTTGCACAGTAAGGGAAGAGTGAAGGCTCTTCAGTTCACAGCTCGAGAGCGCTGTTTGACATCCCTGAAGTAGATGAATGCCATCGATAGTCGTAAATAACGAACGAGATGCCATGTTTTAACACCGAGTTAGGCCTGCGTAACCTTCATTCACTTCCACGTTATCCGCCTATAGATAGCGGGTCCGCTATTGCAATAACGTGAGGCAAATGGCTTTGATTAGCTTTTCATCAATGACTTCAATATAGCGTTAACTGTTTAGTGGACCAGTAGAATGTGAAGACTCTCTAGTAGTCGTGTTATTTTACGTTACATTATGTGTTATATTTTATGTATTATGTCCTATATCTTATATTCTATGTCTTATGTGATGTGTGTTATGTGTTATGTTATATTCTTTGTAGAGTCATGCGTTTGATTACCTAATGTCTCCAAGCAACCCGCAATAGTGTAGGTAAGTACGGAGTATAGCTTGGCGGCATCCAACGCTAATTAGTTCAGGTTTGCTGTTCAGTGAACATACGAAAACAAAACAAAGATACGCGTTTGGAAATGAGTGCTACAATAGAAGAATTTTGTAATGAGAACGTCATTAGGAAAGTAGGGGAGAGTTGGATAAAACAGGATGGTATGATAAAACGGGATACCCGACTTATTTCGCTGGAAAGTGCTGCAACTTACCGAATGATGCGAGGACTTTGTTCTTAGACTAGAAGGGGACATTATGCAGTGCTCACATGCAGAACGAACACGTTAATATTTGTTGTGTAGAGTAAAGTTTAAAATCAGCTGCTTAACTAAATTGTTCCGATTGATTTTAATTGGCACATTCTGGGATTAAATTTGCAGAGTTGAAGAGGTAAGTCTCTTATATAAATAAAACATGATTAGTCTTTAATTCTTTGTAAAGAAAACCGCTGTGGCTTTTACAGTTTTGTTGTGACGCCATGTTTTTCTTTACAACTCCTAGTCGGACAAAACAGGATACCCTATGGTTTGGCAAAACGGGATAGTATCCCGTTTTATCCAACTTGCATTGCATATGTGGGATTTCACTTTAAATTCTGAATTGAATATGTTCTCGCTATGACAACCAACAATGACAGTAGTTAGGAAGAAGAGGATGAAGACAACGACGAATTCTCTAATTCAAAATCTGAAGAAAGATGATGAAATAAGTGTACTCAATGCCAAGAATGGGCTCATCAGGCGTGCAGTAGTATAGAATTGGAAGACTGCGAATAATTCTACTGTAACTTTTGTAAATGAAAAATTCTGCAATAGGACTATGAATCAATGTCAACAAATAGGATAGACCTTAAGTATAATAATTTGATATTCTTCATTTAAGCCCACATACATATTTTATACTACTAATACATCAAGAAAAGTTTTGCATCACCTGTAGAAGTGGTATTTACGCTCCACTTCAAGATATATCCATAAAAACATTTGAAAGCTATCCTTTTAACTGTCTGAAAAACGAAACAATGTTGAGAAACAGTAGAAGTCTACCCTAGAAACCGACTGAAAATGTAAACAAATGTAAACAGAAGTGCAAGAAATCTCATCTCTCAGCGAATAACCCAGGGTAAAACAGTTTTATTTCATTCTAAAGAGGTTGAACAATAGCAAGGCGGTCAATTACGAACTTCAATCGTGTGAGGATTGTTTCTCCATGTCAGGAAGGACTGTATTCAAGGCAAGTAGCGAGCCGCTTAGGATTAAACCAGAGTGATGTGGTACGAACCTGGAATCGCTTCCGAAACCCAGGCATTGTCAACGACATGCCTCGTAGTGGTCGTCCACATGCAACAACAGAATGTGATGATCGATATCTGCGAATTATTGCCATGAGAAATGCTGAGAATATTGCTGGCATGATTAACAATGACTTTCAAACTGCGACAGGGAGACGCGTATCCAATCAAACTGTATGAAACCGATTACATGATAGCAGACTGCACTCCAAACGTCCATGGCGAGGCCCAACTCTTACACCTAGGCACGTTACACCTGGGCAAGAAATAATCACCAATGGACTGTACAAAACTGGCACAAAGTTCTATTCACGGACGAATGCCGAATATGCCTTGTGCCAGATTATCATCGACAACGTGTGTGGAGAGAATCAGGTAATGCTGCATGGCTCAGACACCCCTACAATCAAATGCAGTAAGGTAGTGGGTCAGTGATGTTTTGGGGTGGCATTATGTGGGGTCGCGGACAAAATTGGTGTCGATCCAAGGAATGCTGAGGGCTCCACAGTATTAGGGACAACATTCTTCAAGCCATAGTAGCACTGTTTAATCAGCACTTCGCAAAAGGATTCATGTTTGTGGACGATAATTCCAGAATCCATCATGCGGCTTTTATCAATGACTTTCATAATCGTGAAGGAATTGCCAGGTTTGAATGGCCCGCATGTTCTCCAGACATGAATCCAATTGAGCATGTCTGGTTTCAACTACAGAGAGCCATTCTTGCGCGCCCTGACCCCTCACGCAATCTCGAAGACCTATGCAGAGTTTCTGTTGAAGATTGAGAGAGAATGGATCAACAATTGATAAATGTGGTGGTAGACAGTATGCCACGAAGAGTCCAAGCATTATCAATGCAAGAAGAACTACTCTCTATTGAAGTTGCTAGGATAGAGATTTGGTACTCCAACCAATACTCAATTTCCATTTGGCCATCCACACCATTGCTATAATTTTGTCAACAACTGTTAAAAATAAATACATTTTCATTCCTTAGCTTTCCTTCTTTTTATCTTTTATTGAAGGTCTGGTTGACAGGTGATGCAAAACATTTTTTGGTGTGTTTATTATGCATTATAATAAAAATACACAAATTTTTTCAGTTCTTCAACAATATTTGCTTTATTTTAAATAAGTATCCTGTTTTACCCAACTAGTCGGCCAAAACGGGATACTTGTGCACTTTCCAAGAAAATTGTTTTCCCACTTTAGCTATATCATTAGAAGTGAAAATCAAAATGTATTATGAAAGTACATAGAATAGTGGATTCATAAGTAAAAATTGAATTGTTTCCTATCACTTCAACAGGAAATATACAAGATTCCGTGTTAAGTATCCCGTTTTGACCAACTCTCCCCTATTTTGTCAGAAGAAGGAAAAGTTTTTCATTTGAAACACTTATAATGTTTAGAGTCATTGATTATAAGTTGTAGAGATTCGTGAAGCAAGCGTTCATAATTTGTATTATTTTAATTTTGTGCCGAAATGTATATTTTTGCATTTGTAAATTCCAAAATTCAATTAGATCTATTGTATTTTGTTGCTCTCTTTAACACTCGTATCAAAACTTTCTTAGATTAAAACGTTAAATGTGTTAAAACATTTTAAGACATGTAATATGCCTTAATGACAGACAGGCCCGTTTCAGCACCGGTGTGGTGTCATCTTCAGTGTCCTTTAAACTACTGCGGCTCCATAATCACATCAAAGAAACAAATATAGGCCTAATCGAATTGGAGTTTACAATTTAAAATTCAATAGCTGCCCAGATTTGTTTTATAGGTCAGACTGGAAGATCATTCGAAATAAGATACAATGAGCACATTAAAGCACTAACTAAACCAGGGGTCCTCAGCACAGAGCACGCTGGGGCTAGCATCTCTTACCCGCTGAAAACGCAGCGCACCATAGTGCACTGCGTAGCTGCTAGCGGGTATGCTTTCTATCTCTCCCTGCTGCACGACGGGGTACATGGGACGGCACCGCGTACCCGTTGCACATTTCAGCCAGTGCTGACGACCACTGAACTAAACCATACATCACATAAAATTACTAAGAACAGTCGCAACTATGGCTAGAGAGGGCTTCCTGCGCGTATAAGACCCTAAAACGGCCTCTGGCTCAAAGTCAGAAATGTCAATAAACAACAACTATAATAACTTGGGCTGAAGAAAAGAATTGGTATCAGAGTAGTAAAGAATTTCTATATACATTGTTTACAAAATGCGTCCCGTTACAGGGTGTGTCTACTGTCTGTAAAGGTGCGTACACAGGTAGCGAACGAACAACGAACGAACAACAAACGAATGCATTCGCTGACTGAAATTGGAACGTGTGGACGACGCAGCAAAGGCAAACTGATCGTTTGGTTTGCCTTCGGTAGTGTTCCGTCGCTTGTCGGTACATCAAAGGAAGTTCGCATTCGATGTGGACGGGATTTGTCACTTGTTCGTAGTCCGTAGTCTAGTAGCAGGGATTAATGTCACCAACCGGCACTAGAATGTCGAAACTGGAGTGGGCTGAAGAAACTCTCATCAACCCAGGGTCGTATTTACGCATCACAAAGAGCCGTGGCTCTGGACGGCACTTTTTTGGGACTAGTACTGTACTCGTCTAGGTACTCGAGGTGTTAAAATTTGAGAAATTTTATACACGCGCGCATTTATGACGAATACTTTACATTTACTGTTATAGTACATCCGAATAATAGGTATTTTTATACTATATCCGAACAATATATAATTATTTAATTTACAAGTAAGGTTTTCTGGTTGAAGGTCAAGGCCAAGAGCTTTATTTCACATGTGCGTCATATAATATATTAAAGCTCATAAGTCGTTCAATTTTTACATGACAGCTCAAGACATCTCAAACCAAATAATATCTGATCTTTGCAAAAATTGTCAACTTATTGGTTAAATACCCTAAATTTAGAGTCATTTTGGTTATAAAAATTAATTATTCGACTGCAACGTATTTATGTTCAATATTTTTCTTCTTTCATTGCTGATATTAACAATACGTACGATAGTGAAGTCCACACCTGTGGAGTAACGGTCAGCGAGTCTGGCCGCGAAACCAGGTGGCCCGGGTTCGAATCCCGGTCGGGGCAAGTTACCTGGTTGAGGTTTTTTCCGGGGTTTTCCCTCAACCCAATACGAGCAAATGCTGAGTAACTTTCAGTGCTGAACCCCGGACTCATTTCACCGGCATTATCACCTTCATCTCATTCAGACGCTAAATAACCTAGATGTTGATACAGCGTCGTAAAATAACCCAATAAAAAAACGATAGTGAAATTGAAATTAATGACAATATCTAAGTTTGCGTCGTCATTCGTTCGTTGTTCGTTCGTTACGTGTGTACGCACCTTAAGGAGCAGTTAGAGTGAACATTCGACACTCCTCAATAGTAGACCTGCTTAAGTGATGTGAGGTTGTATCAGAATGCCGAAAATAAAATCCAAAAAAGAACAGATATAAAACTACTGAATTCAGAACAGTTTAACTTAATTGATAATGGTACAGTTTGTAAATTTAATATTTGTTCCCAGTTAATTTGAAACATAATCCTGTAAATGTGAATTCTGTTATGAGTTCATTCATACGGAGCGAACTGTACAGACAGCCGCTACCGTAACTGTCGAGTCTACACACAAGCATTGTGTAAATACAGGACTCTACGTACGATGCAGCGTAGGCTATAACCATTACTTTTTCAGCCCTAATAATGACATAGAAATACAGGGACATCATTTTATTTTTACTTCAATTTTTATTGTACCTGAGTTTTTAATGTACTTCACTCCCACCCCCTCTACTAGTAAACTTCCAATCGTTCGCCACACAGAACCAAGGACGCGTATGCAAAGTCGCCTTACGGTCATAGTAAACACTACTGAGGTAGTGAGTATAGTACGTTCCATAAATATGTTCGTGTTTTCCAGTGACGAAAGAGCTTTCAATATTGAATCGTATTTTCGCACAGATACTTTCGTCCGTTTGCCTACGTCGTATCCCGATTTCCCCCACCCAATTCTGCTTGCCCCTCTGTAAAGGCTAGTGCCTGGGCTGTCTTAGCTCTTTTATGAAAACATTTATTTCTGTTAGGAATTCGACTTCTACGTAATATTATACAACTGTTTAATATAACTGAAATAAAAGGGCCTCATTAAGTAATTAACTGTTACGTGATTTCCCCCTGCGACCCTGCGACAAAATCACTTGGACGGACAGTAGGTAACATGTCTGAGTAATTTTATCTTTTCGGATCGGGCAGAAGTGAAGATTGAATTTACAGTACGTCAGGTACTCTTTTATAGAGTAGGTACAGAATTATTTCAACCTGAGTTACTAGTACGAAGGACGAAATTGGTAATTGGAATTAGGTACAATAGTCTATAGTGCGATAATATGCACAAAAGAACTGAAGCCTGTATCGAAATGAACGGCCACCATTTTCAAAAATGTGTTTAAATATCCATATTATGATTATTTTTCAATTTAACTTCATTCTGTATATTGTAAGCTAATGTGCTGTAGACTGTATAATATACATATCTTAATGAATACGTCCGCATGGATAGCTCAGTTCGTGAGCAAGAACACTTATTGTTAATACCGTACTGTATTTGGATTAAACAAAACTCTTATGAAAATTATCAAACTCAAAATCGCGATATTTCCTAGTTTACGTAAATGGATGAACTACTTTTCTTCCGTTCTATACCTAGTAGAGTGATTTGTTTGCATTTTACGTCAGCTCCATCGAACTCCAGTCGTGGAAGGGGGTAGCAAACGGTGTTTCAGGTTTTCAACCGTTAATCCAAGGGTCTAGCCAGGTTAATGTTAGACATGTGAGTAAAAATAAAATGATATCCCTGTAGATGTGGAATTACTACACATCATACCAAAAAGTCCACAGTGAAGATATATTGGAACAATACGAAATATCTAAACACAGAGTAACATACCTACAGCATATACTTAACACACAATTGTAGTTCAATACACATACAGACCGATTATTTAGTCCTGACAGCTCAGCGACGCGAAAGAAGGGAAGTAATAGGAGTAGTGGAGAGAGTTCCGGAGTAGGGATAAGAGCGAGCGGTCAGTAAAGAAATGCAGTACAGTTTAACTGTACTGGAAACACAACGCTATACCGCATGCGTGACATCCGATCGCTCTGAAAGCAAGCGACTGACTAACCTGAACACCCCTTGGTGTAACTTAATGGACTCGCCTGATCCAGGCGCACATTGTCGGCAACTGTCAGTACTAACTAATCGTACTATACATTATTCGATCTCGTAATACAAACAACCTCCACCACTGACGAAAGGAATCGTCGGAAATCAAGACCAACTGGAGCCGCAGTAGTTCAAAGGACTCTGATGTTGACACCATACCAGTGTTTAAACAGGCCCGTCTGTCATTAAGGTATATTATGTTTGTTAAAATGTTTAACACTTTTAACGTTCTAATTTAGGTAAGTTTTATACTTCTAATTTGATCTAATGTATCTAGGACTTATATGCGTTTTTGCTATTGTAAAAATCAGGGTAGACAAATTCCGGGCGCAAGGTAGCCATGGCGACTGAAAATTCCACGTGGCACCCGAATTGTTTATTGAGTTAAAATTGTTCTTAAAGACTTCTCTAGCAGCAGACGATGCGGAAGAAGCCCGGAAACCCACAACCCTCAGAGTATTGTTTTGGTTTACATTTTTTAATATCAACTCGGCTGTAACATATTAATGAAGGCCATCCACCTTTCTCAGGACAGTATTGTATAATAATAATAATAATAATAATAATAATAATAATAATAATAATAGTTTTATTTTTCCCTGGAAGAGTTAAGGCCATTAGGCTTTTCTTCCACTCAACCAGGATCAAATCACATACAGAAAAATACATACCGGTACACAAATATTAACTTAAAAAAATTATAATAAAAATAATAAAATAAAAAAGATAAATTGAATATATATATACACAATCAGTATTAACTTATAAATAATAATAAAAAAATTGATATAATATAAAAAAAGGAGAGATTGAATACATAATCACAAACAGGAAAATACATTCTAGTATATAAGTATTAACTTAAAAAAAACAATTAATACATATGAATATAATCTCACAACTAAAGAAATAGTACAATTAGTATGATCAGCACAGCACGGGTTACATTGAGACAATGACAATTGTCTAGATATTAGTGTTAATGGAAAAATAAAGTAATGAATGTATAAAATAATAATAATAAAATTATACCTAAAAAACCTAATTCTGTGCATTTAAAATATTCCTAAACATCCTAATTTTAAATGACTGAGGACTAAGACTACCCCTGATTTCCAGCGGCAGCGAATTCCAGTAGCGGGCCATGGCTATTGAGAAAGAATTTGAACTTGAGTATAGAGATGCCTGATGACGTGGTATTGATAGCAACAGATTGTGCTGTGAACGTGTATTACGATTTTGATATGAAGCTAGGAGAGTAAACCGAGAAGCAAGGTATTTACATTTTAATTCAAATATATCGTTAATATTGATTCAAATTGAAAAAATATATATATAAGAAATACGCCTGTCACTACTTATATTCACTTAATATTAACCCCAAAATCTAATCCATCAATCATTCCATTGCGACTTTAAACAGATCCGCGAAAATACTAATCTATGGAGAGAATCCGCAATGCTAATAAGTTTGAGAAGCTCTGACCTGGAGCATTCAGCCATCGCGCAAGGACTTACGTAGCATTAACTTCGTTTACTTACCAGTATGTATGTTGGATACCAGGACAGCGGAATGGTAGCCATTTGATAAATTACAAAGAGCCTCTACACAGACCTACTCTTCATACAGCACAGTTTTCATGCCCAAACAAAGACATGCACCAATTTTCAATGTCTGATTTTTACTGAATTTCTTATGTGGCACAAGAATTACGTCTGAAGACCTGCGTAGCCTTAGTTCGAATGGAAAGAAAGTTGCGAAACACGGATGTTACGAAAGGTCGTCAACAAAATGGAAGTATAAACATGGACTTCTCAGCGTGTCTCGCAGATATTAGATATTTGCACAAGCTAAATAATATCGGTGATCCCATTATATTGTCATTACTAGCGGAAAGTTGCGTATTTTATAACCGACAGTTCTCTTTTCTGCGGTATTTCGCTATAGTATATCACATTAACCTATAAGGAAGTAATTTTTACAGGTGCTCTAGCCTGTTATTTTTCCCCTATTTAGTCTTCTCGAGTGAAAAAATGGGTAATTCGTAGAATCAATTTGATATAAGACAATCACTGGATCTATAGTCCAATGTTTTATAGCAGCGGTGGCGAAAATGTAATCGTGAGCCGAGCCACTGTGTAACCTGGAACGTGCATAGCACCTATGGAGGGAGGCGGACACCCGAAGGGGAAGTGAAGCAACTGTCTGACTTATTAACGAATTTTCATTTTCCTTACGTCAAGCACTTAAATATAATTTTATACATTACCGGTACAAGGCTACAAACTAATGTTTAGTACGTTTAACGAAGAAAGAAATGAACAATAAATGAACAATATCACAACCTAAAATTAACTGTCTTCAGAATGTCTCTGCGACAAAGTTTCAAAATCAGGAATTACGTCACTTACTGTCAGTCGTAGTTGATCACGAAGGTATTTTTTCTGTCAGTCGTGATCTAAATTTGGTTTTTACTATTTTAATAGTTGAAAATAATTTTTCACAAACGTAAGTTGTAGCGAACATGGCTTCAACAGAGCAAGCGAAAGAACGAAGTTTCGGATAGCCTATTTATTTGTTGGCAAAGATTTGAAAGTTGAACATTTTTCGAGTCCTTACATCTAACTTTCATTTGACATCACATAGTAAATCAGTGAGTTGAAATTGAAGAGCTAACAGCATTATTCGTACATCTGCTGAAAAAGGGTCGACGTACAGAGATGATGATGATGATGATGATGATAACAATAACAATAACACTTAACCTTTTAATGTTTCATCAGTAACATGTAATATAATGCCGTTTTATGTTATACAACAGTTTTCCTCGTAATCACTTGTGAACAAATCATACATTTAATATTCTCATCATAGGCCTATTGACAGCAAAAAAATGCGTCCTCCCATCCTACTTGAAACTTTCGTACATGGTTTCGAGAGAGACATATGCCACTCGCAAGTCAGAGACAAATAAAAATGGAACGGAGTTTGACTCCAGTGAGTGAGAGGGTGGGGGTTGGCGGAGGTTAGAAGCAAGCGAATGCACAGCTATCACTGCGAGCCACAATGTCTCTCGAGTCACGTTCTCGCCACGGCTGTTTTATAGTGTGCAATTAGATTTGCAAATTATTTTATGGGATGGGAATTGAGGTAACGTCGCAGGTAAGGTGTTTCGCTGTACACGGAAAAGTCGCGGGTTTGATTACGGATGGAGTCATGGATTTTCTCCATTTATCGTACCTTTCTGGCCGCAATATGACGCGGGGGTTAACACATGAGCCAATTCCAATCGAGAGTGCCTCGCAGTGATTAACTCGCTTCGTGTGGAGGACCAGTGTCAGTTCGTTGGAGCAGCAAGCTAGACTGACATTCCTGCCGCTGCTTTACAATGCCAATGATACACAGCGGAAAAAATCAGACATGTCGCAGGACGAGGGAATGAGACGGAGGTATGGAGATCACTAAAGACACTACGCAAGGGCCTACATATGGGAAACAATATCTCGCCGGAGACATGGAAGAGCCACTTCCACGAGATATATGTGGGAATGGAGAATTACGTGGTGTAGATTGTAATTTGCATTCAGTAAGTATTAGGGGCTGCAAGAAAGTATTAGGGGCTGCAAGACAATAAACACCTTTAAGAACAGCTTAAAAGATAACCTTATTAGCATTTCACTCCAATCATACTGATTTAAACTATCACTGACTACATTGTTACTTCTTTCTTTAGACATCATCCTGATAGTGCTGTATTTTCAAAATTGTCTCATAATACTCTCTTTCTATTATCTAATATTATTTGAAATATATTAACATTCTATGTATTTTAGCTTAATTCTGCTACACAGTTTATTTCAGTGTTTAATTAATAGTTCATAGTATTTTGTTGTTTAATTCGTAAATAACTCTTGTATACATGTAATTCTCATCTAAATCAAATTGTTGAATTCTTTGTAAGTTCATGCATATGTATATACTCTTTTTGCTGGTTGAGTGGAAGAGAAGGCCTTACGGCCTTAACTCTGCCAGCTAAAATAAATCATTATTATTATTATTATTATTATTATTATTATTATTATTATTATTATTAACGTAAGTGCCAGAAATTAATAGGCCTATATTAGATGCCTATTTACTTGTTTAGTTACTACACGACCAAGGCGGGATCCGTCGTGGCAGAATGAGGAACTCCGTGCACGCTGCGTATGTTTACTGCTGGAGTATCATCACATCCAATGCCTAGCGTTTCAATCTGGTCGTAATGCCGGGTGTAGGAAGACGTATGTTTCGTAGCCAAGCGCGGAGCGTTGTAATGCCATAAAGTTTTGTGATGAAGAAAAGACAACTGGTTTATTCCTACCTCTGTCGAAGACAACAGAGCGTGCTGCAGCTATTGTGAAGACAAATAAGGAAACAATTAGTAGTAACGGTTAGCGCGTCTGGCTGCGAAACCAGGGTTCGATTCCCCTGTCGGGGCGAGTTATCTGGTTGAGGTTTTCCCTGAACCCAATATGAGCAAATGCTGAGTAACTATCGGTGGTGGACCCCGGACTGATTTCACCGGCATTATCAACTTAATCTCATTCAGACGCTAAATATCGTAATGTTGATAAAGCGTTGTAAAATAACCTACTAAAAACAATTAGTATGATTAGAAAGGAAGGTAAAGAGTGAGAAATGCTAAGATAAGAAATGCATATCAAATGCAATACCATATAAAATACGGTAGCTACTTTAGTTTATGTTACTTTCGATTCATGTTCTCTCTTTACGAACACCGATGTTGTGGTGTGTTTTCTGAATAGATTTCTATGTATGTAAGCATATGATAAATAAAACTAAACAATAAACTATAAATTATAAACTTATACGAACATATAACATATAAAGCGTATTAATAATAACGAAACAAGAGAACACTTCAGCATGTGCTTCATTTTGCATCTGATGCGGACTTCACAGTTCGGCCTGTGTTGTGAAGCGAATCGCAGCGCCACCAAACAAAACGGTTCCCGCCTTGGTCGCGTAGTACTTATTAATTAATTAATTTATTTTATTTATTTATTTATTTTTATGAGAGATACAAGGAACTGTGACTATATGAATTTAATTGGACAAGGTCGAAAATCTGGCAGTTAATGAATAATAACAATAAGTATTACATAAATATCATCATATAAATATAAAACCAAAAGATCAGGCAACATTATGCTGACAGATGTACAACAGTAGCAACTTCGGTCCAAGACTTTATAACGCGATAATAGCTAAATTCCCAAAGATACAATATGCTAATGCTCCTTATTAAAAAAATAAAAAATTACTATTTAGAGGGGAAATTTAAAGTTCCAATTTATTGTGACATCTGTGTTTTTTTTTACTTTTCATTCTGTTATTTAATAAAAGGTCTTAAAATTGTGTGGAATAACACCTGACCACGAGTAGGCTATGTAACTTTTTCTGGGGGTGCTAGAGTAATTATTATATAAAACAATATGTACCTTTGTTCTAGCAATAAAGTATTATTATTATTATTATTATTATTATTATTGACAAGAGACATCACAAACTCTTCTATATTAGAAATTCTCCGGTCTCCAGATGTATTAAAAATGCTAACATACATGTAGGAGATTTCGATCAATTCAATTTATAGAAGTATTAGAACACGGCAATGTGTTTGCTAATATTGTTTGCATAATCTTTCTACACAAATTGGTAATACTTTTGTAAGAATCAACTCCTGTCCATAAAATATTATAATATTAATAAATTAATAATTCTTGTAAATTAATCATTGTAATCTATGTTCATTTTGTTATATCAATTATTTAATTTGTACCATAGTTGTTCATTTTATTGTATTAATTGTATCACTGTGCTGGATTTTATTGGTGAATGGCTGTTGTTCAGCACATAAATATCAAATAAATAAGTAAGTAAATAAATAAATAAGTAAATAAATAACTAAATAAATAAATAAGTAAATAAATAAGTAGTAAATAAGTAAATAAATAAGTAGTAAATAAGTAAATAAATAAGTAGTAAATAAGTAAATAAATAAGTAAATAAATAAGTAAATAAATGAATAAATAAATAAGTAAATAAGTAAATAAATGAGCAAGTAAGTAAATAAATAAGTAAGTAAATATATAAGTCAATAAATAAAGAAATGAATAAAGAAATAAATGAATAATAATAAATAAATTAAATAAATAAATAAATAAATAAAAAATTAATAAATAATAAATGAATAAATAACAAATGAATAACAAATAATAAATAAATAACAAATAATAAATAAATAAATGAATAAATAAATAAATAGGTAAATAAAAAATTAAATAAATAAAATAAAAAGTAAATGAAGAATAAATTATAATTGTTGTTGTTGTTGTTTAAAATTTGCTCTTCCTTATAGCGGAATGTTTCAGTGATATTAAACTATTTTCGTACAAGGGAAAATCTCCCTTCTCTTGCCTCAAATTGTGGGTTTAAATGTACACTTTCGGTCGGCAACTGTACGCTAAACTTAGCTTACATTACTGAAGAAAGTCTCACGCTACCTTACTGCGTAATAACATTTCCCGTGTAAGTGCAATTTAAATTTATGGTACAATTAGCTTCATTTCACTGCTACCAACTTTAGAGTTCGTGAAGTCCCAATTGCTGTGACTGCATCATGAAAGAGGTGCGGACAGTTCTGTGCTTCAGCACTCTTGTAATTGAATCAGCTTTCCAATTGGGCTCTCTGTTGGCGTTAAAGTGGTGTGAAAATTTAATTCCACCCCGAGGCAATTCTCAACTCCCCATTTATCCCGCATTCCTCGCTCGCAAGATTTCCACTTTTCTTCCCGCACAAGTCTTCGCAGCCTTGAAGGAGGCTGTTGCCTGTGATGTAGGACACGCAGTAAATGGACCATAGACTTACAAATCACTTCAAGGCTGCACGCCAATGAAATTAAATCAGAGACGAGATGAGTTGTGGTTCATCAAGTGTGAGTGCACTGCGAAGTCAATTCCCTTCCCTCTTCCTCGCCGCTTTTTTACTTCTATCTTCCTGTCAACCTTTTGACCTATTCGTGTGTATCTTTATTTCTGTACTTCTTTCGTTTTTCTTCCCCCTCACCTATTTTTAGTTGCTTTATCTTTCTGTTCATATGTATTTTACTATCTTAAAGTCCTTTTGGCTTATTTTTAATAATAATAATAATAATAATAATAATAATAATAATAATAATAATAATAATAATAATAATAATAATAATAATAATATAGAGTGTTAGTAGGGAGGCCGGAGGGAAAAAGACCTTTAGGGAGGCCGAGACGTAGATGGGAAGATAATATTAAAATGGATTTGAGGGAGGTGGGATATGATGATAGAGAATGGATTAATCTTGCTCAGGATAGGGACCAATGGCGGGCTTATGTGAGGGCAATGAACCTACGGGTTCCTCAAAAGCCAGTAAGTAAATAAGTAAGTAATAATAATAATAATAATAATAATAATAATAATAATAGGAAATGCGCACAAGTGTGCAGAATAGTTAGTCTATACTGAATTCAGTGACGGTTTTGGCATTCTTCTTGCAGTTCAGAACGTGATATTTGCCACATTTTTCACCACACAGTTTGCATATACAGTTTTCAGATACTTCATGGAACCTATCTATGCATAATAATAATAATAATAATAATAATAATAATAATCCGTGTCGCTACAGTCCGTGAAGGGCCTAGACCAGTGATGTCAAAGCAAGCGCATTTTTCTGACCTTGACGTCGTGCGCGGGCATCAAGCGCTAAGTGTGGAAAGAGGAAGGGTTGTGTTTATGAATAAGCAGCCTGTTGGATTAAGAAAACAGTGGTGCACAAACTTCAAACGGAACGTGAAATTTTATGTCATTATTTTTATATGGCTTCTTTCTGTTTGATATTATCTAGACTATATTGTCTGTAAAACAAAAGTACTAACATCAGTTTCTTAATATTGCTGTTGTTTTAAATGTTAATAACGTAATAAAGAGTTAAGAACGAATATTCACATAAATTCCATAGTAGTACAACTATAGGCTACTGTACTAAATGGATGAAACATATTATTCTTAAAGAAAGTGATATCCCAAAAAAAAAAGACTAAGTATGACATGATAAGTTGGAATTGATATCCATGGTACTTTTAGCCTTATGAAAGTAATCAATAAACTAATCAAAACAATATTACAGTACAAAACAAAGTTACCTAGGTACTGTATGTTTTAAGTGTAACTAAAATTCCATAACAAAACTCTTATCGCATTATGTTTTTAAGGTGATATTGGTGAGCAACTTCCTATCATCAGAATATTGAATTATTTTCTCGAAATGTGCTGAAGCTATACAACACATGGGCACGTATCTTTTGCTTATGATGTAACAGTAATTGCTCTGTTAATTAATTTCCTTACAAACAATTCCCATGGGAATATTTTCAAAATTTTCAATAGACTATCTTCATTAATACGTATTTACGGTATATTAGATTTACGAAAACATTCTGTAAGGCTACTAAACAAATAGGTCTATAACTGAAAATTTCACTTTTCTATAAGAAAAAATTCAGAAATTATTTCTTTTGAACAAAAAAATCGAACTTGTGAAAAATGAACATTAAAATTAAAACTTACATTCTTATAATGCACTCATACTTATCAGACAAATCTAAAAATTAACACAGATACAGTTTTAGTAAGTTCTCTTTCCTTTATCTATTGAATCCCTGTACATAGCTCGACCAAGCGGCATATACTACCTCTTTCGTCTCTCTCTTTCCTTTCCACTGTAAAGCGCTCAGGTTCTCCTGAGCTCTAAAGCGCGCGCGCGCGCTCCTACGGGCATCAATTGACATGACTGGCCTAGACCGACCAGCCGGCTGATAGCCACACGCCCACATGCCGAAGCAGAGGTGGACGATCATCCAACGAGAATGGAGGTACCGTGTGGTTAGCACGATGATCCCTCCAGCCGTTATAGCTGGCATTCGCAACCGGATTTCGCTACCTATCGTAGCTCCCCAAGTGCATCACGATGCTGGGTGGACACTGGTCCCATACACTGGTAGAAATTTCGTGAGACAATTTCTTCCCCCATGAGGACTCGAACCAGCGTGCATTCCATAACGGGAGTCCTAGGCAGGATGCCTTAGACCACGACACCACCGCGCGGGACATAATAATAATAATAATAATAATAATAGGTGGAAAAATTCAAATACCTGGGAGCAACAGTAACAAATATAAATGATATTCGGGAGGAAATTGAACATCGAATAAATATGGGAAATGCCTGTTATTATTCGGTGGAGAAGCTTTTATCATCCAGTCTGCGTGTCAAAAAATGTGAAAGTTAGAATTTATAAAACAGTTATATTACCGGTTGTTCTTTATGGTTGTGAAACTTGGACTCTCACTTTGAGAGAGGAACATAGGTTAAGGGTGTTTGAGAATAAGGTGCTTAGGAAAATATTTGGAGCTAAGAGGGATGAAGTTGCAGGAGAATGGAAAAAGTTACACAACACAGAACTGCACGCATTGTATTCTTCACCTGTCACAGTTGGGAACATTAAATCCAGACACTTGAGATTGACAGGGCGTGTAGCACGTATGGGCGAATCCAGAAATGCATATAGAGTGTTAGTTGGGAGGCCGGAGGGAAAAAGACCTTTAGGGAGGTCGAGACGTAGATGGGAAGATAATATTAAAATGGATTTGAGGGAGGTGGGATGTGATGATAAAGACTGGATTAATCTTGCTCAGGATAGGGACCAATGGCGGGCTTATGTGAGGGCGGCAATGAACCTCCGGGTTCCTTAAAAGCCAGTAAGTAAGTAAGTGAGTAAGTAAGTATAATAATAATAATTTATTGCCAGAACAAAGATACATATTGCTTTCTTATATAATATATCTGCAAAGCATTTCGCCAGCGACTTACATTTATTTTATTTTTTATTATTTTTGTGAAATTTGGTATGAAGTTATATTAGTTGTAATTGTGATAATTAATTATAACGGTAGTAATAATAATAACTGTTGTTTTACTATTTTATTATTAGTAGGTATTATTTTCGTTTTGAAGATTCAAACTGTGCATAGTTATAGCACAATGGCCGTACGGGCTCGTGCGAAGGATCTTGTGTACATGAGTTTGTATAATTGTGTGTATCAATAAATGTACTTCATTCATTCATTCATTCATTCATTCATTCATTCATTCATTCATTCATTAAGTCCACACCTGTGGAGTAACGGTTAGTGAGTCTAGCCGCGAAACCAGATGGCCCGGGTTCGATTCCCGGTCGGGGCAAGTTACCTGGTTGAGGTTTTTTCTGGGGTTTTCCCTCAACCCAATATGAGCAAATGCTGGGTAGCTTTCGGTGTTGGACCCCGGACTCACTTCACCGGCATTATCACCTTCATCTCATTCAGACGCTAAATAACTTAAGCTGTTGATAAAGCTCGTAAAATAACCTACTAAAATAAAACAAAAATTCATTCATTCATTCATTCATTCATTCATTCATTCCGCCAACAAAATAGCCCTATGCATTTACATGCTCTATCAAATGTGTGTTAAACCGGCGACCAGGACATGATTGCCAAATAAAGTAACGCCTGCATTTGTCACAGAACATTACATGCAACATGAATTTTTCATATAAATCCAAGCTCTAGTAGTCTTGAAGAAAGTTGACTGCGTATTTCACTCTGTCGCGTCGCGTGGCTGTAACCTGTCTCTGGAGATCCTGCGGGTTGTATAGTTCCACGGCGTCCCTGAGGATTCCCGCTGAATTACTCGCCTCGTTACCTCTGTCAGGTACATCACTGCAGGCGGTTTTCCTGCGGTTGATAACCTGTGGGTGGAGAGTCTGTCACGTGTTTCTGCTGGGGCTGTGGATGGGGATTTGGATAAAAATAAAATAATCGCTGTAGGCTGTATCGGAGACACAGTCACATGTTTTATACGTCAATAATTCTCTCGGGAGAAGACGTTAAAGTAAAATTTTTCTTATTTATTTATTTGTTTGTTTAGTTGGTCATTTATTTATTTAGTTAGTTGGTTATTTATTTAGTTCGTTGGGTATTTATTTATTTAGTTCGTTGGTTATTTATTTATTTAGTTCGTTGGTTATTTATTTATTTAGTTCGTTGGTTATTTATTTATTTAGTTCGTTGGTTATTTATTTATTTAGTTCGTTGGTTATTTATTTATTTAGTTACTTGCTTATTTATTTATTTAGTTACTTGCTTATTTCTTTATTTAGTTACTTGGTTATTTATTTATTTAGTTAGTTGGTTTATTTATTTATTTAGTTAGTTGGTTATTTATTTATTTAGTTCGTTGGTTATTTATTTATTTAGTTCGTTGGTTATTTATTTATTTAGTCAGTTGGTTATTTATTTATTTAGTCAGTTGGTTATTTATTTATTTAGTTAGTTGGTTATTTATTTATTTAGTTAGTTGGTTTATTTATTTATTTAGTTAGTTGGTTATTTATTTATTTAGTTCGTTGGTTATTTATTTATTTAGTTCGTTGGTTATTTATTTATTTAGTCAGTTGGTTATTTATTTATTTAGTTAGTTGGTTATTTATTTATTTAGTTCGTTGGTTATTTATTTATTTAGTTCGTTGGTTATTTATTTATTTAGTTCGTTGGTTATTTATTTATTTAGTTCGTTGGTTATTTATTTATTTAATTCGTTGGTTATTTATTTATTTAGCTCGTTGGTTATTTATTTGTTTAGTTAGTTGGTTATTTATTTGTTTAGTTCGTTGGTTATTTATTAATTTAGTTCGTTGGTTATTTATTTATTTAGTTCGTTGGGTATTTATTTATTTAGTTCGTTGGTTATTTATTTATTTAGTTCGTTGGTTATTTATTTATTTAGTTCGTTGGTTATTTATTTATTTAGTTCGTTGGTTATTTATTTATTTAGTTCGTTGGTTATTTATTTATTTAGTTACTTGCTTATTTCTTTATTTAGTTACTTGGTTATTTATTTATTTAGTTAGTTGGTTATTTATTTACTTATTTAGTTAGTTGGTTATTTATTTGTTTATTTAGTTAGTTGGTTATTTATTTATTTAGTTAGTTGGTTATTTATTTATTTAGTTCGTTGGTTATTTATTTATTCAGTTAGTTGGTTTATTTATTTATTTAGTTAGTTGGTTATTTATTTATTTAGTTCATTGGTTATTTATTTAGTTAGTTAGTTGGTTTATTTATTTAGTCAGTTGGTTATTTATTTATTTAGTTAGTTGGTTATTTATTTATTTAGTTCGTTGGTTATTTATTTATTTATTTAGTTAGTTGGTTATTTATTTATTTAGTTAGCTGGTTATTTATTTAGTTAGTTGGTTTATTTATTTATTTAGTTCGTTGGTTATTTATTTATTTAGTTCGTTGGTTATTTATTTATTTAGTTCGTTGGTTATTTATTTATTTAGTTAGTTAGTTATTTATTTATTTAGTTAGTTGGTTTATTTATTTATTTATTTATTTAGTTAGTTTGTTATTTATTTATTTATTTGGTTTATTTATTTATTTAGTTAGTTGGTTATTTATTTAGTTAGTTGGTTTATTTATTTATTCAGTTCGTTGGTTATTTATTTATTCAGTTGCTTATTTATTTATTTATTTATTTATTTAGTTGCTTATTTATTTATTTATTTATTTAGTTGCTTATTTATTTATTTATTTATTTAGTTAGTTGGTGAGTACAAATTAAAATTATAAAACAAAAGTGTTTCTAGCCACTACCATAAGAGTCAGGCTCGTGTACGATGTGCTCTTAGTCAATAATATAACATAAAATTTACAAAGACAGTTTACTAAATACATTAAGTAACTTAATTCAAACCAATAAATAACACACAAGAACAAAAAAAGCGAAAAAGAGGGAAAAACATATTTAATATAAATTGACAATCAGACAGAAGCCAGTGATATTCAATAAAAACATGAATAAGTCGACAGAAATAAAAAGTTAAAAAAATACACACATTTGTTAATATTGTATATCATGAATAATTTTATAAATTTCTTTTCTAAAAGGTTCAATTTTAAAATATTTCAAATGTGGAAAATGGTTTGTAATTTTATCATAAAGTCTTGGGCCGAAACTATCACCATGTTCAAGAGCTGCACTTGTATGACATTTAGGCTCAATTAATGGGAAAGTAGACTTTTGTCTTCGAGTACGATATTCATGTCTATTAGATTTATGTTTTATTTGATGTCTGTGGTAGTAAGTTTGTAAACTATATTTATAAATTTCTTCAATAGTTAATACTTTAAAATATGTATAAATTAAATTTGTTGGGTAATCCATATTTTTGGTTAGACAAATCTTTATTAATATTCTGTGTAATAAAATTAATGGATTAAGTACAGATGATGCTACTCCACCCCAATTTATTATACCATATTGTATTAATGATTGTACTAAAGTTAAAAATATTATTCT
Source organism: Periplaneta americana (assembly GCF_040183065.1). Lineage (NCBI taxonomy): Eukaryota > Metazoa > Arthropoda > Insecta > Blattodea > Blattidae > Periplaneta > Periplaneta americana. The sequence continues at coordinate 60,203,447 of NC_091118.1, read as the reverse complement.
CAATGCCTCCTTAGTGATAAAATTTCGAAGTATTATGAATTTATAAATTGTCTTTCTTATACTTGTACACATAAAATCAAATTGTTTATCCCAACGTAAATGCTGACTAAACTTCACCTGGGCCCACTCGTTTCACAGTCAGACGTGCTAACAGTTAGTCCACAGCGGTGGATACTTGACATTTAATTTCTGTGTTCCCATAGTGAATATATAGACATGGTTTTCGTTTATGGATTTTGTGATGATAATGCATTGACTACTAGTGACATTTTCCCAATCGAAGGGTTCCATCAAGGTGTTTTTCCCGTGTTTACCGGACGTTATCTGAAACTGGCAAGCTAGAAAGTGTTTCATTGAGGTTGGTAAGAGAACCGGTACCGATACCTGATATGAATTTATAATCCACAGAATCCACAAGAAAGGCAATCTTAGTAAGAATGTGTCTTCTGTAAATATTTTATTTCCTTACTAAATTTGATACTTAGTTATGAACTAAACTTATTGGAGCAACACAAGATGCAGCATTTTCAATAAACAAATTGAAGATTTATAATCCTAAAAAATTATAAAACATGAGTTGAAAAACAAAATTTAATTTTTTTAAACCTACAACTCTTGGGTATGGTGATGAATCATGGTATGTAACCTCCAATCCAGCATTTGCCTTTCTGACTGAGGAAAACCATGAAAAACCCCAATCATATTGGCCGGCCGCGGTGTTTGAACCCGAGACCTGCAGAATGCGAGCTCAAAATGTAACTGTCTGAATCACCTTCCCTCGATTCCGAGGTTTTCCCAAACTGTTAGAAGACTCTCGGGTAAAGATCTGGCTAGTCATCCGATTCAACTCGCTATCATATTGTATCGCTATCGTATTGTGTATATAATTGTATTGTAAATTTTATTGTGTATTGTTTATGATTTTATTGTGTATTGTTTATCACCACCACCGGGTGCTTGCCCACTTGCAGTGTAAATAAAATACATATATCACCAATTACATCGACGCTAAAAGGCCACCGGGGTGACTCAGTCGGTTAAGGCCTGTCAGTCTGAAGTTGCGCTCGGGCGCGGGTTCGATTCCAGCTTGGGCTAATTACCTGGTTAGGTTTTTTTCGAGGTTTTCTCCAACCGTAACGTGATTTCCAGGTAATCTATGGCGAATCCTCCGCCTCATCTCGCTATCACCAATCTCATCGACGCTAAATAGCCTAGTAATTGATACAGCGTCTTTAAATAACCAACTTAATAATAATCGACGCTAAGTAACATAGTATTTGATGCAGTGTCTTCAAATAAACAAGTAAAGCAGCTTGCGTAGTTGAAAATGAATGCTGAATGGATTTTGTTGTATTGCCGTTGCCAGAATATCTCAAACTCGTGGACAAGAGAAAAACTCCCATTGCCTGTGGTCGAACTCTCGTCTTTCCATTCCCTATCCGATCGCTTTACCACGATAACAATATAAACGAAAACATTTATAACTCAGGGAGGCTGTTCTCTTCTTTTTGTGACCCTACGTGTTGGAAATCTGAACGTTACTTTGCAATGCACGAACGAGTTGGCCGCAATGCGTTCTCCGGAGATAATATATCGCATACTAAAGCCTTCCAACACACCCAGGAAATCTGCAATACGTGACCAGCAGGTTCTTGAGAGATTTTCTTACTTTCATGTAACGTTTAGAAGAGAGAAAATATGTTGGTGGTTATTTATTCAACGTCCTTCTCAACTACAGAAGCTATTAGGAGAGAATGAGATGATAATTATTGTAACTGCAATTTTTTGTTTAATGCCCTTTTTTAATTACACTGAATATTCAGAAACATTTAGGTTTTTATTTCTTTCTTTGTTCGCTTTACCTCCTCCTTTAATGCTGTCTTATGGGAAGGGTCTCCACAGTCTACTATATGCAGTCACGAAGCTCAATACCTAGTAAATATGCATCCATAGATAGTTGATACTATCGCCTCATTACAGACAATGCGAAATAGTACCGGCACAGTCTATCGTTCCTAGTACCCTCATAAACTTAAGCTTCGTGACTGTATAATACTATATTGTGGAGTCTCCCAGTTACTTACATCTGTAAATATTTCAAGGGCTGCATTCCTCTAAAAAGAGTTATCGCCCGATTGGACACGTAAAACTTTTTGGCCAACTAATACACGCCTATTTCGTTTCGTTTCCTTAGATCTCTTTTCATTGCCATCCCTTTCGTTTCTTCTTTCCTTTCATCTTCATTTCCTTTTTTTTCCTTTTCCTTCTCCATTATTTTTCCTTTCACATTCCTTTTCATTTTCCATTCCTTCATTTTTCTTTGACCTTGACTTGATCAATTTGTCTAGCTTTCATTAATCAGGTAATCTTTTCGTACTTTGATTTTTATTGTAATTGTAATTGTAAATTTAATATTAATTGTAATTTTATGCTTCATATTAAAGTTGTAATCCCCTGGCAGAGGGGCAGACAAGGCCTAACGGCCTTATGTCTACCCTTATCTCTACCAGGTTAAATAAATAAACACTACTAAATACTACTTTTCCTTTCCTTTTTTTCTATTTTCGTTTTTCCTTTCGTTTCGACCTTACTTACTTACTGGCTTTTAAGGAACCCGGAGGTTCATTGCCGCCCTCACATAAGCCCGCCATTGGTCCCTATCCTGAGCAAGATTAATCCAGTCTATATCATCATATCCCACCTCCCTCAAATCCATTTTAATATTATCTTCCCATTTACGTCTCGGCCTCCCCAAAGGTCTTTTTCCCTCCGGCCTCCCAACTAACACTCTATATGCATTTCTGGATTCGCCCATACGTGCTACATGCCCTGCCCATCTCAAACGTCTGGATTTAATGTTCCTAATTATGTCAGGTGATGTATACAATGCGTGCAGCTCTGCGTTGTGTAACTTTTTCCATTCTCCTGTAACTTCATCCCTCTTAGCTCCAAATATTTTCCTAAGAACCTTATTCTCAAACACCCTTAATCTATGTTCCTCTCTCCAAGTGAGACTCCAAGTTTCACAACCATACAGAACAACCGGTAATATAACTGTTTTATAAATTCTAACTTTTAGATTTTTTGACAGCAGTTCGACTTTTCTTATCTTTCCTATTTTCCTTTTCTTTAATTTTTCTTTCCTTTTTCCCCTCCTTTGTTTTCTTCTCTCGTTTCCTTTCTTTCTCCTACGGAACGACGTTTTTCAACCAATTATGGCAGCTTTTCCTACAATTTTTATCACGTCCCTAGAATTTGCTTTTATCACCTCCCTAGCATTTGTTTGTTTTTATCATCTCTGTTGCGTTTGCTTCTTTGTTTGCAAACATTGTACTTTCAATAATTGTACCTTTTAAAATGATTTAAGTTTCTTTCATTATTCTTAATTAAAACGTTTTTCTATCATTTATCTTTTTAATATTATTTAGGTTATGTTATAGCTTCTGCTGTATGAGATTATGGAAAGTCACGTATCAGAGATTGTGTAATTATATTGATAATTGGAATGGTGTCAACTGTTTCAATAAAAATGAAACTGAATCAAGAAAGCCTTCTTGACTAGTAATCGTGCATAGAGTTCAATGAAGATTATGTAGTTGGCACAATTGGTAACAAAAGAACAGCTAATCATAACACACTACTGCTATCTAGCGGAATATTTGTAATGATGAGATGGTACAATGAGACATTTTCAAGACAGTTTAGTATTTTAGTAAGTCAGTTAATATTTTATTGTATTAGAGTACTTTATTTCTTCTAATTTTTATATACTTACTTCTAATAGTGTAATAGTCAACTAAATTCCACTAGAGTTCTGATTTTTTTCTAGACTATTACACTTCTACTACGTCATACTACTTTTGACCAATAAAACGGTACGAAAGGACGTCTTTCAACCAATCATGGCCGTTTATCGCACAATTTTATCGCGTCCCTAGCATTTGTTTAATTTTATCGCTTCCCTAACATTTCTTTGTTTTTATCACTACACTAGCATTTGTTTCTTTGTTTGCCAACATTTCAAACTACACTGGTCTGGACGTCAAAAAACAGAAAATTACAAACCACTTTAGTCGATGCAGAGCAGTTTCAAACATGACTCGCATTGGCATTCAAGAACAAGATTTAATAAAGATCACTGATCATAGCTATGCATCTCCCCTGAAACCCCATTTACAAATAAATGAAGAGCACCATTCGGAAATCATGAATAAGTTGAGGAATACACCATGTACATCAACGAGTTCCACTTCTTTTACGCACATGTCCAGTATAACATCAACTGAACCACCAACCACTAAAACATTCAAATTTGAAAATTGTACTTTCAACAATTGTTCCTTTTGTAATTATTCATGTTTACTTTTTATTTCATCATCGTTAATTAAAACGTTTCTTGTTTATTTCATCATCCCTAATTAAAACTTTTCCAACACTTGTTTATATTAGTTTGGTTATGTTATAGCTTCTGCTATATGATATTATGGATAGTCACGTATCAGAGATTGTTTAATAATAAGATTTATTGAAAATCATCTGTCAAGTGATGTTGATTACTGGGATCCGGATAATTGAAGTGAAATACAACTGTTTTAATAAAAATAAAACTGAATCAACAAAGCCTTCTTGACTAATAACCGTCCACAGAGTTCAATGAAGATTCCATAGTTGGCACAACTAATAACAAGAAAACAACTAATCATAACACACTACTGCCATCTAGCGTAATATTTGTAATATTGCGATGGTACAATAATACATTTGAAGACGGCTGTATTTTCGTAAGTCAATTAATATTTGGAATACTTCGTTAGTTCTAATCTTTATATACTTTCTTCTAATCGTGTAATGGTCAATTAAATCCCACTCGAGTTTCGATTTCCTCTAGATAAATCAAAACCTCTAGTGAGATTACTGTTGCTAAAACAAAACTTCTAGTGATATTACTATAGAGAAAACAAAACCTACAGAATTCTTGATAATATACAAATAGGTCTACATTGAAATTTTAATAACCTAAGATAAAATAGGAATAATATAACATTTGCACAGAAATCGTGTGGGATCTGCCAGGATCGAATAGGAACTTCGCCATAGCAGTTGTTTATGTTTCTCCTTACAGACTATTCAGAGACGATGAGATTTTACTTGACGATATTAGTGTGTGGCGGAAAGTGAATGATAAAGGAAGTCGCAATATTCCGAGAATATCTATTCAACAGTCGCTTCTTTGTCCATTATGAATTTTATCGGATCGCTCCTATATAGAACGTGGCTCCTATCAACGTATACAGGAAGTAGTAAAGCAACAAACATTTGCATTACCTTAAGGTTGATTGCAGTGTACGAAAAGAAGGAAAATAGAGGACAATAAATAAGCAAAACTAGAAAGAGAAGATGAAGAAAAACGACAGGGGTTTTATGAAATTCCGTGACACGTCTTTATTCGTACTATGCAATTAAGTTGTCCACCGTTGTGACTGAGGGGTTAGCGAGTCTAACTCTGAACCCAGTGGTCCCGGGTTCGATTCCCGGTCAGGACGAGTTGCCTGGGTGAGGTTTTATCGGGGTTTGTCTCTCACTCCTATAGATGAATATCAAGTAACATTATCAGACGATTGGAACCCCACTCATCTTCTCCACTTCCTTTCTTCCCCCATCATCCTTTACTCATCATCCCGTTTCGGGTTTTCAGATCACTCTACAGGCGGCCTCCCGAAGCTACCGGTCTCTCGACCGGCCTCCGGGGAATGTAGTTAAGCGACGTTGGATGGCTTCTGCAATGAGCACCCTTGGCGGACCTACTCGGGGATCGGCTGTAGAGATCGGTCGTTAAGGAAGCCATGTGGTTAGGTCGGTGCGCGTAGAGGCTCTGTGGCACGCAACTCATTCCATATCGAGTGTTAGCACAATAGATCTCAACAGGTCGAAGTGCTGGGCCATCCGTGCCCCCTCAGTTAAATTCCATTCCATTCCATGCAATTAAGTTCACTGGATTAGGTCTTGTTCGTACCTTAGTCTGTCACAGACATTACAAAATATATTGCCATACTTATTGTTAATGAATTTTAAAATTAAAATAACTAAACCGTCCTTTATAACATTGTCTTAGTTTAGTTTTTTTTATTTATATTTATAGTGTGCATATTTACAGTTGATGCAAATGCGTTATTATTTACAGTTACTACAGACTGTAAAAATTTCGTTCCCTATGCCATAGAACATTTACGTGTGCAACTATTCGGGGAAAATTTCCATTTACAGTTTTGTAATATTCTACGTTGATCTTGCTCATTAGCGGGAGCGCGCCGATGCAGTCTTTAACATAGCATTGCTCCTTACCGACAGCATGCATATACAACCCACAATATATATAGAAGAATTTGAAATGTGGATATGGAGAAGAATTAAACTTGTGAAAACGACAGAGAGAGTAAGAAATGAAGCTGCGTTGGAAGGAGTGGGTGAAGAAAGAATGCTACTGAAACTGATCAAGAAGAGGAAAAGGAATTGGTTGGGTCACTGGTTGAAAAGAAACTACCTACTGAAGGATGCATTGGAAGGAATGGTGAACGGGAGAAGAGTTCGGGGCAGAAGAAGATATCAGATCATAGACGACACTAAGATATATGGATCATATGAGGAAACGAAGAGGAAGGCCGAAAATAGGAAAGATTGGAGAAAGCTGGGTTTGCAGTGAAAGACCTGCCGTTGGGCAGAATACTAAATGAATGAATATATATATACATAAATATATATATAATGTATTGAAAAATGAATGAAGTTTGAATATGATTGTACATGATGCAATCAGGATTATTACCAGGCTTAGGATCCGGGACATTTCAGCAACCAATGTACGCACAACTTGACTATACAATTCCTTGAACATAGTAGACAGACATACTGTGAATGTAAACGACGACGTCAATGTGCTGCGTTATATTCTACTGTTAACAGTACAATCTAGTGATGGTGGAAAATTAAGTAGAATACATGCCTCACAAGTTTTCATGTTCCTCGGCAACGTTGAAGGTGTTTACGTTACAGTGAGCAACCATGTACATACTTGCAAATAGTTCGAAAAAACTATTCATTATGAATTGAAAATGCACTGTGATGGGCTGAGATGGTTTCGTAGGGAGAGACGGAAGAATACTGTACCTCTGATCAGTGATCACGAACCGAATTGTACTCTAACACACAGGTAAACAAAACTCACTGCGCCACCTCACTTCATCTGTACTCCGTTGCTCTGTTAACATCACTTTATTCTTAAGTTGTCTCGGATCCTAAGCCTGATTATTACTAATGGTATGACAAGCAAATCGTCGTTGTTTCTGCAATAACTCCTATGTGACATATTTATCGATTTTCAGATTTTTGCTCTATTAAATAACTTAAATAGTGATACAATAAATAATAAAATCTCCTATATGTAATTATATTTCTTTGTTTCGAAGATGTAAGAATTTACAATCCCCTATGTACGGCTGCCACAGGATGAATTAATGTGTTTTTTCTTCCTACTGAAAAATTGTATATTTTGCACATAGAAGTTATTGCAATAATAACGACGAAATGCTGCATTTATTTTTTTGCACTGATTACTGATTTTTTAAAATTCAAGTTTTCAAGTTCTTTTCTGCCCAAGTAAGTAAAGAGGGGGTAACTACAATCTAGATCAGTAGTGTCAGAGTTGTAAGCTCCGAAACCGGTTGTGGTGCTAGAGACGTCCCTCCGGAGCGTGAACTTGCTTATGTCTATGGAAGCACCGGAGCTCGCAACGAGTTATAGTGGAGCGCTCCGCTCCGTTTAGGCTGTGTCTGACAAAGCTGATCTAGATAGTTATGAGGTAATTGCACTAAAAAGTGTAGTATAACGTGTATGCAAATGCATAATAAACAGGGTGGCCAACTTAACTCTTTCACCTCCGATAGAGTGTGAAATATTTCAGATATACACAAACCGGCAATTACAAGTTAAATTGCTTCGAAGGGGACATCTAATACACGTAATGTACTTTTTGTACATGTAATAATTTCCAAGATATTAGAGTCGACTTTCTCTTTTAAATGGGAACTAACTATGTTTCATATTGCAAATGTTACGTTAGCTCTGTCTAATAACAACTGAGTACTTTACACACTGTTTGAATGTCACCCAATCTATGAATAGGACGAGGTAGCTCTGTTCGAGATTTCCAGCGTGATGCCTGACTTCACCCCGTTAGATTTTTTCTCTGGGTACATTTGAAAAATGTTGTGTATCAGCGAGTTCCAACAACAGTGAAAAACATGAAAGACCGTATTACCGCTGCATGTGGTGCGATAATATCAGAAACACTGACAAAAGTGAGTCGATCCGTGATGGAGCGTGCACAGAGGTGTTGCGATGCAAATGGCAATCTCTTCGAACATCTGCTGTGAGAAATCTGATTGCACGTCGGAGATTTTGTGTTTTGTTTTTTGAGAATAATTGTTTATTTTCTATTGTACACTACTTTTATGCCTCACTTCACCACGTGCAACATTTCCATAGTTAAAATAAAGGGTTCAGAACCATAGTGGGCCAAGCGCCATTTACTAAAACCGAAGAAAACAAGGGTTAAAATGAAGTTATTACCATAATTCAATGGAAACATATAGCAAGTAATATAAAGTATACACATTAAAAAACTAAATGTTATGTAAATCTTCATTAAATTATGGTATTCACTTAACTCTTGCTTCTTCCATTTTTAATAAATGGCGCTTGGCCCACTATGGCTCTGAGCCTTTCAAATGTACAGTACATCGTGATTGTGATTTAACTGACGCACAACTCCAACCGAATTGTCCTCCCTCTGTTTGATCCTTGGTCAGAAACAGTCGATAAGGTAGCCAGTTGTTATTAGACAGAAATAACGCAACGTTTACAATACAAAATATAGTTGGTTCTCATTTAAAAAAAAAAGCTGACTCTAATCTTGAAAATTATTTAATGTAGAAAAAAATATATTACGTGTATCAGATATCCCCTTCGATGTAATTTAACTTATAATATTGTCGGCTTGTGTACATCTCAAATATTTCACACGCTTTCGGAGGTGAAAGAGTTAAGTTGGCCACCCCTATATCTCTTGTTGTACATAATTTCTTTAGTTATTTACGTTACAGGACCGTTATGTAGAACTTAACATGCGAGCATGCAATTTAACAGAACGAGTGACAGCGAGTTTAGTTATACATGTGAGCATGTTGAGTTCTTCCAACGGTCGTGTATTGCACAACATTTTATGGTATTTTGAATCGTATATCTTAAGTGAAAATAAATTGGTAATAATTGAGTGGCTGCCTAGAATAACGTTGTAGGGGAGAGTCGGGTAGTATCGGACATCGATCGGACAGTGCGTTTCTTTCATCTACCACCATATGGTAGTACCTGAATGACATGGTTACGTTTCTCTATGCGACATCACAGAAACGTAACCATGTCAATCAGGTACTATCATCGTGTGGTAGATGAAAGAAACTCACTGTCCGATATTACCCGATGTCCGATACTACCCGACTCTCCCCTAAGTCCGTTTTTGACCAAACTGAGTTTTCGGCTGAAAAATGTTGTATCGCACATCTTGCATCATGTGCTGCCATCATCTTGCTGATATTCACACTACTTCGAGAGCTGTAATATTTTTATTATCTTGCTGAGTTGAATAACATTGTAACGCAAATAAAATGGCGAACAATCATACTTGTAGCGTGTCACATCAGTAGAGATTATTGCCAATGCAAGCTAAGTAAACCATTTGAGGTTGTTCTTATGCAACAAGAATACTTTAGGGATATAGGGCTAGCAGAGCAAACAATAAAGAAGGATCCAGACCTCAAGATAACAACAGCTGCCTGGTTTCAGTTCAGTTCTAACGATCCTATGTCTCTGAAAATGCGGAAATTCCATGATATATTGTTACCATGGACAGTGTATTCTGTAAAGAAAAGCAAGCATGCAGAAAATAAGACAGTAAATCATATTTCACACGATAACTTATCTCGTCTATTCCAATCACAAAAGAGAAACAAAATGATCTGATTGCAATGTCAAGTTTTCTTCCTCTTGGTTATGGTTACTCTGAATTCTATCATATCCTAATAACAGAATAAATAATAAAAAAAAGGATTCTTGTGTGTGTGTGTGTGTGTGTGTGTAATATTGATATTGTATGCCTAAACATGTAATCTAAGTTGTGTAATTTGTTTCAAGTTCTTAAGATATAAATTTGTCTTATTATTATTATTATTATTATTATTATTATTATTATTATTATTATTATTATTAAATGTACTCAAATGTAACAACCATAAAGAATTTACCAGGAAATATATGCTTTACAACGTTGTTCTTCTGGATTGACATACAACGTTTTTCTAGTGTAAATGTTCGAAAATTTGTGTTATTTGGATGATGAAGGCAATACATATATATAAATGGTATGAATACTTACTGAAGTATTAATGCAGACCTCACACTCATATATTTTGTAATATTTAACAATGTTAGTATGGAATAAACATATTTTTCATTTCCTGACAAACTGTAAAAACTGACTTACAACGTTATTCTAGGCAGCTTTCAATTGTATTTTGCATGTTGTTGAAACAGAAATTATTGAGAATTTGTAGATATATTAACAATAATAAGAAACGTCTTAATCAGTTACTATGACAGGAAAAACGTCATAATAATTAAACATTAAGATGGGACACATTCACGGACAGGAGAACGCGAATTCGATTATGCTCAATGTTCAAAACATACAGCGATGAGCCTGCCTGAAGAGAAATAAGAAGTAGGTTGCAGCCGCCAAATTACTCTTCAAGGAACGACCACTCATATAAATTGAGGGAAAGAAGACAGACGACGGACACTGGAAATTTCTTTTCTCAATCGTACTATCAGGGACTGGAATGCTTCACCTGCAGACTTACTAAAGGCTTTACCAATAACCAAAAATGTTTTTAAAAATAGGCTTAAGGACTTTACTAATAGACGGTAGTATATTATACATACTATTTGAAGGGTGTAATTAATGTTTTGTTATTTGAAGTGTTGTATCAGTGAAGAAGTGTGTTGTGTCAGTGAAGTGTGTTTGTGTGAGCAAAGTTTAAGGGTGCTATTCATAGACATTTCGCTAGCCCGGGCTACGAGCTTGCTAAACAGGATTCATATCATATCATATCATATCGCTGATACTGGTTTATGAATACGAAAAACGTTAGTTCGCTGATCATCCACCGAAAGCCCGCGCTAAGAATGTCTATGAATACGGCCCTTGTAGTTTATAGTGGTAGTGCAAAGTATTTGATCAGTGAAATGTTTTTCAAGTGTTAGTGAAATCAGGATAGTGTCAGTGAAATGTATCGTAGTTCCAGTGCAGTGAGTGAGTTTACAGCGAAATGAGTGTAGTGCTGAAAGGTACTTGTGCATGTATGAATATATCATACTCGTGGGTTTTAGTTCGAACCTAGGGTTAAGATACAAATTAGATTTACTTTAAATGTTATTTCAAGTGATTGTGCATCATTTAATTTAGGATGTTCCTTGTTAATATTATTTATTATTATTATTTATTAGTATTAGTATTTATCATTAGTATTATTCATTTATTATTAATTTTGTTTATTATTAATTGTCATTACTGAGTATAATTAGTTACCACTGCTACGGGTATTTACACAATTGCAGTATGAATAACTACACATACACATAATCGGTTACAATTGTAGGAAAATGAAACAAAAGTGTTTACTACGAATGGTTTTGTCTGATATTAATTTGTAGAAATGGATTGCATTGAAATTCCTAACGAATTATTGGTAGAAGCAGAACAAGCAAGTGAAAGAGCTATACCAGGAAAATCGCGAGATCGATATTATAAGGAGCTGTCACTATTTAATGAATGGCGAAAAAAGAAGGCGGTGAGTGAGATGTTAAATGAAATGAGATGATGTGTAGCCCGTTAAGTGCAAAATAAAACGTGCTGGCCCGTTAAGTCGTAACTTTACGTAGATAGATGCACCTCTGTTAAACAATCTTTACGATTCAAAATACCATGAAAGTTATTTACAGCCTCGATATGATCACAAAACTCTAGTATTTTATGCAAAATACTCCATAGAATTGCTATACGTCATTATCTAATATTTTCATAAAATTTGCAGTTACACCCTCTGTGCGTAGTAGGGCAGAATTCTCATCAAGCTGTGATCTGCGATTATTTGAAATCCTACAACTAGCAACTCTTAAATGTTACACGCTATTATAGGGGTCTTACGAATCTCTTGCCATCACTTAGCATTGTATACAGTCTACACCTGTGATGTCAACTGATGCCCACAGGAGCAAGCGCGCGCTTTAGAGCCCAGGAGAGCCTGAGCGCTTTACAGCGGAAAGGAAAGAGACAGACGAAAGAGGTAGTATATGCCGCTTGGTCGAGCTATATACAGGGATGCCCAGCACTGATTCAACGGATAAAGGGAAGAGAACTTATTAAAACTGTATCCATGTTAATTTTTAGATTTGTCTGAGAAGTATAAGTGCATTATAAGTTTTAATTTTAACGTTCATTTTTCACAAGTTTGCTTTTTTATTCAAGAGGAATATTTTCTCAACTTTTTTACAGAAAAGTGAAATTTTCAGATATGTTTGTTTAGTAGCCTTACAGGTACTGAATACTAAAACAATGTTTTCGTAAATCTAATATATCGTAAATACGTATTTCTGAAGATAGTGTATTAAAATGTTTGAAAATATTCCCATGGAAAAATGTTTGTAAGGAAATGAATTAACAAAGCAAATACTGTTACATATAAACAAAAGATATGTGCCTATGTGTTGGTAAAACATATAGCTATATAGCTTCAGCAGATTTCGAGATAATTTAATATTCTGATAGCAGAAAGTTGCGCACCATTATCACGTAAAATAATAATGCGATAAGAGTTTTATTATGTAATATTAGTTACAGTTAAACCTATACCTAGACAACTTTGCTTTGTACTATAAAATTGTTTTGATTACTTTTATAAGGCTAAAGATACCATCGATATCAATTTCAACTTATCATGTCATATCCAGTGTCTTTCTTTGGGATAACACTTTCTTTATGAATGATGTATTTAATTCACTTAGTACAGTATAGTTGTAGTTATTATGGAATTTGTGTGAATATTCCTTCTTTACACTTTATTATGTTATTAACGTTTAAAACACAACTGCAATATTAGGCTAAGAAATAGGTGGTAGTACTTTTGTTTTACAGAGAATATAGAAAATAACAAACAGAAAGAAGCCATATAAAAATAACGACATAAAATTTCACGTTCCGTTTGAAGTTTGTGCACCACTGTTTCCTTAATCCAACAGACTGCTTATTCCTGCTAGCATACCTAGTGCTTAATGCCCGCGCACGACGTCAAGGTCAGAAAAATGCGCTTGCTTTGACATCACTACACGCTGCCTCACGTCCTTTGTTACCGTTTTGGCATGAGACTTTTTCGCTGCCATAAAAAAATATTACTGTCTCTTGTGAAATCTATGAATTTGAACCTTCATAAATTGATAGGCCTGTATAATGGATTCTTCAATTTTTTTTATCTTTAGTACCCAACTTCCCTTGTATAAGTACATACATCTAGCTTGCACTTGCACGGCTGATTGTTTTATTATCTACGTATGACGTTATCATTTCCTTTTATAAACACTTCATTTAGAAACTGCCATCTATCGGCTGATGAAATAACGAAAGCGATGGTGCTGCCCCTATAATTGATTTTAGTAATTTCATCCAACTTCATCTTGCACAAAAGTGTTGCATATTTTCCCAGTTTGTAGGTCGAATATTGGTTTCACGTCAAAAAGGAAGGGAAGAGAATACAAATAAAAGTAATGATGAACAGCGATGAAGAGAGCGTGATATAATGAAGAAAATCTTGGAAGGAAAAAGCGTTGAAGAATGAAAGCTACAAGATAAAAACATGAAGAAGGAAAAGAGAAATTGAAAAGGAAAGAGAAAATAGCAAAGAAAGTGCTAAGATGGGAAGCCAGATTGAAGCATGTAATAAAAACTAAAAGCGAGTGAAAGGAGGATGAATATAAGTAAAAGAGTATAGGAAACAATAGTAAGCGAGAAGAAAAGAAAAAGGAACCGAGGAAGTGGGAAAGAAAAAGGAAACGATAGTTATAAATGAGAGAATGGATAAACAAGAAAATAAAATGGAAATGAAAGTGTGAAGGAAAGGAGAAATTAGAGAAAATGAGAGAGAAAGAGAAAAGAGGAGAGAGGGAAAGGAATATGAGAAGAGAGAAAAAAAGAGGAGGCGACAGGGAATGAAATGGGGGGGGCGGAGGCAATGCAAGAGGAAATATCCTCGTAAATGTCTTATCAATGTAGTTGTTCCTTTAATAGCTAGTCTATTGGCGATGTTTTGTTCGGAAGATAGTGACTTATTTCCACGTATTTTATGTTGTTGATTTCAGCGGCCGTGGTTAGTACCATAAATCTAGCGTCTGTGTGTGTTACACCAGTAATTTCTCATTAAATACGTACGAGTAAACAGAAAGACGAGCCATTCGAAAAATACGTGTTGTTTTTGTTTACGCAGATAGTTACAAATTCATTGTTGTCGGTCTATGGTCAAAGGAGTTTAATTGATGTTAAATGAAGCTAGTGTGCTGCAAATCTACCTTAAAAAAAGCTGATATCAGCGCCACGATTGTCGCCAAACGTGAACGAGAATAGGACGGAAAGAGCTATTGTATCTGAAAAATTCATCTGGAAGGTTTAGTAATGCAATTCTATGAGATTCGCTGTGACTTCATTCATAATGCAAACTTAAACGTAAAAGTAATTTTGAGATAAAAATGAGGATATCCGACGTATTTTACTGGTAACATCAAGGTTTTTACTAATTGCGATTATTTAAATTTGAATTTATTATTTATTATTTAAATTTAAATTTAAATATACAGAATATAATTACAACAATAGAAATAGAAATAAAATAATACAATCAATATAAAAAAGGAGATACAGTAATATTTACAACATTTGAGGACCGAATGAGCAGCGCTCTTGTTCGGTCGCAGTTCAGATATATTATTAATAGGCATATAAGAAAATATACAAAATAAAATAAAATAGGAACTAAAATTAAAACTCCAGCTACAGTGAAATTATATAATATAATAGATCTATATTAATATAAGAGGAATATAGAAAATATAGACTGTGTAAGGGTATTTATATTTTTGAAACAATTTTATCTCCAAAACTAAATTAATTAGCTTTTCTGTCTATGGTCAAGAGATTAAAGGAAAGAAAAGCCTCTTTTTATTTGGGATTACATATTCAGGGTGTTTCAAAAGTCTTCGTAAAAGTTTAGGAATGAGAAGTAAAAAGGAAGAAAGACAAAAAGTTCCAATAAACATGGATCCGCGAATTAACTGCTTACGAGATAATGCCATTTTGTGCTGTTTGGGTCCCTCTGAATACTAAGTACTAATTCCAACAAAAGGAGTGACAATTTTATTTAAGTTATCAATCTCGAGGCAGTAAAATTAATAATTTTGGCTTCAACACTACAGAAATGCAATTGAACATACACAAAAGAAACTTTTTGTTTGAACAACAGTAAAGTTTGTGGATAAACAAGGCACAGTGAAGTATGAATATGTGAACTGAAGAATTTTACAGTAAGTGTTCAAAATGCTGACCATCCACTTGAATGCATCTGTCTAGTCTTCTCCGCAAAGACCCAAGAATGCGCTCGAGCAATTCTGGATTATTCTTCATTTGCTGGAAGGCATCTACAATCCAATGCTGTAATTCTTCAGGTGCGGTGATGTCTGTTGTGTTAACTAGGCTTTCTTCATAAACCCATACACAAAAATCCAAAGGATCTAGGTACAGGTCCTCCTCTACCTATCCACCGTACACCATATCGTCTGTTTTACATATCGTTTCAAACTTAGAAGGAAACGGTTAACTTGCGAAATCATGTTTACTGAAACTTTTTTGTTTCTATTCATTTTTACTTCTCAACCCATAATTTTTTACTATCACTTTTGAAACAACTTTTGTATTTGGAAATAACTGTCCAAAAAATTATTCTATAGTTCATGTTGTTCAGTCAACTGTTCGAAGGCAGGTTTGAACCTCGTAAATGACACCAATCAGGCATCACTCGTTAATCTATAAATGCAATGTAGTATGATAAACGAATTGAATTTTATGAAACGAGGAAACATCTATCATCTTCATACCATTCAATTTTTAAATATCTAAGACAGCGTTGACCAAAACTCGAGCTGCAGTGATTACATGAAATAAGGAGACGGAGGAAAGGTAGTTGGCATGAAAACTACAACCAGTGGTGGTTCCTGTACTAACATCTTGATCAATACCTCGGATAAAAATCTCAAACTTTGCTGTATCAGTAATGTCACTGCTGTCATCAAGAGCCAGTGAATACTATACGATTTTTATTCCTTCTTTTTTTAATCTTCCTCTTGAATATAATGAGGAATTTTCTAAATTCTTCTCTCGATACTTGGTCGAGAAATTCATATCTTTTCAAAATTAAAAAATTTTTATGGGAAAGTTATGTAAGCTATTTTAATCATTACTGTATTGAGAAATTCTGTTCTATTAAAAGGCTTTAGAGCACGAGATATTTCAAACTCCATTAGGTATCTGACTTCCTTACATTTATTTATGTCGTCTTTCTCTTCCTGCCTATGATTTAAGACATGTCAGGCCCTGGCGTTTAACAGTTCGTTCGCATATTATATTGAATCAGTTTTTCTACAATAATATTATTATTAAATGAATAACTAATAAATAGTTACCCTCATCTAAAGATTAAGGAGATTAAAATTGAGATAAAACCTAATAATTTTTATCCTTCTGAAGAGAAGATCTAAAAATATCAATATTCTTACACGTACAGAAGAATTATAGAAACACATACTTAGTGGTCAATAATAATAATAATAATAATAATAATAATAATAATAATAATAATAACAACATTATTCAGCCTGACAATGTTTCTGTACACTCCTACTTGAACCGTTGAGCAAAGTAAACACATTACATTTTGTTCAACAGAACAACAAGAAAGTTCTCCTCATTCTTTACGAAACCACCTCTTACTGCTTGTAGAGCGACATGATATCGCCACTGCTTGCCTTCAGTACGTGAATGAAACACACAGCAATGTACAGAAAACTCTTCGTACCTGTTTCAATTCTATGATTACACGATGTAATCACGACATCCGCTTTGGTCACCGCTGATCTAAGATCATGGACTTACTCAAACACAGAGAAATGCGTAGGCCTACACAAAGTAATGGGCTACATACACATATACACATAATCTACTATATTCACACATATGCGACGTAAAGTAACATTAAATTTCAATTTCAAATGAAGTAAAACTCCCTTGTAGATGTAACAATAGAATCTGATGGCATCGTAATAATGCTTATCGCTTTACCGTCGTTGAAGCGATAGTACTGTACTTCCAGTTTGTGCTTGTAACGCCGTCGTGTCGGGAGGTTTCACATCTCGAGGACCATTTAACTCGTCTGTAGCGCAATCCAGGCAGAAGCTGTCATCAGCAGGGCTTACAGGATGAAGCGAAGCAAGCTAAATCGAGACAGCGAACCTCCTATAATAGCATACACTTCAGCAGAATCACTTACAGATTTATATTATTATTATTTCTATACGTCACTCATCTGTCCGATTTATT
Source organism: Periplaneta americana (assembly GCF_040183065.1). Lineage (NCBI taxonomy): Eukaryota > Metazoa > Arthropoda > Insecta > Blattodea > Blattidae > Periplaneta > Periplaneta americana. The sequence goes on along the minus strand of NC_091118.1, from coordinate 60,185,644 downwards.
ACACAAGCCATATGGAGGAATATGGTAGTCTATCAATATCGGAACTAAAATGAGAGTGAAAAATAATACATTACTTTGAGAAAAACTATAGTGTAACCGATTCCTGAGCCGGAAATCTCAATTAATCTGATCGGGATTGAAATCCAACCTCATTCGGTCAGAAATACTATAGTGTAACCGATTCCTTAACAGGAAATCTCAAAAAATCTTATCGGGATTGAAATCCAACCTCATTCGGTCAGAAATACTATAGTGTAACCGATTCCTTAACAGGAAATCTAAAAAAATGTTATCGGGATTGAAATCCGACCTCGTTCGAATAGAAAAACTACAGTATAACCGATTCTTTAACCGGAAATCTACAGGAATGTGATCGAGATTGAAATTAGACCTCGTTTTGTCAGAAAAACTACAGTATAACCGATTATTAGCCTGAAATCTCGAGGAATTTGATCGGAATTGAAATTCGACCTCGTTCGGTGGGAAAAACTACAGTATAACCGATTTCTTAGACAGAAATCTCAAGGAATCTGATCGGGATTGAAATTCGATCTGTTTTGGTCAGAAAAACTACAGTATAACCGATTTCTTAGCCGGAAATCTCTAGGAATCTGATCGGTATTGAAATTCGACCTTGTTCGGTCAGAAAAACTACAGTATAACCGACTCCTTATCAGGAAATCTCTAGAAATATGAAATTGGACCTCGTTCGGCGAGAAAAACTACAGTATAACCAATTTCTTAGCTGAAAGTTTCTAGGAATCTGATCGGGATTGAAATCCGACCTCGTTTAGTGAGAAATCATGGAAAAGTTGTATGTATGTGTATGTATGTATGTATGAATTTTTTATCCTTCTTTACAAGCATGTTCCATTGCAAAAATGCAATACTACATGCTAACAAATTACATATTACAATATTGCTAACTCTTACGAATACAATGTATACATAATATTATTACTAGCCTATTCTACTATACATGTATGTATGTATGTATTTAGTTGGTTATTTAACGACACTGTATCAATTACGAGGTTATTTAGCGTCGATGAGATTGGTGATAGAGAGATGAGGCCGAGGATTCGCCACAGATTACCTGGCATTCGCCTTACGGTTGGGAAAAACCTCGGAAAAAAACCCAACCAGGTAATCAGCCCAAGTGGGGATCGAACCCGCACCCGAGCGCAACTTCAGGCCGGCAGGCAAGCGCCTTAACTGACTGAGCCACGCCGGTGGCTGTGTGTGTGTGTATGTATGTATGTATGTGTGTATGTGTGTATGTATGTATGTATGTATGTATGTAGTTGGGCTCTGTCATGGCTCAAATTGGAACCTTCCCTAAGTTCTTAAATGTTTCCTGTGGCACTGCTGCACGTTCTCTCGGTGTATATTTTTTTTTTTTTTCAAAGTTAATTCCCCTATGTATATGTCTCTTTTTTGTTGCTATGGCAACATCACATCTGTTCCGAATGTCGCCTATAATTTATTTTTAATTGATTGCGAGACAAATGACTGCATACCTATTCGTCTACGATGCATATCTCGAGCGCTATGGAAGCGTCGTTGAATGAAGTAATGAGTTACTGGTATTTCATTTAATTGAGCGCTGTAGAACGTGCTAGAGACTTGTGACAATTTACTTTAGAGCCGAAAGCTGCAAGAGACAGCTGACGTCTTCAGGACTCTTTCTTTATGGCTCTGCGTGGCATTTATGTGACACTGAAATCAATAACAGAACACAATACAGGGTGGAGAGGGAAATTTAATTGAGATAAGTGGTCCATCAGACTGAGTGAGGAGACTTTCTGGAAGCGTCTCCGTCGAGTATTTTCTCATTTCGTGATGTCTTTCTTATTACTGCCATACATCATGGATCCTTTTTTTTTTTTTTTTCGTGTACCAAACTGAATGAATGTGTTTGATTTCGTCCCACAATGTTTGCTATAGTGCCAATGCGGTCATTATTTCACACTGAGCGCTAATGGGAGATTCTCTACACATTCAGCCATATATATGATACGTGAGAAACATTTTATTTGTGGAATTGATTATAAAGTGCCCCAATTACATTTAGTAGGTTATTTAACAACGCTGTATCAACATCTCAGGTTATTTAGCGTTATGAATGAGATGGTGATAATGCCGGTGAATTGAGTGGGGGTCCGGCACCGATAATTACCCAGCATTTGATCTAGAGATGAACAAAACTAACTGCCGGTCTCGCTCGCTGTGTTCGTTGCATTTGTTTTTCGAGTCTCGCCTCGTCATTCTCGAAATAGCATTTGGCCGGCGTGGAAAGATTTCGTAACTTTTGAATAACATACATCATTGAAATAAATAACATTATATGTGTTTAAATGAGAAAAACAAAGACAAAAGAGAACAGCATCTTAGTTATCAATACTATATATGGGCTATTCCATATGAAATCGATCAGTAAAAAACCTCGCATTTTTTTATACTGAAATTTTTTCCCACATTTACAAGGTGCTGAGGAAAGTGCATTTGCAAAAATATACTGTCGAAAGTCAAACGGTTTTCGTATTATTGAGCGACAAATTTAGCGTATTTTATAAAAACAAGCCTCTTTCAGCGCTCAGAACTCTGGAACCATTTACTGCAGAACATTGAACGAGAGATTATTTTAAAGGTGACATTTGGTAGGTTATGTTAAGAAGTAATCCTTATTTTTATTGTACACAGAGAGACAGATAATCTGATTTTACTTACTTTTAGGCTTTTTGCCAATTTGTAAAAATGTAAAAAAATATTGAGAAAAATCTTGCATTATTAAGAGGGATTCGGCATTGTTTGCTTAGTGGCACGGCAATAAGTTTCGAGGGTATTAAATAAATTATTTTCACACGCTTAGACTTGAACGGCGCAGTACCGCACGCACTGGCCGAGAGTTGAAGATGAGCGAGCGTTGGGCGTCATTTTACTCCTGTATTTATGAAAACCTGTGGTAAAGCTTGCACAGCCATAACTACTAGACGACACATCACGTGTTTATGTCTCCTGGCCTTGCTTACCTCGGCTAGCTCCCGCCTCACAGTCAGCTGGTTAGTTCACGCGCGTACTATTTATTTTCTTTATTTGATATTTTCAATATTTTCTTATCAACGTGCCATCTGTAAAAAATATGTGTTTATTTGTACTTTCAAAGCGGAATATAACTATATATTTTTAAAATATTTTTTCCTTGGAAAAGGCGTCTTAATGAAAATCTAAATTTCTCCATTTCCATAAAAAGTAAGAAAATCTGTTTATATGTCAATATAATCTTTAATTTCTCGGCATCAAAGTAAACCATGATTTTGATCATTGGGTGAAAGGGTTTCAGAGCTACAACAGTTTAAAGTTGCAAATTTTATGAAAATACGATAAATTTAAATATTTTTAATTTAAACACTATGACGTTCTGTTGCCTCAAACTTTGCACAAAGCATTGTATCACAGTTCTATACGTACAAAAAAGTTTTATTGTATTTAGAAGTTGTAAGGTCAATTTCTCTCTATTTCGGTCGATTTGAGATGGAATAGCTCATATATATGATACTACCTATGGTTATATAAAAAATACTATAATTCTCAAATAAATTTGCATTTCTAAGAAACATAAAACATAACGTTAATATCTTTTTGCTTGAGATTGTACATTTGATCTCAAACATATGGATGGAAAATTCATAGCCTTTTAATAAGGGTCTAGTAATGAAATAAAGACCGGGCAACGGATTATTATACACTGAAAGGTGGAGATAATGTTTCAAATAGGCTACTTGATTGTTTATACATATATAGCAGTTGCCAAAATAGATAAAAGTTCAGTCAGGTATAAACAACTGTGGCGATTCAAGGCTGCTTGACGTTCGAGACTTCGGGAGTGATCAATCTTGACGTCTCGAAACACTCACAAGCAGTCTTTACGTCATCGACACAACGTATACAACATTGTTGTGCGGGTTTCCGGATTTGCGGGCGCTGTTAGCCTTGCTTTCTCGATCGTCGTTCATCTCTAATTTGCTCATATTGGGTTGAGGGAAAACCCCGAAAAAACCTCAACCAGGTAACTTGCCCCGACCGGAATTCGAACCCGGGCAACTTGGTTTCGCGACCAGACGCGCTAACCGTTACTCCACAGGTATGGACAATTGCATTTAAACTCTATAAACAAGGTTACAACTAGGCCTATAGTAATATAGCATATCTTATATTCAGAGATAAAAGTTCACCGCTTTGGAGTAATGGTTACTATGCCTGACCCTGAAACGATTAAACCCGGGTTCAAATCCTGTTTGGGACATGTTACCTGGTTGAGGTTTTTTCCAGGATTTTTCCTCACCCCAATAAGAGCAAATGCTGGGCAAATTTCGGCGCTGCACCCTGGACTCATTTCGCTGACATTATCACCTTCATCTCACTCAGGCGCTACATAATCATAGTAGTTGATAAGCGTCGTATAATAACTAATTAAAATAGATAAAATGACATACAATAGGAAAACAGTACCGGCGGCATTTTCACAGTAACAGAGAAGTGCAGACGGCTCTCAACACTGGTTCCGATCCCAACGGCAGACTTCTACAACACAGGATGCAAAACTTGACCCCGTGGTATGACAAATGTCTCAATTCCGGTGGGAATATGTTGAAAAATAGCTCAACAACTAGTATATATGTTCCAGTAAATCTTTCCATTACATTGTTCCCTTTCTGTAAACGGCCCTAGGGAAATTTACTTCCTGGACGGCTCTCGTATTTTCACGGATTGCATTCGGAAACGTAATGAGAACAAAGTCAATTCTGAAGAACTAAACATTCCAGGTTATAATAATACCAGTCTACTATATACAATAACGAAGATTGGGATGATTTTTTGCATTTCTCGCGATAGTTGCTAGCCGCTTGGAGCGCTGTGAGTTCTAGGAACAATAGACTGTGTCACTGCCAACGTGATCTAATACAGGCCGTAAGACAGACCATGTGACTCGCTTAACCCGATCACGAAGGGCGGCGTTTCAACCATATAAATTAATTGGAATGCATAAAGTGTAACATAATATTTATCTAAAATGTAGTGTAATTGCATTAATAAAATTTAAAACAATGATTAGGAGACACTTCGGACATGATTCCTTGCGAGTTAAGGTGTAACATTATTTTTGGTGTGAAAATTACGTTATTCGTATGTGCAATACCTGCCTTTATTTCGATTAAATATTGCGAAATTCTTGTACATTCGAATACGATATCGAAAGTACAATACATTTTATCGTCTGCTGGGGAAAGGGTCTGTGATGAGGCGATAGTAGCAATCCTGGTGGTTAGCAACTATCTATGGATGCATATTCCAACTGTCTGTGTATGCATATTTAGTAAGTATTGAGCTTCGTGACTGTATATACTAGACCAGCGGTTCCCAAAATGATTCTCAGGGGCTCCGTCCGCGACAGTTATGAAGATCACAAAAATTTCTGCTTCCATCTAGTCTCTAGCGGTAAAAACAGAAACTACTTCCATTAAGCGAAAAATACTTTCTCAGAAAGTAGTTTCCGTTATTCTTGCTACATAGAAGCAGCAATAATAGATTTACTCGTCACTGGAACTATCTCGATCTTTTTTGCTTGCCAAGTACTGGATAATTCTCGAAATTTCTTTTATGTTTTATATACCTGGCAGGCAGCGTTTATTATTCGTGGTACGTGGAACCTACAATCTATTGACTGTTACGTTGCCTCAAAAAATATATATACTTGCATATTAATTTGATTGTACAAGTGTTAGCTAAACTTTCGTTGAAATGGAACTGTGGCTTAAGACAAGCTCCCCAAGACCTAAGAGTCATCAGCCATCAACCAATGCTCAATCAAAGGGAGATAACAACAATGTAACCTTACTTTCAAAGAAGATAGTGCGAATTCCTCGGAATTGAGTTCAGAATATGCTGAACAAGATCCTGCCGCAGAGTCTACGATGCCTAGTGTACAGGTATTGAAAGGAAGTATAATATTGTGATTCAAATTTGAACATGGATTTCACAGAGTTTGTTGATTGACTTCCACAATGTGTGATATATAACAAAGTTTTGCCCAATAGTTCTATGTTCCCTGCCAAGCTTAGACGGCATTTCGAAACTCATCCTGAATTCACAAATAAAACTGCAGACTACTTCAAAAGAAAGTGACGAACTCCATGCATTTCAGACAACATTTTTATCTCATGTAAAGACAAATAACGAGAAAGCACTGGAAGCGTCTTATTTGGTTCGTCATGATCTGGCTCTTGCTGGTAAACCTCACACCCTTGCTGAAACTGTTATGAAACCACTATTAGTGAAGGTAGTGAAGTGCATGGTGGACGAAAAACTGCAAACTTAACTTTATCAAATAACACTGCGCATAATCGATCCAGAATCTATCAAGAGATGTAAAAAATATAATTTCCCGTATTAGTCAAACGAAATTTTCGCTACAACTTGAATCCATGGGCGTTGTCGGATTAGCTGTGTTAATGACGTTTGTGCGGTATGAATTTTCAAGTTCTTTCATGAAGATATTTTGCTCTGCAAGCCATTGCCATCCTCTACAAGTGGTACTGATTTTTTTTCTTCATTGAAAACTCGATACCGTGGAACAATTGCATTGACGTGTGCACATATGGCGCAAAGGCCATGGTAAGTCCTGTTACTGGCACTGTTACAAGGATAAAGAAAGTTAAAAAAAAAACTGCACAAGCAGTCATTATGTACTACACCAGCACGCCCTCGCAACGAAAAAATGCCAGCGATAATAAAGCAGGTACTAGACAATGCCGTCAAAATTATCAACTTTGCTAAGGCACGACCTTTGCAGTGAAGGCTACTCAAAATCCTTTGTGAAAATATGGGAAGTGTACACAAGTCATTATTATTATTAGTATTACACACTAAAGTGCTGATGACTGTCGCGCAGTAAAGTGTTGCCCCGTTTACATGAACTTCGAACGGAAGTTTCTTCACTTTTGAATGACCAAAACAGTTTCCTAGTAGATTATTTGAATGATCAGAAATGGTTGTGCAAATTATGTTACTTGGCAGACATTTTTTCAAAAGTGAACGAATTTAGCTCATCCATACAAGGTAAACGGAAGACTATATTCGATGCTAATGACAAAATTGCCGTGCTGAAGAAAAAGATAGGATTCTACATGGAAAGCGTCGAGAAGAAGGACTAGACATGTTTCTCATTGACTTCAAACTTTATAGAAGAAAATAACACAAAAATGAATGATTCATTCATAGCAATAATGAAAGAACACCTTGACAATTTGCTTCAAAATATGAAGTCATACTTTCAAAGGGCCACCGGCGTGGCTCAGTCGGTTAAGGCGCTTGCCTGCCGGTCTGAAGTTGCGCTCGGGCGCGGGTTCGATTCCCGCTTGGACTGATTACCTGGTTGGGTTTTTTCCGAGGTTTTCCCAAACCATAAGGTGAATGCCAGGTAATCTATGGCGAATCATCGGCCTCATATCGCAAAATACCATCTCGCTATCACCAATCTCATCGACGCTAAATAACCTCGTAGTTGATACAGCGTCGTTAAATAACCAACTAAAAAAACTTTCAAAGGGACACTCATGAATCGATTCTAAAGAAATGCGAGTGGATTGCAGATCCATTTCCAGTTAAGTAAAAACCAGCAGCCCCCACTGCGGCAGAATATGAGGTCCTTATAGACATGGTTTCGGAAAGCCACTGTCAGGCAAACCACTTCTCGAATTTTGGGCTACGTTAGGGAAGCATCTTTTGATGTTAAGTTCAGAAGCAAAATTTCTCTTACCGCCTTTTGTTATTATGTTTGGTACTACGTACCTTTGTGAAACGACCTTTTCGAGGTATACGGCTACAAAAACAAAATATCGAGCTTGTTTGGACGCAGAAGACAATATATTATGTCTTCAACTGTCTTCTATGACACCGGACATTGACAAACTCTGCCGCAAGAAGTAGGCATATTCTTCACATTAACTTCGGGTGTATATGTAACATTGTAACATGTTTTTAAATATCTTAACTACTTGTTATATAATTTTGTAGATTTAAATAATATTATCTTCAGTACTTTTTTACTATTGTTTCCTTTATTAATGTAGCCTTATATAACTTATTATTCATACTTCCGTATATGTATCGTGTGTAATATGCTTAATCTGGTTTCATCTAAGAGCCTGGAGGGCACTTAAAATCGTCAACGAAGAGGGGGCGAGAATATGTCCTCTTTGCGGTAGAGGCGAGACATCACACCATAATTTATCGGAGTGTGAAGCCGCAGAAGGTCTGAGGAAACGATTCCTGCCAGAGTCCTTCATTACATCTAGCAGTGGGCACTTGGCAACAAACGATATTTTAAATAATGCTAAATTCTGTGACTGTGTGGGAAAATTTATGGCAAAAGTTCGACAGCTGAGGATGGAACTGGCCGAGGGGGAGGGAGCTGAGGAAATAAGGGAAAGAGTTATTTATTAGTGTTGTAATGAGTAGTATTAACACTGAGCGAATGAGGTAATTAGGGGATAATGTTCTTTTTGTATTTATTGTGTCTTTTTTCTATTTGTATTTTATTGCGTGTGTATGGTTTTTTATGTATTACCTTTATATTTATTATTTGGGTTATTTGGTGCAGTTTCAATAAGGAATTGAATTGTTTATGTATGTATGTATGTATGTATATGTGTGTATATGTGTGTGCGTGCGTGCGTGCGTGCGTGCGTGCGTGTGTGTGTGTGTGTTTCACTGTGTTTTTCCTTCATATCTTACATTTATTTTATTTTTATTATTTTTTGTGAAATTTGGTATGAAGTTATATTAGTTATAATTGTGATAATTAATGATAACGGTAGTAACAATAATAACTGTTGTTTTACTATTTTATTATTAGTAGTATTATTTTTGTTTTGAAGTTTCAAACTATGCATAGTTATAGCACAAATGGCCATACGGGCTCGTGCGAAGGATCTTGTGTACACGAGTTTGTAATATGCTTCATAGAACATGGACAGATAAAGAATAATAACTAAATATTTCTTGGGGCTCCAGGAGAAAATTTTGCTTCAAAAAGGACTCCGTGGCTGAAAAAGTTTGGGAACCGCTGTACTAGACTGTGATAATACCACAGTCTAGTATATACAGTCCACGAAGCTTGAGTTGTTAACGGTACTAGGAACAATAGACTGTCCCGGTACTATTTCGTATTGTCTGTGATGAGGCGATAGTAGCGATCCTAGTGGTTAGTAAGTATCTATGGGTGCATATTCCCTACGTATTGAGCTTCGTGACTGTGTATACTAGACTGTGATAATACGATCCAGAAAATAATCGAATCGAAGCAGAGATGATAGGAATAAAAGGCTCCTCGGAATAAAAACAACTGAACATTTGAGGTTATAACAATACTTTATGTTCAATTCTTTTATCATTGCTTATCTATAATTTTGAACATGTTTAATTTTATTGTAAACCATTCTTACTTGCGGTAATTAATTGTGTATTTATTGTACGGTAATTAATTATTGTTAGGTCTGGAGATTGCGAGTGTCCACACCTGTGGAGAAACGGCTAGCACGTCTGGCCGCGAAACGAGGTGGCCCGGGTTCGATTCCCGGTCGGGACAAGTTACCTGTTTGAGGTTTTTTCCGGGGTTTTCCCTCAACCCAATATGAGCAAATGCTGGGTAACTTTTGGTGCTGGACCCCGGACTCATTTCACCGGCATTATCACCTTCATCTCATTCAGACGCTAAATAACCTAAGCTGTTGATAAAGAGTTGTAAAATAACCTAATAAAGAAAAAGACTGCGAGTCTGACGTAATCGTTTGATTGATGATACATCGAAGCAGAGTTGATACAAATAAAACAAATGAACGTAAGAGGAAAAAAAATCACTTCCTAATTTTGAGCAACATGCTTCTATCAGTGTAATTCGATTGTCATTGGTCAGTCTAGCGTCAATGAGGTCGTTAATTCGTTAAGAATCGTTCACGTAGGGTTCTCAATGTAATTCGATTCTTATTGGTCAGCTGAGCATCAATAAGCTTAGTGATTGGCTGAAAATCGTTAGCGTGGGATTATGTACTGTACAATTATAGTCTATCTGAATAGCCTCAGAGGTAGGAATGAAAGATTAAATAAAGACCATCGTCGTATTTCGTAAGAAAATAAGATGGAAGGCAAATATAAACATTAAAGTGACGAAGATAAAAAGTAAACTATCTGTTGATTCAATGTGAGATAAAGGTTGTAACTGCAGGCTAATGAAATTCTATGCTTGTATCATAGCTCAGAGGGATATATTCCTCATATTGAGGAAAATATATCCACCGGATGCCGTAACTTCTTCTTTGTTATTGTAGAAAATATTTTGATATCTCTGAAGTCAATTCCTTCCCTTATAAGAGAATCCCCCGGGGCCCAATATAGTATACCCACGCTATTCAGCTTCACAAAGGAAGATGCGACATCTTGAACACAATGGAAGGCGACTGTCGCGCGCTCTGTATAAGAAACAAGTGACGTTCGTATTAAATTTCTGGTAAATGTACGACTATACGTTGCTGACGACAGAAACATGTGTTGGTAGAATTGCGTGTTAATCCCCTGAAGCAATAAAAGTTGAATCGGTGAATGAACTCGGATATGAAAAGCTTTCTGTTTCCACAGTAACAGTTTTATTAGCGTCTCTAGCAGCTTAGTGCTAGATTATGCGGATTCGGATTTGATCCCCCGTAAATTGATAAATTTCATCACCAAAGCAGTCTCCATTTAATCTTATTTCTCCCCCTCATTTCATCTGACTACAATTCAGTCCCTTGGGGCAAGATAATATAACCTTCAATTATTACTCTTCAGCGTAAACAGAAAACTATAAATGAATGAAAGAAATAATGAATAATAATAATAATAATAATAATAATAATAGTAATGATAATGACGATAATAATAATAGTAATGATAATAATAATAATAATAATAACAATAATAATAATGTATGTACCCACTTCACTTTACGTTCCGCATATTGCGGATAGATGGCAGGACTGTGACCCATTTTCTAGTTGTACACCACTTTGGCGGCCCCCACTGTACAGTAGAGGCAAAGAAAACGGACAGACCCTTATAGCTGATTTCAGAGCCTTGTTCACTCTAGAGGACGATAGACTGGTAACTAAGACTTTAGTGGTTCGAATCCTGCCTGGGAAGGATTTTTTTTTGTTCCTTATTCAAATTTATTCCCAATACTTTTCGATTGCAGCGATATTTTACTACTTAATTAACTTATTATTCTCAGAACATGAATTTCACCACCAATCGAAAAGTATTGGGAATACATTTGAATAAGGAACAAGAAAAAGTTTCCTTTCCAGGCAGGATTCGAACCACGAAAGTCTTAGTTACCAGTCTATAGTGCTCTGGAGTGAATAAGGCTCTGAAATCAGCTACAAGAGTCGGTCCGGTTTTTTTTTTTGCCACTACTGTACCTCATGTGCTTCTGTGGAGAGTTATGTCGTGTACTAGGGTGAGTGTATGTGTAAGTGTTCGTGTAAGTGTAGTGTCTGAGATGATGATGATGATGATGATGATGATGAAAATGAAGAAGGTAGAAGGGAAAAGCCGGTGCCGGCACGTAGCCTACTCCTGTCAAATAGCACCAAGGAGGCCGCCAGGCTTAACGTCCCCATCCGACGGACGAATCACTATCAACAGTGACATATGCCTTCTCTTCATATGCACTGCGGAGAGATTTGGGATTTAACCCTGATATATTGGTGCACAATCTAGTGATTAGGAGTTGTGCACCGCCATCTCTCCTAGTCCCGAGGTAGAAATTTTACATGAAAATTTCTGATCCCGCCGGGAATCGAACTCGGGCCGGTTAGTCTGGAGATAGACATGCTACCACAGAGTTAACTCGGCGATAATAATAATAATAATCATCATCATCATCTTCTTCTTCTTCTTCTAATAATAATAATAATAATAATAATTAATATTATTATTTTCTTCTTCTTCTTCTTCTTCTTCTTCTGCGCGGTAGCCCGTTGAGAACTAAGGCCAAGGGTCCGACTGCTGACCACTATTACAGTAGAACCTCGATAATCCGAACGCACTACCAAATTTACGTACAACTTAGAAAAGTACAGAAAACAAGATTTTTTTCCTTTTACTTTCTTGTACGGAAGCTACGTAAGTAAAGTTGTTCGTATTATTTGTATTGTTTAGTTAAATACAGGATTATAAATTCTTTCATTTCTACTGTTCTGCATTTTTAATCATTTCTTTGATTACCGCTATTGTACATAATAGATTGATTTCTTAAATCTTTTTATACTTTACCAGCACTGTACAATGTTCTTTTTTTTAAGTTCATTCCACATGTTTGATAATTCGATCGAATTGATAGTCCGAAGTACCCTCTGTCCCAGTTAGTTTGGATTATCGAGGTCCTACTGTACTTAAATGATCGTTAGAAAACAATTTTAAATTACAGTTTCCATCTAATAGTCTCTGCCTGGATCTTCTAGCTTAAATTGATATTTAAAGAGTCAAAACTACAACTAAAATCTCATCGTCTGTAAATAATCTCTCTAGTTCAAAACAGACGCCGAACAAAGAAGAAAATTTACTTTGTGATGTCATAGAGCTTAAAACAATCCTTTGCTAGAGTATAACAACAAACTCAGTCCCTTTGGTAAGGATTCATAAATTGACTAAAATACAGTTGATTTTTCTTGCCCGGATTCCCGTCTTAATAAAAAAAAAATGCAAATGTAAACAGCGACTGGTCTTTGATGGTTTCCTCTGATATACACTTTACAACTAAACATACAATAACATTACGTATACGGGTTGGAAGTGAAATAACCCTGTAGGCTTTCAGAGCAAATAGCTCATGTTGTATGTAACAAAAAAGTGTAATACCGTATTTGTGGAAAGTCGTTAGTTTTCTCGGATGAAAAGGTTCTTTTTCCCAAATAATGAATTAACAAATAATTATTGTAATTGCCCAGTCTGAAACCTTTCACACAAGTCAAATATTTAGGTATTATTATAGATCAGCATTTACGTTGGGATAAAAATTGATTTTATGTGTTGAAGTATAAGAAAGGCAATTTATAAATTCATAATACTTGGAAATTTTATCACTAGGGAGGCACTGAGAATAATATTTTTAGCTTTAGTACAATCATTAATACAATATGATATAATAAATTGGGATGGAGTAGCATCTTTTGTACTTACTCCGTTAATTTTATTACAGAGAAGATTAATACAAATTTGTCTAGCCAAAAATAGCGATTACCCAATACATTTAATTTATACAGATTTTTAAAGTATTAACTATTCAAGAAATTTATAAATATTGTTTACTAACTTACTACCACAGAAATCAAAGAAAACATAAATCTAATCGACATGAATATTGTACTCGAAGACAAAAATCTACTTTCCTGTTAATTGAGCCTAAATGTCATACAAGTGCAGCTCTTAAACATGGTGCTAGTTTCGGCCCAAGGTTTTATAATAAAATTACAAAACATTTTTCAATTTTGAAATATTTTAACATTGAAGCTTTTAAAAAAGAAATTTATAAAATTATTCATGATATATAATATTAACAAATGTATGTATTTTTTACATTTTTATTTCTGTCGACTACATTCATGTTTTTATTAAATATCGCTGGCTTCTATCTGATTATCAATTTATATTGTTTTTTTCTCTCTTTTTCTTTTTCTTCTTTTTGTATGTTATTTTTCGGTTTGAATTAAGTTACACTGTATTTAATAAACTGTCCTTGTAAATTTTATGTTATATTATTGGCTAAGACCACACAGTACACGAGCCTGGCTCTTACGGTAGTGGCTAGAAACATTTTCGTTTTATAATTTTAATTTGTACTCGCTAGCTAGGTAGTGAAATAAATATTAAATAAAAAGTGAATAAAAGATATTTTCAAATCTAAAAAAAATATAGATTAAAATGACTAGAATTGAGGTTTGAATAACCTTTTTTACATTGTCAGGTGATTACATAGTAGTGTGAACGTGGCATTGTTATGTCGGACTATCCTAAGAAGGAGAAGGAGAAGAAGAAATTTCATGGATGTTCATTATGCTCGAGTAACCTTGGTGCTACAAGTCAAGGGGTATAGATGGTCGAGAAGGAGATGTTCATTTTTGTACATGCAATTCGATCTTTAACAATAACATAACATTTAACTACAAAGACTAGTCAAATATAATTGAGCGACAATGTAACGATGTTAGTTATGATGAAGAGAACTGAAATAAACTGAATCAAATCCCGGTCTTCTTTAAGTTATAGGGCATAATATAACTAGCGACGATTCCGTCTTTATTTTGAGGGTTGGATATATCCTTACTAAGAAGTTATCGTCGTCAAATAACAGCTGGGCGTCCTAAATTTGCTTTGTAAAAATCTGTGAAACTTTTCCTTCCCTTCTGTGGATTTGAAAACTGCACTCCGATGTTTGCAACAGCTGCAGCCCAGATTTCATACTGCAATATGGAGATCGCTTCAAACTTCAACTTATAGTAGACTTTGACGATAGAAGTTATTTCATTTCCCCTTCTCTGTGACTCGACAATGGTTGTAGGTCATCCTGAGATCTGTTCTGAAATCATTCTTAGGTCACAGAAACTTGGGGAAACTCAAATTGACGATTGTCACAGGTGACCTCACGGAGATGCTTTAATGATCGAACTTCTGCAAAGTTTGGAGCTCGTCTCCTGAGAAAATTGTAGCGTAAAGTAGAACGTTTCTAAGTCTTCCCATGCGGACCACAGTCATTTGTCAAACGTTGGAAGGGTTTCGTAATTTCCTTCTGTTTGTTTTTCTGTCTGTAAAAGTAACGTGTTGAAGCATATTGTCTTCTATAGAAAAATTTTAACTCTGTAGTACTATCATAGTAGTAGATGTGAGTGCAGCTGGACGAATCTTTTGGTTTGATGCAAAAATTCACAGCGTTTTTTCGCTGTTACAAAATTGTTATTTGGAATTAGTACAAGATATAAATTAATCAGTAATATATTCGTATATATCCGCCGAGATAGTCTGTAGTAGTACGTCTGTTTCCAGACTAGCCAACTAGTTCGATTCCCAGCGTGGTCAGATTTTTTCTTGTCACGCAGGTGGCTATTATTACCATAAATGTTTGTATTACATATTATAATATCTTCCATTGACTTATACACATAGTGGCTCAGTCAATATATAATATTAATATTGGTTATACTAAAGCCGATATAGTAGTATCGATAATCAAGAATTCCGAATATATTCGGCGTGCGCTGTTTGTGAAATTGAGTCATTAGGTGTTCATTTTATGAACTTGTGTGAGTATTTCGTATTGTGAACTATTGGTTGAGAAAGTATAGTACAACGGAAAAGTTGCGATCAGCAATAAAAAACAACAAACGTGGCCTGTTAACTTTTGTTGTAGTTCTCTTGTACGTGAACTCCTGCCGTTACCCCTTAGGACTCACAATTTAACTGCTTTTGACGATTCGACCACTCTTCGTACAGTCCAGATTTTGAGACCAGTGTTTACTATTTCTCGTGCACCCCAACCTCATTCTAAGGAGCAAGCTAACAGCAATTCGTGAACGATGAGGATTTGAAGAAACTGTATATACTGAGGATCACTAAGAGTAATTCCTAAGGGTCATATTCATAGACATTCTTAGCGCGGGCTTCCGGTGGATGATCAGCGAACTAACGTCTTTCGTATTCATAAACCAGTGTTAGCGATATGATATGAATCCTGTACAAGTAACCAGTCGATAGTCGGGGCTAGTTTAGCACGCTCGTAGCGGAGGCTAGCGAAATGTCTATGCATAGCACCCTAAAAGACTAATTTGGTCGTCTCTTCAGTGTTGCCAACTAGTACTAGATATCACCAAAACAGGATAAAATCACACAATGCCATGTACTATAATAATAATGATAATAATAATGATAATAATATAGTATTAACAATAACGAGTCCACACCTGTGGAGTAACGGTTAACGCGTCTGGCAGCGAAATCAGGTGGCCCGGGATCGATTCTCGGTCGGGGAAAATTACCTGATTGAGGTTTTTTCCGGAGTTATCTCTCAACTCAATATGAGCAAATGCTTGGTAACTTTCGATGCTGTACTCCGGACTCATTTCACCGGCATTATCACCTTCATCTCATTCAGACGCTAAATAATCTAAGATGTTGATTAAGTGTCGTAGAATAACCTACTAAAATAAAAAAAATAACAATAACGATGTCTTGCTTATTTACCACTTCTCATCTTATGTTTAGGGAGGTGTTTTCTAAAAGATTTGTGAAAGACTATAATTTTTCTTCTAAACCTCTCGCAAATTATGTTAGTAGTTAGTAGATTAGTGTATGATCTAATATTAAAATGTATTTTGTCTGACAACATGAAATTCATTGCTTTGATTTAAAAAGTTTACGATTCACGAGACCTAGCCTAAAAATGTATTTTCTTTGATCGCTTGAAATTATTAGTGTGAATTCCGAAAACGAATGCCACTTTGAATAGTATGCTTTAGAATATTTACTCCATTATCGTATTAAAAATCTAAACACGAAAGAAATTAATTAAAATGTGAAATGGTATCACTAAATATGTTATATTTATTTACACTTAGCCTACCTGACTCTAATCATGAAATTGTAACCACAACACAAAGCAACACATACAATGACTATTATGTCTTAATATTAATACTGATATTAATTAATTATTAGTATGTTCACATTTCAGTAGCTTCCAGTAATGGGCTCAGAAATCTAGAACAATTTGAATTTTCAGAATTTAAACTACCGACAACTTGTGTCACTGTTGCCAACATAACAGTTATAAAATCGCTACCAGTTGTGGTATTTCTCAGTACGGAAATTCGAAACGAAGTTGGCAAAAGAAAATTCAACCTGCAAACCAGAGAATCACCATAATCCACTAGCTTATGTAGTAATGGGGGGGAAATAGTTAGGTTTCACCCTTAAGGTATTAAGTAAGCTGACCCGAACTATACAATTGGCTATCTACATTGGCGGCAAGTTTTGTCTGAATGCAAAGTTCGAATCACGTTACAATGAATACCTAAATTTCATTATTATGATGATTACATAAATAAATAAAAATATTTTATGTGTAAGGCAGATGTAATTAATGACTTGTTTTAATTTCCGGAAAGTACTTGTACAATGTCTAAAATGTAATTCGTGACTTGTATACATGAGGCAGTCCCTCAACAGCTGAATATAGAAACAGATATAGTCAGTGACTGCATCGTGCCTCCGTCGGATTTACAGAATTCTATATAAAGGAAAAGTAATCTAGTAAATAGAAAGTAGCGAGTAGAGGTCTGGAAAGAGAGTTGTACGCGTTATTCATCCCTGAAAATACTCTGACCTCCTGTGCTGAATTCTGTGCATTGTCAAGACCTTTCCGGAAAAATCCCTTAATCCAACTTGAATACACTAGCTATTTCACTTAAGTATTTACAAACGAAAGTAATTGAAGTCTGTCGAGGGGTAAAAACTCAGTTTGCAACCTTTGTAGACCAGATTTACAATGAAGTCAGACGAGTTACAAATGCAATACTGTGGGCCATGTAAATTTATGATCATATTTTCCAAATACCGGTACTACAGATTACGCTGAAAAAGGAGTTTGAGATAATAGTAATATATTGTAATTTTTCGATCAACTTCTCTTTTTAATTACAGGGAGTATTCAGGCTTATAAGATGATAATAATTATTGTAATGAATAATTTAACAACTCTTTTAACACCAGACAATGAAATAGCAATTGTAATTCTACGGGCCAGTTCAAAAGAAAAAACAACTAAAAGCTTCATGTTGTTTATCTAAGGATAATTGAAATTACTCCAAATTCTGTTAATTATTATGTTTTATATACATGATGTAAGCGATATAAACTGCCAAAGATAGAGTATGAATTACTGGACAAAAGTCTAACATTTTTCTGTAACGTTTCTGGTTTCTCTACAAAAATTTTATCTGTGAGTCTAATGTTTTTAAAATGATAGTAGATCGTCAGTATTTACTTCTGTCCGTCACGTACATTGAAACTGTGGTGATATCCTCGTTTACAAATCAGAGTACTCTGTTAACTTTCTATTGTGGTGGTGTTAACACGTGTGGTGGTGTTAACATGTGTCATTCGAAATGACGTTCACATTTACTCGAACAGTAAATATTACACTACTATCAATCCTAAAAACATTATATTTTGGGAATTAAAAACAAAAATAGAAGAAAAAACAAAATTTCACTACACATCTTGTTTAGTATATCGAGATATACAGTCTGTATAATTTTGACAGTTTATATCGTTTGCACTCTGTATACTAAAAGTTTCAAATTAGAGCGTGTTAATTGGATTTTTCACAGCAACATGAAGCTTTAAAATGCAGTGTTCTCAAAACTTTAAATTTTGAGTTGTTTCCATTTTGAACCGGGCCATCGACTTGTAATAATTTTTTCATTCGACTTCTCCTTTAATCTTCAGTTGTGATTAATTAATTAATTATTTTACTATCATTCGAGTAAGAGGGATAATGAAATAATCATAGTGTAAATTGAAACTGTCCATTATTTAACTTTTTCTTTATAGATATTTTTCTTTTCCTTTTTCGACAAGTGTTCTTTTTCAGTTTCTATTTACAATAATTATAATTACATCGTATAACTTCTAGTATTATATTTATTACATTACTGGGACTGCCCAAGAATAAGTATTTGTTCTTTCGGTTACAAACTGTATATTTTTTAATTTCTTTACTTCGTTATTTAACGACGCTGTATCAACTACGAGGTTATTTAACGTCGATGGAATTTGTAATGGTGAGGTGATATTTGGCGAGATGAGGCCGAGGATTCGGCATAGATTACCTGATATTTGTCTTACGCTTGGGGAAAACCACGGAAAAACCCAACTAGATAATCAGCCCAAGCGGAAATCGAAACCCGCGCCCGAGCGCAAATCCGATCATCAGACAAGCGCTTTAGCCGACTGAGCTACGCCGATGGCTCTGTATATTTTAAATATGTGTTATGAAATATAAATATAATTTTAATGTTGGTAAATTCAAATTTAATAGTAGTTCTTAATTTAGCGTCTCTTTTGAACCATAGAAACTATTCAGCCACGACTAAAAAAAAAGTTTCCGCATCTATAACTCAACGAAATCACGTTGATATTTAATCGAATCGACCCGGGTTTGATTCTCGGATCGATTGTGTTGGAGTTGTGAACAAATTAGACATTGTAAAGGCGTTTTTCGGAATACTCCCGTTTTCCACTTTCATTCCACCGACATTTTCCACCTCCCACATTATTTACTGTAGGCCTATTATCCGTAATAGTAAAAAATAGACTGGTTGTCCACTGCTGTGCAGTAACGGTTAACATGCCTGATCGTGAAACGAGCGGGCCCGGGTTCAAATCCTGTTTGGGACAAGTTAAATAATTGAGGATTTTTCCGAGGCTTTTCCTCAACCCATTAAGAGCAAATTTTAGGTAATTTTCGGCGGTGGGCCCTGCACTCATTTCACTGGCATTATCACTTCAACTCATACAGGCGCTAGATAAACATAGCAGTTGATAAAACGTCGTAAAATAAACCAAATAAAGAATATCAGATGCACCAGTACTTACACTATTATCTGTAGTTACTAGCAGATTTTTTTTATTATTACCAGTACGTTTACTTCCACTTTGTTCTATACTTTTCAAAATGGAACTCTTATCTCACGAATTCATTATCAGATGAAGTAAACTGAATGAACTCTCTCTACAACATGTTCTAAGTTGTCCCTATTCTTTCTTGAATATATTATAAAAATATAAATCGCGTAGTGAATACTTATATTCAGAAACATGACGTTTATGTAAACGTTGATTTGTATATTAATTTGCAAATAAACCTGTTATAACTCCTGGGTCATTCCATGCAGAAAGTATGTTTTTGAACCATGATGTCTAAAAGTTAAAAATATTGTAATAGGTTATTTTGTATGTTCTAAATATGAATTTCAAGCAATACTATATTATATCTTTCATAGTTTGGCACCAATCAGAATTTGAAAATATTGATTTAACAAAGAACACGGTTTCATTCATTGAAGTTTTCTTACTATATAAATAATAATAATAATAATAATAATAATAATAATTTATTTATTTAATCTGGCAGAACTAAGGCCAGTAGGCCTTCTCTTCCGCCCAGCCAGACTCTAATTCTAATTAAATACATTTGCTTACATAGTTATTACATTAATATCTAGATCATAAAACAACATGAAAGTAAATAATGAAAATTGGATAACTAATGTTAGTGTGACAATAATAAACATTGGTAAGAAATAGTTATAATAATAATAGTAATAATAATAGTAATAATAATAATAATGAGATAATTTAGATATTTATCTGTGATGTATATAACAATTAAACATTGAGAAACTTGAAACAGCTATTATTGTTAACAAGAATTGTTAGAAAAATATCTCGTTAGCCTATTCTTAAATTGGTTTGATGTCTGACAGTCCCTGACATTACTCGGTAGGGAATTCCAAAGTCGAGGAACAGCCACAGTGAAAGAAGATGAATATGAGGATGTTCGGTGGGAGGGAATGGATAATATTGAGGAGTGTTGTGATCGTGTGTCTAGGTTATGATGGGTGGATAAATTTTGAAAACGAGACGCAAGATAGACAGGGGTGGAGAAATACAATATGTGAAAGAGAAGGGGAAGACAGTGGATTTTCCTACGATCTTCTAGACGGAGCCAGGACAACATTTCGAGGGATGGTGTTACGTGATCAGCCCGGCGAATATTGCAGACGAAACGGACGCACATATTATGAACACGTTGTAGTCTCTGCGCCGAAGTAACGCTTAGGTCAGTAAACAGAATATCACAGTAATCGAAGTGGGGCATCACGAGTGTTTGCACTAACATTTTTTTCATGGAAAAGGGTAGAAAATTCTTCAATCGTCTAAACGAGTGGACTAATGAGAATACTTTTTTGCAGGTTTCTGCAACTTGAATGTTCCAATTTAAACTTTTATCCATATAAATACCTAGTTTCGTTACTGATTCACTGAACGCAATTTCGGTGCCGTGTATTTTAATCGAGGACAAATTTGGTATGCTAATAGTGCTTAACAAACGTGAATGACCCACAATGATTGACTGTGATTTTTCTGGATTTAGTTTAAGTCGGAATTTCCGTGTCCATGTCCATATTGAGTCCAGATCGTCATTAATTTTAGTTATTGCATCATTTATTTCGTCAGTGTTGAATTTTATGTATATTTGAAGGTCGTCTGCATAGAGATGGTGTCGGCAGTACTTTAGAGATTCTGATATGTCGTTGATATAAATTGTAAATAGTAAAGGGCCAAGAACTGATCCCTGTGGGATCCCTGACGTCACTGCTTGCCAAGAGGAAGAACGATTTCCAGCTATCACACTTTGTTGGCGGCAAACCACAGGACAACGTGCTCTTCTAGGTGTAGTCTTCTGAGTTTACATATTAACAAGTTAATGTCTACAGAATCGAAGGCTTTGCTGAAGTCAAGTAAAGTCATTATTGTCAATTTACGTTCGTCCCGGGCCTCGCGTAGATCTTCCGTGATTTTAAGTAATGCTGTACTTGTGTTATGTCCGGCCCTGAAACCTGATTGATAAGAGTCGAGAAGTTTGTATTTGTTTAAGTATTCTGTCAGTTGCTTGTGTACAATGCGTTCCAATGCTTTGGATAGGGCAGGCAGGATGCTGATAGGTTTGTAGTCGTTATAAGATGTCGGTGTTTTGGTCTTGGGAATTGGGTGGACAAAAGCGAGTTTCCATTGCTGTGGGTAAGTCGAAGTCATAATTGAGGCATTGAAAATGTGGGTCACAGTCGGTAGTATTACGTCTATGATTTTGTTTAATAACGAAATATTGACAATAACGAAATATATAAAGGAAGATGGAAAAGTGATTTCAATGCAATTCGAAAAAGGAGAGCCTTGTTTATAAATGCCCTTAAAATTAAAAAAAAAATATATATATATATATATATATATATATATATATATATATAATTTTTTAAATAGTTACCCACCGTAAAATAATTTTAAAAAATATAGAACACAAAATGCAATTCATTTTTACAGACGAAAAAACGTGTGTTTAATTTTTTAGGGTATATTGATTCCACTTTCAAAATTCCAGAATGTTGACTTAAATATCATGTCAGTTTTTAATAAAAATAACTCACCGGAACAAAGGAGCTCAGGAGGTAGACTCTCCCGTCGTACAGAATGTTGCACGATCAAGGTCAGGCAGATGGACGTTTGAAATATTGTTATGAAGTCTCACGAACGCTGCGACCGTCACACATAGCAAGCGATTTTCAACCGTCGGAACAAAAATTAATAATCTTATTAATTTAATTATTCACAGGTTTTTCGAGATAAAGTCATAAAACTTGGGAGATGGATTAGGAATAAGATTTTCTTTAATACGAATGAAATTCACATGAATTTAATTTGTTGCATTCGAATATAAAACTATTTCTTTTTTTCAGTGAGGTGTTTTTATGAGCATCCCTTAATATTATTCGTATTAATATGGTTATTCAGGTTTACAATGGCGTCTGTTTAGTTTCGATGACACTTCATATAGGGTGTCTAGAATAATTATTTCAAATGATGGATAACATATAACTGCCACCTATTTTTTAGTTATCCGTATGACTAAAATATTAATGATATATGGCAGTCATAGTTGGCAGTTTAATTTATTTTCATAATGACATTATTATATTAAGTGAATACCATAGTTGAATAAAGATTGACATATCTTTTAGTTTTAATGTGCATACTTTGTATTACTTGCTATATGCTTAATTAAATTATGGTATGCACTTAACTTTGACCCTTGTTTTCTTCGTTTTTAATATATGGCGCTTGGCCCAGTATGGCTCTGAACCCTTCAAATATTCTATTGTTGAAGTTCTCTATATTTCATGTCCCGCGCCGTGGCGTTGTGGTCTAAGGCATCCTGCCTAGGACTCGCGTTACGGAATGCGCGCTGGTTCGAGTCCTCATGGAGGAAGAAATTTCCTCATGAAATTTCGGCCAGTGTATGGGACCGGTGCTCACTCAGCATCGTGATGCACTTGGGGAGCTACGATAGGTAGCGAAAATCCGGTTTCGCAAACCAGCTGTAACGGTTGGGGGATCATCGTGCTAACCACACGATACCTCCATACTGATTGGATGATCGTGCACCTCTGCTTCGGCATGTGGACGTGAGGCCAATAGCCGACTGGTCGGTCTTGGCCCTTTATGGGCTGCAGCGCCATGGATTTACTTTATCTTACTATATTTCATCTTAGCTTCCTTTACCTGAGTATAAGAATCCATACCGGGTCCGATCCTCGAAAAACCATGTCAGCCCTAAAACACTACGTCATTTGAACTAAAGGGAAGAAACGTTAACTTCAGGTTATAGTACACTGTTTACGTCGTACATATAACAGGCATAACGTAGTGTTCTGCTGTGTTATAGATAACTTTTGATGTATTTTGTTTTTAGCTAGAACCGCGCTGTTGTGTTTGAGTCGATCTGTTTATCAAACAAACTAATGGATTTTTGAGCCAACGCAACGCCGCCGGTAGCGATATTTCTTGCACGGAGTTTATCACAAAGGTAAACACGACGTCGAGCTGTTTCCCCATTAACATGCTGCGGCTGACAGCGTCGCTCCCAGGTGCATGCGAAGGCAAGGAGCCTGGAAGCTCTGAAACGTGTACAAGTGGCGGCAAAGAATATACAGCATTTATCAAACGCAACGTGTAATTCTAATTAAATTGAATGAACGGGTTTGGACAAGAAACTCAAACATGACAACCATTGTATTTAGAAAGGATTATTTTTATGAAAACATTTTTTTTTACTAATTGTTGTGCGAGTTATGACGTCATCGAGAACATTTTAAAATTATTTACATAGTAACTTACGGCTTTTAGAGAACCCAGAGGTTCATTGCCGCGCTCACATAAGCCCTCCATCGGTTCCTATCCTGAGCAAGATTAATCCAGTCTCTACCATCATATCCCACCTCCCTCAAATCCATTTTAATATTATACTCCTATCAACGTCTCGACCTTCCAGAAGGTCTTTTTCTCTCCGGCCTTCCAACTAACACTCTGTAAGCATTTCTGGATTCGTCCATACGTGCTACATGCCCTGCCCATCTCAAACGTCTGGATTTAATGTTCCTAATTATGTCAGATGAAGAATACAATGCGTGCAGTTCTGTGTAGTGTAACTTTCTCCATTCTCCTGTAACTTCATCTCTCTTAGCCCCAAATATTTACCTAAGCACCTAATTCTAAAACACCCTTAACCTCTGTTCCTCTTTCAACGTGACAGTCCAATTTAACAACCATGCAGAATAACCGGTAATATAACTGTTTTATAAATTCTAACTTTCAGCTTTTTTGACAGCAGACTGGATGACAAAAGCTTCTCAACCGATTAATAACAGACATTTCCCATATTTATTCCGTGTTTAATTTTCTCCCTCTGTCATTTTTATTTTGTTACTGTTGTTCCAAGATATTTTAATTTTTCCACCTCTTCAAAAGATAAATTTCCAATTTTTATATTTCCATTTCGTACAATATTCTCGTCACGAGACATAATCATATACTTTGTCTTTTCGGGATTTACTTCCAAACCTATCTCTTTACTTGCTTCCAGTAAAATTCCCGTGTTTTCCCTAATAGTTTGTGGATATTTTTAAATTACACCCTATATTTTATTTAATATCATTTGAAAAATCATATTTTTTATGTAATCATTATTTTATTTTCTATAGAAGTGATAGACAGGGCATGTAGCACGTATGGATGAATCCAGAAATGCATATAAAGTGTTAGTTGGGAGGCCGAAGGGAAAAAGACCTTTGGGAATGCCGAGACGTAGATGGGAGGATAATATTAAAATGGATTTGAGGGAGGTGGAACAGAAACTGGATTAATCTTGCTCAGTATAGGAACTGATGGTGGGCTTATGCGATGGTGGCAATGAACCTACGGCAGGGCTGGGCACATTACGTGATTCTGAGAAATGAGCGCTGTGTGCTTTAAAGAGCGGTCCTTGCGAGCGCTGCGGCGTATGCATACTGTACGTCATTCAGTGTCGGTGCAGTGGTGACTCTGCAGTATGATGGCGAACTTTGAAGACGGAGCTTCCGCTCATACACTAAAGCGACCCGCTACTCCCATTGCTTTTAATGTATCATGGGAGGAGGAGTTCTTTTTGGTAGAAAGCAGTGGATTACCAAAGTGTTTAATTTGGCATAAAACACTCCAACTGATTAAGAAATTCAATATCCAACGGCATTATTCTTTACAACATGCTACTGAATATGACAAATATGTTGGTAATGAACGCCATAAATTGATACAACTTAAAGAAAATGTTTCGCAGGTACATTATATTAGAGTATCTATTTGATATTTATATTGCATTATAAGTTATTATGCATTTAGTAATATATAATTTTAAATTATACAAGTATTATGATATAGCATAGTATAGTATGCCCACACCTGTGGAGTAACGGTCAGCGCGTCTGGCCGCGAAACCAGGTGGCCAGAGTTCGAATCCCGGTCGGGGCAAGTTATCTGGTTGAGGTTTTTTCCGGGGTTTTCCCTCAACCGAGCAAATGCTGGGTAACTTTCGGTGCTGGACCCCGGACTCATTTCATTCAGACGCTAAATAACCTAGATGTTGATACAGCGTCGTAAAATAACGCAATAAAATAAATAGTATAGTATATTACAGTTCATGATATATCATATATCATAATATATATCATATCATAATATATATCATATATATCATATCATATCATATATCATATCATATCATATATCATATCATATATCATATCATATATCATATCATATATCATATCATATCATATGATATCATATAATATATCATATCATATCATATAATATATCATATCATATCATATAATATATCATATCATATAATATATCATATCATATAATATATCATATCATACATTATGAATTAACAGGATGACAATAATGCACTTAGTGGATCGGTTATGAGAATTAGCTACAAACATTTGCCACGAAATTGCAAAGGAATTGAAAACATTCAACGAAGGTAAATTCATCAAGCGATGTTTAATTATTCTGACAGATGAACTCTGTCCACAGCAAGTAGGGGAAGTGGAAGCCATACGCCTTCTCGTAGAACCGTGGTGAGGACATTTCAGTATGTGCGTATAGGTTATATAAATAAGCCTAATGATTTATGTGTGTGCATTTATTTCATTAAATTAATAAGAGTATTATAAATTCTGTAATGTACAATGAATTGATGTAATATCATTATAAACTAGCCTATTATATACTGACAGACTGAATGACTAGAGCAACCGTGGCTCTTGTTATATTAATGCAGGGAAGGTAGCTGTAATGTGAATCCGCCACTGCGTGAGCGTTCTGCTCTGGCTTGCCTTGCGAAGCGAGAGCAGCTCTGGCCTGCTATATGGAGCCGCTCTCATGCCCGGCCCTGACCTACGGGGTCTCTAAGAGCTATAAGTAAGTAAATAAGGAGCACTATTGTCATTATTACTATTTTAATTTTACTGTTGTCACATTTTGTAGTCATTGTAATATATGGAGGCACTTTTTTTAAATGCATTCAGTATAAAAGATGATGTTCTTAACAAAAATGAGAAAATTGAGATTATAATGGTAATAGGATTTGAAGGCAGAAGACGTACGCACAATTTTTAACGATACTCATCCAAATCGGCCACCTTATTTCTTAATGACTTGTGAGAAGAGTAAAAGCGAAATTCAGAAAACAGGGACATGTCAAAGATATAAAAAAGTAATTTTCTTTGATTTTATAAAAAACTTTATTATTGACTGTGTTTACTAATTGGTGTTAAAAATATAATGGCGTGGCAATTTGAATAATCTTACACGAGAATTTCGTAAACAGGAGTCTTCTTTAGGGCATTAATATGTAACATTTTGTGGGATTCAAAGAGCTGTAAGAAACTCGAATAAAACTCCAGATGCATATAAAGAATGCTTACAACTGCACTTTAATCGATAAAGTAATTAGAAATAAGAAACATTGGTACTCGTAAATTCGTTTCGTAATGACATGATTTCTCCAGCCCACTGCGATGCAATGTCACTTCCAGTCATGGATATGATTCCCCGTTTCACGGGTTTATCACTGACAATTACTTAAAAATTGAAACACTCGAGAATGTTTCCTTTTTCTTCGGAGGATGGCCCGAAAGTTAGCATCTCAGCAAACTCCTTATATTATGGGATGATTATATGACTCTTAGGACAGCATTACAGTGAGTACTTGATTCACTGCTTGGTGTCATCTTATCGATTCAGCTACAGCATCCAATTCTGACGCAGTCCTCGTAGGAAATAACGTTCCTCCGTCTCTCTGTGATGCTCTGCCGCCTCCTCAGATCGATGATATCTATTCGAAGTTCACGTACTACTTCTTGCTGCATCCTTTATTGACCTGAAGATCGCGGTACCATACATATAACCAACCAACATCTTGTTGCACTGAAAGTCTATATGAACGGGGATCAAGCTGACTTGCTTTTGACTTCTCCTTTAATTTGTAATCACTTTGAAATTGTTCAGTCTAGTTCTTCAGTCCTTGATGTTAATCCATGATGAATTTGTAAAATATATGGCTGGTATAACTTGGGTTTTATTCTTTATGCTTGATGATTGAACTTCTGCAGCAGAGGATTTGGATGATTTTTCAATTTTTTTTATAAATTTGAGCTTCAAATTTTCCGAAAACTCTTCAATTGATGCTGTGTCCAAAAGGCATGTAAAATTTATTGGATGTTGTGTAATCAGCTCCAGCAATTGTGCGCAGAACTGTTCTCTGTACACCACGCATTCTTCCAGTAGAGACCCATTGACAGATGACCAAGCTGGATATGCATATAGGAGGCTAGGTCTGATAATTGTTATATAGAAAATTTTTTCAGTCCACAAACTCAGCGATGGCGACTTGAATAAAGGATACAAACGTTGAAACATAGCATATCCTTTGGCAGCAATTTTTATTTATGTGAGGCTTTAAAGAAAATCTATGGTCCAAAAGCATTCCCAAATAAGTTGTTTCTTTTTGATTTGAAATTACTACATCAAAAAGTTTCAGTTCAAATGGTTTTTGCACCATACATATTATATACAACAACTCAACCAGGCGGCATCTGTCCGAGAGAGTTACACTCTCTGACCTGCCGTGTTCGTTGAGGAAGCCCCTACGCCTTCCCGGGATCTGTGCAGTTCCCTAGACAGATGACATCTGTAGGCATATCTCGATACCATGTCTGTCCGATATACCGATCGATCTGAACACCAGCTTGGGCATATGGTAGCAAATCCGTTATGAACAAGATACAAGTTATCCAAAACAAAATACTGCAGTGGATGGGGAACAAGTACACGACAACTTCATGATGACCTCCAAATAGAGTATCTTCACGAATATATACAAAAAATCACAAATAAACTCTATCACAAGGCAGCACTCAACAACAACAAACTGATAAATTCTCTTGGCAGATATGACATAGACAGAAAATACAAAATTCTCTTGGCAGATATGACATAGACAGAAAATACAAACATTAAACGACCATAACAACTACTCTCATAATTTAAATCCAACAAAATGACATCCACAAGATTTCTTTCTTTCTTTCTTTCTTTCTTTCTTTCTTTCTTTCTCTCAGTTTAACCTCTCCCTTCTAGGTTCATTTACACGACCCACGCCACCCGGACCTTACAGGGCCGCGACCTGTCGGGAGAGGTATTAAGCTATGGATCACATACATACTTTTTTGACCACACAAGGACATGGAGGGCCTCCCCGGATGAGGGATCAGCTCAATACCAGGGCCACATCCACAAGATTTATATTATAATAATCCAGAGCCACCTACCAAGCTGAAATAAATTTATATTCCGTCGGACGCATTCGTGTCGGCTGAATTAAACTACTATATATTACCAAAGATTATAATATACTAAATAATTGAAGAGGAAGGGTTGACAACCGAAACTCTAACCAAATAACAAGATAGACGACTTGTGTCGATCTGAAACTATTGAAGAAGATAGATGAAGTTGAAGTTAATGAAGGCGAAATGAGTGAGGTCCAACGACGAAAGTTATCCAGCAATTCTGCTGCAAACCTCGGAAAACCTCGGAAAAACCCCCAACCAGGTAACTTGTCCCAACCAGAAATTGAACCCGAGCCCGCTCAGATCCAGACTCCGCTTCTGACTGCGACTAGATTCAGAGCCAAACTCCTCTTCTGTCTGCCATTAGACTGTGACTAAAAGCCAGAGCATGGCTTGGCCTGCAACTCCCTTTCATAGTCAGACTGCGACTCCTATTCAAGGTCCGACGCTCCAGTTTTGATATCACGCCTGTGTTTCTTTTCCCTAGAAATTCTTGTTTCCTGAAGCTTCCATTAGCTTTATACGTGATGTTGTGGGCTAATGAACAGGTGTGGTCGGAAGCAGCAGATGATGCCGGGCGTGTTTTGTCGCATCTCTGCGGCATTCATTTGTGCTCCAATTAGCGCGGCTCTAGTAATTCCCATGGTTCGCCGCTCAGACTACAAAGCTTTGGAATTTTGAGAACACGATTTAGCATGCAATTTGGTCTTTACTATCAATATGAACACAGGGATTGCGTTTGGAAATTACTGTAATATGTAATATGATGCAAATGAGTGAATCAATGAGCTGTTGGAAGACAAGCTCTTTCTGCATTCAGCAGTCATTTTATCACTCTTGAAGAAGAAGAAGAAGAAGAAGAAGAAATAAGTAGAATGAAAATAGACACGGGTTAGGTTAAACCTTGACACTCAAGCTGCAATAGGCCTCTCCTACCTATTTAACATAAAAATCACAGTTAATAAACTACCCTTGAAATCTTAATCAGACCAGTGAGCTCTATATTAAACTGAAGGCACCAGCGCAATGCTCTTTCCTGTCTGAAAGCGTGACTGTTGGTGAGGGTATTGCTCTCTCTTTCTAACTAATGTTTCAATGTGTCTTTCGTGAGGTTCATGTTGCACATGCGCAGGAAGCAATAAAATACCGTTATTGTGTACGATAGCATTCACTGCAAGGGAGACAAGAATAACATTATATTAGTAAGAGATAGCAATACGCTCAGGCGCTCAGCATTCGCGTCACGCTTTTAAAGCATTGAGTTATGCCTCTAGTTTAGTATAGAGCTCACTGGTTTAGACGCGTACAATCACTTTTAGTGGCATTCTTAGAGCCAGATTTATGGTTCAGAAACTGATTTATTAATTTTTTTATTTATTTAACTATGCATTTATTCAGTGATTTATTTATTCGTTTATTACTTTATTTGTTTGTTTGTTCCTGTGTTTTGTTTGGATGTGCGCTTTTTTTATTTAACTTTTTTGTGTCCTTTGTTTCTTTATTTATTTGTCTATAACAGGACAAGGCCTCAATTACAAAAGACAATACGAAATTATAGTTACCGCTACTTATACATAAAATAAAAAATGAAAAAGAGATCAATACAGGTATAAAGATACATATACAAATGGAAAAATGAAAAGAGAGGTAAGAACGGATATAAATAGAAGATGTAAAATGTAAAAATGAAAATTTAATGTAACAAATTGATAGCAAGATTAGTTCAATTCGGCTATCTTCAGTCTTTGATAAGAAAAGTTTATATTTAACATCATAAATTCTGTATTCTAGATCCCATATTTTACATAATTCATAGAAATTGGAACGCATTCTTGACAGTGATAAATTTTTATATGATTAGGTGTTTGGTTTTCTGTATTGTAATAAATGATTTCTTAAATTTGAGGTTCAAGCGTCAAGCTGAATTTGTGGTTATATATCACTATTATCCAGTAGACCGCTGAATGCTTTATACAATAAATGTTGCTCGGAAAGTAATCTGTGATTAACAAGAGACATTAAATGCAATTCAATAAGTAGACAGTTGTACGAAATTTTGTTACGAAGGGCCGAATAATGATATATACAGAGTGATTCACGAGAATTTACCGTCCTTTACGGAGCTTATTTCCGAAGACATTCTGAGAAAAAAAGTCATATAAACATGGATCCTATTCTCAATATTTACAGTTACGTTTCGTTATTGGAACGCAGTATTGTGAACGCGTGATCTTGGTCAGCGTGCAGTCAGCAGCCAGCGCGAGCGCTACGGAAATCAAAGATAGCCGTATACAGTTACGTAGAGCGACGAGTGCCGTTCACAAGCGTGCGGCCAAGTGTACTCAAGCGGACGGCGACATTTTTTAAAATGTGTTGTAAACTCTCCAAGACTGTAAATTTGGATGCAAAATTGAACTGCAAATAATGAAGTCAGTGGAATTGATGTGATTTGTAATTATTGTTGTGATAAGTGTGTAAGAATAATGTAATTGTCTAGTTAAAAATAGAAGATGATGTCTGTACGAAGCAACTAAGGACTTCACAGCACATTTTTAGCTTCAGAATACTAGCTAATTAAAGAAATGATACTTCTGAATGGTTCATTCTCTATCTGTATTATTCTTTTACCTTCAAACTAAAGAAAAAACGTATTTTACAAACAACTTTAAATGAGTGTAACTCTGAAAATATTGAGAATAGGAACTATGTTTATATAACTTTTTTGCTCAAAATGTCTTCAGAAATAAGCTCCGTAGAGGACGGTAAATACTCGTGAATCATCCTGTATATACTTTTTAAATAAATGTATCTTGGAAATCGCCATCGGATATTTTAAATTTGATTACTGTGTGATTTACAAGTGGGGAAACAAAGTTACTGAGGTATTTTCCAATTTAACGCGTACATGATAATTAAAAACAAGTGTCAAATTCGAAATGTTTAGTAAATTTGAGTTCCTAACATTAAATTCTAGATTATTGCAAGCATTATTATTGTTATTAGTATTATTATTATTATTATTATTATTATTATTATTATTATTATTATTATTATTAGTTGCACAAAACAGAATTACACATGAAACAAATATTTGTATGTAATATAGTTATTTCACTTGTTGTTACGTTTGTAGTTAAAAATGTACATATTTGTATGTCGACGTGTTTTTAAATTGCCAGTATAATACAACTCAGCACAAAATAACAACCACATTGAATCACACAATATACATTCAAATGTATGATTAATTTAATCATTTCGTAACCTATAACATATATCCACGCAATTGTACAAATCCTTCTCCATTATCATAACAATTGACATATTTTTCAAATATTAACTGTCATTTAGTTGTATCATATTTTGTAAAAATATGCATATTTAATAATGCTATATATTTTAATACCACTTTATAACTACACTTATTTATTTTCTAACAAAAAATCGGTGCATATTTGTTTAAAAAAACTTTGCGTACGGTAGTTACTTGTGATACACTCATTTGACAAGTAGTATTCATGTAAATATATTTTAACGTAATTTGATTTTGTTATTTAATTAAATATGCATAGTTAAAAATTTTGATTGTAATTGGTACGCTTAAGTGTTTCACTATTTTAATATTTTTAACTATGAAATCTATTAACTACATTCTGACATGTATTATCTTCACAATTTTATTGCAATATTTATTTTCATAAGATATCTCTAATCAATGTCTGAAGATGCCATATTGCATGACGAAATCGTGAACAGTTTTAATAAATAAAATGTAAATTTATACCTGTACAATTTACATTAAAATAAGTCATATGATTGAATAATATTTTTCTTTTTGATTTAACCCAGATAAGACTGACGTCCTATGTATAGGACACCGGACGTTTCACACAAATATGTTAATAACAATAACTATGGCAGACTAAATTTAAGAAAAAATAATTGGAGGCAATTTATAACACATAAGGATTATTGTATCATGATTGCCGACTATGAAAATCTTACACAGCAATGTTAAAAAAATACAACGTTCCGTCCTATAAATAGGACGTCAGTCTTATCTGGGTTAATATTTGACTTATTGGAACTTTGCCAGAATGAACTCAAAATTTACACAAGAAAGATTGTGACTCCAATGTATTGAACAAAGTTCAAGAGACCGGCTAATGGCTAACGTCTAACCTCTTCGATACATGAAATGCTACTCCTGACATATACGATAAAAGCAATATTGAAGCTGCTATGATGGATATATGAGAGCATTTGCAACAACGACAGAGAGCTTTAATGCCTGGCTGCAACAGGAAGACTCAAGATTGTCTCCTCCTCACTCACAAAATATGTCGTCTCTGTGTCACATGAGAAGCTCTTTTGCTGCAAGCGAGAGAGAAAACGCCATTGTTCATTGGTGGAAGGAGAAATGAGAGAATTATAGCAAAGGAAATGTGATTAAAAGTGTAATTAGGGGTTAGACAAGGGAGGCGGCGTGTTAGGCTTCGAGTTAACGAGGTTATGTGGAAACCTCGTCGTTCATGTTGTGCACAAGCTTGCGTCGTTGCCAATCACAACTCAGATACTATATGCCAGAGTTTCTCAAACTATGGTCCGCGGACAACCTGTCGTCCTCGAGGTCTGCCTTTGTGGTCCTTCAAAAAAAGACAGAAGAAAAAATAAAATTCAAACGAATTGCGTATCTCACTGTAGCTGAAAACCTCAGAATTTCGAAATGATACATGGCAATCGCCTTTCACGTTTTCTCCCAGTATTGACATTTAATGAAATTTATTACCCTACCTGTCTACCGACTTCCCAGTCTACTCTCAACAACAAAAGAGGAATTTGAAGCACTATGAACTTGGTGTTTCTCGCCATCTTTTCCCTGCACATCTGGCGCCTGTAACCCAGCCAAGGACCACCTGAATTTATAACAGAGGGCCAAAGTACCGAACCCTTTCTTGTATTTATGACTTTTTTAATAGTTTTACCGACACCCAGTCTGCACATTGAAATGGTCACGTACTGTACGTCGTACATCAATAATACAACACTAAGGTCACAATTTGAAACTTATTTTCCAAGTAAATATGACGAATTTTCATGGATTCGTGATCCCTTTCATTGCGATATTGAAAATAATAAACTTTCATAGAGTGAAAGAGAGCAGTTAATTGAAGTCTCGAATGACACCGGACTTAAAATGAAATTCGAAGCGGAAGGTGTGGTTAATTTCTGAACCTCATCATAAGTGAAAAGAGAATATAGTGAACTGTACAATGGTGCTTAGACATTATAATTCAGTCTGCTTCTACATATCTGTGTGTGAGAAAGGGTTTTCATCAGAAACTGTAATAAAAAATACCGAAATCGATTTGATGTATGTGACTATCTCCGACTTAAGTTGCCAGCATACATCCAAGTATAGAACAACTGTGCAAGAATCTCATTAATGTGAGTACTAACATTTATTTATTTTTTTAGTTAATTAGTTAAAGATTATCTAAACTCTAATACTTCAAGTTATTAAAAAAAAGAAAATTAATTTACTTCTATTAACATTAACTTAATTAGTTAATACGAATATAAAATTAATTTAATTAATTTAATTTTAATTAATTGTTTCTATTTTAAAATATAGGCCTAAGTATACTGGTATTAAAATATGCTACAAAAATGATAAATTTGCTTTTGTAGGGAACAAGAGTAAGGTGGTCCGCGAAACTGATCTGACTTAAAAAAGTGGTCCCCACTTCAAAAAAGTTTGAGAAACGCTGCTGTAAGCTGTAGGAGTCATAGAGCATCCGATTAGAACGACAGTCCCTACTTCGTCCATAATCACAATCCATTACAATTCTAGAAAAGGTGGTCCATTTTCCAATATAAAATTAAATAGACGTTTATATAATGTGGCATATCTCTTGAATTGTTCGACATAAATAATTAATAATTTTAGCATGTAACCTTCTCCATATGTAGGGGATTATTTTGAAGAAAATACGTTTACCCTAGGTCAATTTCTAATGGAGTTAGGTCTGTCCAAAATTTTATTAATTATAAAGAATTGGATACCGGTAGCCCAAATTAGGTTTTTAAGCTTGAATTATATAAATTACTTAGTTTACTCCAAAAAAATCATGTCACCAAAGTTTGAAAGCTTCAGCTCCGTTTGGTCTGATTACCTGGTTTGGTTTTTTCCTAGGTTTTCTCCAACCATAAGGAAACATTCCAGGTAATCTTTTGGCGAATCCTCGGTCTCACCTCATCTTACTACATCTCGCCAAAAAAAATTGTAAACAAATTGTAGAAAATTGTGAAGAAAATTGTAGAAAACTGCAAAATTGTAAAATTGTAAAAATTGTAAAAACAATGAAAAAATTGTAAAAAATTTGTAAAATTGTAATTGTAATCTTGTACAATTTTGTCTTGTTCCACATCTTAAAGGTTCATTGCTTATGTTAGATCTATGGAATATAATAAATGAAATGAAATGAAAAATAAAAATGAAAGACATTAAGGAAAAGATGTGGATTTTTATCCTAAGAGTCGATGTATACTTTAATGATTTCGTTTTTTATTGTTTCTATACTTTATTTCTTTCTTCAACAGATCCCCTGTATAGTCGTGTAAGCCTGGCTGCATCTCAGGTCATCTCCTCGCATCATCACTGTCGTGTGACATGACCTAACAGTGGAATATGCATGTCCACTAATGTGCGATGTATGTAATCGCCTCTTGATAGCCACGTCAGCTCGTGAATTATCTACGCCGCAAACACAGTTCTGGCTTGGCTCTCACGTCTATGAAAGAGGTAAGTAGGCAACATATACGGACTTATTTTAGTATTTGAAATGGCATGAAATACATTGCGTAAACATAGGGGAGAGTCGGGTAGTACCGGACATCGGGTAATATCGGACAGTGAGTTTCTTTCATCTACCACACGATGATAGTACCTGATTGACATGGATACGTTTCTGTGATGTCGCATAGAGAAACGTAACCAGTCATTCAGGTACTACCATATGGTGGTAGATGAAAGAAACGCACTGTCCGATACTACCCGATGTCCGATACTACCCGACTCTCCCCTAATCATATACGGTGCTTTGTAAATGCCATATATTTCTAATTATTCCGTGTATACCATTAGATAGACAGGAATTTAAAATTAAAGAAAATCAATTATTAATATAAATATTTACGTAAAATTCTTTTTCATATATAGTTTGAAGTAGACCTATATACTAAGTAAGCTATGCCAAGCGTCGTACATCTTAAAAATCTTTGAAACTATTGAGTTGATGAATAAGTTCGTAGCGTTTTTGTTCGTCATCGAAACACTGCATTTTTAGAATATTATTTACCGTTTCTCTTTTTTCATTTCCTATTTGAAGTGTTGTGCTTGTAAATACGCCTTGAGTTTTCCGGGTTTGAAGAAAATTAGTGCTATTTGCGGGCTAAAGAAGATGGACTGGCAAGTAGGGAAAAAAAACACTTCCAGCATACAGTATTATTTTCTGTTTGAGTATAATAGGGTAGCAAAGGCAGCCGAGACGGCTCGAAACATTTGTGTCATGAACAGGGACAATGACATCTAAGGAAGGACTGCAAGAAAATTGTTCTGTCGTTACAATACACAACACTCTGTATAAAAGTTAGTGTCCGTCACAGAAGATTATGTTATGCATCTGGTGGGATAAAAAAGGTGTCGTGTACTACGTATTGCTTCCCAGAATTATAACCATAACTGCTGATATTTATTACCAACAACTCAGACGACTTGAAAAACGACCCGGAAGACTGCATCAAATGCTGCTGCAACAATATAATGCGCTCCCGAACTCCGCTACCATGACGAAAGCAGCTATCCAGGAGCTTGGTTGGGACGTGATTCCATATCTCCCATCTTCTATGTTCTCCATACCTTGCGCCCTCAGATTTCCACCACAGTCTAGTATATAAAGTCACGAAG
Source organism: Periplaneta americana (assembly GCF_040183065.1). NCBI lineage: Eukaryota > Metazoa > Arthropoda > Insecta > Blattodea > Blattidae > Periplaneta > Periplaneta americana. The sequence continues at coordinate 60,148,513 of NC_091118.1, read as the reverse complement.
CTCAATAAGTAGTAAATATGCATCTATAGATAGTTGCTCACCACTAGGATCGCTAATATAGCCTCATTACAGGCAATGCGAAATAGTACCGGCACAGTCTATTATTTCTAGCACCCTCACAACTCAAGCTTCGTGACTGTATATACTAGACTGTATTTCCACCTTTTCAATTCTCTATCCAACAATCTCCAAGGAAACTGCTTTGATAATGATTTTTTTTTACAAACTTGGCTTGATGACTTGTGTAACTCCAAACCTGCAGATTTCTTCAGACGCGGAATAGAAAAATAGACCCAGTGTTGGCTGAGAGTTATAGATGATGTAGGATAGTGTATTGTTGTTTAGTCAACTGTCCGAAGACAGGTTTTAACCTCATAAGTGACACCAATAAGGCATCATTCATGAGGCAACCAGGCCAGGAGATAATGGAGTAGGATGGCCAGTTCCTTTCTCCCTCCAGTGCATACAATCACCGATTAGCTACGTATCACTAATCAGACTTCAGATATATTATAAACTAGCCGTACCTGTGCGCTCCGCTGCACCTATTAGAAATAAATATAAAGTAATTACATAATTAAAATAGGAGTTTGATCCAGGGAACATTCATGTTTGATAGAAAGACAAATCGTTTAATATGTTACTTAATTTAAATTGTATTTAAATAATTAAAATGCGATCATTTTGCTCCAGAGACCAATCATTTCGTGCAATGACAATTCCTTTAACATGTTTCTTAATTGTTATTACATGCAACCATAGTTTAATGAAGATTGACATATCATTTAGTTTTAATGTGTATATTGTTTATTACTTGCTATATGTTTCAGAAGTTACTGTAATAACATTGTAGAATTATGTCCATCTAGAGAAACTACAATTTCCAATGGTGAAATAATAATTAAACAATTAATCAGCTTCCGATATTACTTCATACAAACACAGAAACATTCTCTGTAGGCTATGTTTAATGGCTTTCGATTGTTGTTGTCCAAGGCCCCTTATAGACGAAGTCATTTGTCGAAGTCATTTGTTTTTATTTCAGTACAGCGCCTTAGATGGCGTTGTTATTGTAATTTTAAAACTCATTTATCTCATTAAATATCAGTCCTATCAAACTTTTGTATAGAATAAAACTTATCGGAAATTATTTTTAAAGAAACGTTTCTTATGTAACATTTTTCATGAAAATTAATAATAAGGGCGATATTTCGATTTATTTAATCCCAGCCCCCTTATAACCCCCCTTTTAAATAAAGTATTTTGAATGCCATATAGCCTAAAATCTAAGTTACAACGAACTTAATTTATATTCCAATTTGCATATAAATCGGTTCCGCCATTATCGCGTGAAAAGGTAACAAACATCCAGACAGACGGACATACAAACAAACAAAAATTTCAAAAAAGCGATTTTCGGTTTCAGGATGGTTAATTATACATGTTAGCACCAATTATTTTTGGAAAATCGAAAATTACCAGACAAATTTTGGCTACAGATTTATTATTAGTATAGACAATTCTTCTTCCTCTGACACATATAGTCATGTGAGATGTTCTATACTGAAAGGCTGCAGGTTTCATTTGGCGCAATGTTGGTGGAGGAAAACAAATGCTGTGGGCTTGTCAAATGAGTTTAAAAATAAGGAATCTGAGATAGGGCGATTTTTAAAATGTATATTTGGTTTACCCGTACTTTCACAGGTTGAAGAAGTAGCAGACTGTTGCACTTTTGATCTTATGGCTCGTAAACCTGTGAATGAAAAGCTGGGTGAATTTTTTGATTACTTACTGGATACCTTCATCGAAGAAAATTGCAAATTTCTACCTATAATTTGGGCAGCATTTAGTTCAAACACAGAACGCACTACAAATTGTTGTGAAGCGTTTCACAGTAAGTTGAATGCAGAATTCTATTCACCTCATCCTAACTTTTTTTCACATCATTGAGGTTCTAAAAGAAATTCAATGTAACACTTATGTGAAGCTTCGAAGTAATGAGAACACCCAGAAAAGAAAAAAAAAACGAGAGAAAGATCAGTATATTGAACAGCAAATGGTAAATTACAATAGCGAAGCAATTACCCGTTTTGAGTTTTTAAAGCTTGTGTTGAAAGTTCCTTCCCAACATTAAGTAATTATTTTTAATCGTTTAGTTAATTTTATTAAGAAATTTGACACAATGGAGCAATTAGCCGTTTTGATTATGTGGCACATTTTTAACCGTACTTGTTTACAAGAAAACTGTGTGTAGAGGAGAGTCGGGTAATATCGGACAGTGAGTTTCTTTCATCTACCACACGATGATAGTACCTGATTGACATGGTTACGTTTCTGTGTTGTCGCATAGAGAAACGTAACCATGTCATTCGGGTACTACCATATGGTGGTAGATGAAAGAAACGCACTGTCCGGTATTACCCGATGTCCGATACTACCCGACTCTCCCCTAATAGTTGATTACTTGCAAATAGACAGTCCTAAGTCTGTATTAAATGGGAAGGAAAATGTGGGAATCAACTCGGGTAAAATGTATGCAGGCTCAATTCAAGAACTGGGAATCAACTCGGACATCACCCGTACGGAATAACTTCGATAAATGGGTATCAATTCGGACGTTTGGGAATCAATTCCGCTGCAATGGAATTAACCGTGGCACCAAACATTTGAGTCACGATACCGCACAGTGCATTAGTGAATGAATATAAAATGGCTAGGTTAGAGAAAAGTGATTTCTAAATTTCAAATTATTAAATTAAATATGTATCAGGATACATGCTACTTCTTATGCATTATAAGGATTCTAATTTTCTTGATTGCAATGCATTCAATTTACCTAATGGGACCATTCACAATGATTGACGTTAGCTCGACGTATATATAACCGTAATATTATTAAAATAGAAGCTTGCAGTCTCCAAGCTTTTGTGTTTGCGTTTATGTAAAACGTAAAAATCAATCAATGAGAACGCAATACTTCTGGGGTTGAACAATACGGTCGTTTGATTAAATACTGATTAAGTTATACGGGATACATTCTTGGTTATATAAAAAAAATAAATTCAACATTAAAGAGAAGTATATGGACATAGGAGAAGGACTTTTTTAAATATATTATACCAAGAAAATTGGCTATTCTAAATCGCATATGCATAAATGTTGCCGATGTCTCATCATTGGCAGCCATCTGACGTAAATTTGTTGTTCACATGTTCTCGTTTGTGGTTGGCTATTAGTGTTATTTTTGTATCTGCGTTCCCTTTTTCACTGTGAATGCTTCATGTCATACTAAATTTACACGTTAAGGTTATGTAAATATGTTTACGTCCAATTTTCATTGTAAATGGGCCTTTAAGAAAAAAACTGACCGTATGATGTAATTAATAAGTGAACACATGAATTAGTAAGTGAACTATGAATTAAAGAATAAGTGAACGTGTAAATTAGTAAGTGGACGTATGAATGAATAAGTGAATGAACGAATTAATGAATAAATTTTGTGGACATAGAGGGAAAAAGTGAGACGATGTCGAGTGAAGTTCCTGGGTAGCTCAGTTGGTAGAGCGTTGGTGCTTTCAGTTAAAGGTCCCGGGATCGATACGCGGCCACGGAATAATTTTTCTCTTGAAATTATTCAAGTCTCCTTCACAGGGAGCTTTACCTGAAAGTTAGATTTGCATAATGAATAAGTGTGTGTACGAATTAATGAATAAGCGAACGTATGAATTAGTGAGTAACTAAACGTATAAATTGCTTTGTGTGAAATTGGACGTACAAATTAATTAATAAGGATTAAGTACACAAATGCATACGTAAGTAAAAATTGTTCCTATTAAGCAATTAATAAGTGAACACATGAATTAATAAGTGAGCTATGAATTGAATAATAAGTGAACTTGTAAATTAGTAAGTGAATGTATGAATGAATAAATGTATGTACGAATTAATGAATAAGTAACTAAACGTATGAATGAATTGATGAAGAAATTAACGTACAAATTAATGAACAAGGAAACAGATGGATGTAAATAAGTAAATGCATACGTAAGTAAAAATTATTCCTATTAAATAATTAATAAGTGAACACATGAATTAATGCAGACGTAAATAATTAATAAGTGAGCTATGAATTAAATAATAAGTGAACTTGTAAATTGGTAAGTGAATGTATGAATCAATAAGTGTATGTACGAATTAATGAATAAGTGAACAAATGAATTAAACAGTAACTAAACCTATGAATGAATTTATGAGGAAGTTAACATACAAATTAATGAATAGGGGAACAGATGGATGTAAGTAAACAAATTCATACGTAAGTGAAAATTGATCGTATTAATTAATTAAAAAGTGAACACATGAATTAATGAGAGAACTATGAATTAAGAAATAAGTGAACGTGTAAATTACTAAGTGAATATATGAATGAATAAGTTATGCACGAATTAATGAATAAGTAACTAAACGTATGAATAACTTTATGAAGAAGTCAACGTACAAATTAATGAATAAGGAATCGAAGGGATGTGAGTAAACAAATGCATATGTAAATAAAATTGTTCGTATTAAGCAATTTAGTCCACACCTGTGGAGTAACGGTCAGCGCGTCTGGCTGTGAAACCAGGTGGCCCGGGTTCGAAACCCGGTCGGGGCAAGTTACCTGGTTGAGAATTTTGCCGGGGTTTTCCCTCAACCCAATACGAGCAAATGCTGGGTAACTTTCGGTGCTGGACCCCGTACTCATTTCACCGGCATTATCACCTTCATATCATTCAGACGCTAAATAACCTAGATGTTGATACAGCGTCGTAAAATAACCAAATTAAAAAAATAAAAAAATAAGCAATTTATAAGTGATCACATGATGAATTAATAAGTGAAATATGTAAATTAGTAAGTGAATATATGAATGAATAAGTTATGTACGAATTAATAAATAAGTAACTAAACGTATGAATAAATTTATGAAGAAGTTAACGTACAAATTAATGAATAAGGAAACAGAGGAATGTGAGTAAATAAATGCATATGTAAATAAAATTGTTCGTATTAAGCAATTAATAAGTGAACACATGATGAATTAATAAGTGAACTATGAATTAAAAAAATAAGTGAATGTGTAAATTAGTAAGTGAATGTGTGAATGAGTAAGGTATGTACGAATTAATGAATAAGTAACTAAACGTATGAATAAATTTATGAAGAAGTTAACGTACAAATTAATGAATAAGGAAACAGAGGAATGTGAGTAAATAAATGCATACGTAAATAAAATTGTTCGTATTAAGCAATTAATAAGTGAACACATGATGAATTAATAAGTGAACTATGAATTAAAAAATAAGTGAATGTGTAAATTAGTAAGTGAATGTGTGAATGAGTAAGGTATGTACGAATTAATGAGTAAGTAACTAAACGTATGAATAAATTTATGAAGAAATTAACGTACAAATTAATGAATAAGGAAACAGAGGAATGTGAGTAAATAAATGCATACGTAAATAAAATTGTTCGTATTAAGCAATTAATAAGTGAACACATGATGAATTAATAAGTGAACTATGAATTAAAAAATAAGTGAATGTGTAAATTAGTAAGTGAATGTGTGAATGAGTAAGGTATGTACGAATTAATGAATAAGTAACTAAACGTATGAATAAATTTATGAAGAAATTGACGTACAAATGAATGAATAAGGAAACAGAGGAATGTGAGTAAATAAATGCATACGTAAATAAAATTGTTCGTATTAAGCAATTAATAAGCGAACACATTATGAATTATTAAGTGAACTATAAATTAAAGAATAAGTGAACATATAAATTAATAAGTGAATATATGAATGAATAAGTGTATGTTCGAAGTAATGAATAAGTGAACACATGAATTAATAAGTAACTAAACGTATGAATGAATTTATGAACAAGTTAACGTACAAATTAATGAATAAGGGAACAGATTGATGTACAAGTGAACAGATGTATGCGTAAGTGTATAAATGAATATGTAAGCTTACGAATGAATAAGAACGTCATCACAGGAAAAGGAATAATAAATGGACGTATGAATGAATACAAGAACGCATGAATGAAGTAGTATGAAGTGAATAATGGAATATAAGAACTGAAATAATTAGTCAAGGATTAAATTAAAACACTGAATAAATGAATGCGTACGGTACTGAGATTCGAAGTGATTATATTTATTATAATGCGTAATATTTCCTTTGCTACTCTGTTAACTTCTGATATCTCTACAATGCTAGGAAAAGAAAATTTGCTGGAGTAAAATCTAGGATACGGGATTCTAGTTGTAACTTAACGATAGACATATCTGGGGCAACGGGCCAGATTGAGATAAAACGAAATGCTTCGCCTTTCCTAAATCACACGCCTCTGCCCGAGTGCAGTCAATTATATAATTATAGCCGAGAGTAGAGAACGCCTTTACATTCATCTCGTCTCGACTGTCAGCCCTTATCTCGCCTGCCACATTTTCTTCCATCTCACGATCAGTCAAGACGGATGCATTACCACTGAATGAAGGAACGGCTTCAGCTAAGAGCTTTTACCACTCTCGTTACATGCTGAGCTCCAACATGCAACTGTGCCGTGCTATATAGGAAACTTCTCCGACATTTCCGCTGAGCGGGTAGACTAATCAAGACTTCCAGGCGCTACAAGGAACGACAATACAATTACATGACGTAACTCATGAAACGGTATTACTACCTTCCGATGTTGTTGCCGGTTAAATGCGATGTCGTAGTGCGTTGGATTCGTATTTCTGTGAAATCTCAACACTACGTAACGCAAATCTTTTATGGCGTCTCATCTTATTTACTGCTATCGTCTCTTATTTCCTCTTTTTTTCCCTTGGCATCTTATTTCCTCGAGTTTGTACAAAATTACTTTTTTAATAGAATGTTTTCGTTTAACATTGTATATATTTTAGGGCATTGAAGACGCATCATCATAAATACAAGAGGCACTCTATAAGTTTCGAGACTGCTCTGAATGTAGGCAACACACAGGACATAGGAAACGTAGAAGTTATCTGGAACCAGGAAAACTCCTCGAATCTTTACTAACTGCGTCACTTGAAAGAGAGAGAAGAAGCCTAGCCATGAGGCGTATGTGGAGAGATTCCAGGAAAAATCGCAATAGGTCGTTGACATGTTTGCAGAAAATGACGTGTAGAAGCGCAGTTCTTAAAGGCAATCTGACGCTGTTTGATAGACTTTCTTCATAGGCATGGAAGCAATGATCTTCAGTGACACGCGCATGTATGTTTAACGGTACAATAAGTACAAGTATAGTTCGGAAATATATTGATTGCACCTTGTATAACGAAAAACTAATAGAAGCATATAGAAAATTGGGGTTGAATATAAATTATAAGAATACCGAATATCTAACCTTGAACATGGATAAATGAAGAAAGGCTAGAGATCGAAATAGAATTCGTAAAAATGTTCAACTTTTTTTATTTTATTTTATTGGGTTATTTTACGACGCTGTATCAACATCTAGGTTATTTAGCGTCTGAATGATATGAAGGTGATAATGCCGGTGAAATGAGTCCGGGGTCCAGCACCGAAAGTTACCCAGCATTTGCTCGTATTGGGTTGAGGGAAAACCCCGAAAAAAACCTCAACCAGGTAACTTTCCCCGTCCGGGATTCGAACCCGGGCCACCTGGTTTCGCAGCCAGACGCGCTGACCGTTACTCCACATGTGTGGACCAAAAATGTTCAATAAATTCAATTTTTTGATGTCAGTTTTATAAGATAATGGGAAGGGTGTACCTGAAATTTAAAAAAAAGGAACATGTGAAGGAAGGAACAAAATTGGCATATTGAACTCAATTCTTTGGAGTAGGATCATTTTGAATAAAAAAATCCAATATTTATAGGTTATGTTGTACTGAGCAGAATCTTGGAATTGAGATAGAATACATGAAAACTAATTATTAGCTGCTGAAATGGACTTTTAGCGGACAGCAGCGAGAAAATAAGGAATTGAAAAATTTATAAAGAACGCTTTTGAAGTAATTGAAGAAAGAGGATTAAAATGGTATGGACACTTGAAGACGATGAAAAATGGAACAATGAAGAAGATGTTGCTGGATCGGACTGCGAATGGAAGAAGAAAAAAAGAAAAATCAAGAGAACATTAGATAGATTGCGTCAGAAGGAGTATAACTAGAAGAGATCTTACTGAAAAAAAATGCTGAGGATACATATTTGTGGAGCTTTGGTGAAGGATACCTACTGCATTGTAGGAAAATCTTGGTAAAAGTATAGTTAAGGCTTTCTCTTCCACATCAACAGAGACACATATACAATGACAGAAAGAATCAAACTATAAACATAAAACAAAACCATATGAAATAGTATATTATGATACGAGGTTGGAAAGTGCTTTTACAAAATTGAGGGAAGGTTTCAAAAACGAGCAGAGCGAGTTTTTCAATTTCCTAAATTTTGTCATGCACTTCACGAACGTGTATTGTACAACATTTTTTGCACGAGCATATTTTTAAAATTGCAAATACAATATATTTTACATTACTAATTCAGAGCAATATTATTCAAAGGCCTTCTCAAAAACGCACTCTAATGATAACTAACTAACAATAAGTTCACTTTAATGGGTCTATTTCAGTATAGTTTTATGTTATGAAGAATGGTTTCCCTAGTAGTAAGTTTGTGTCTGTGGTAATTCTAATTTTCAAGGTCTAAATTAGCTGTAAATACAGCAAAAAACACTATCGTGCAAAAATATAATTAGATACTACGCAAACAAGGCGGGAATCGTTTTGTTTGGTGGCGCTGAGATTCGCTTCACAACACAGGCCATGTTGTAAAGTCCGCATCAGATGCAAAATGAAGCTCATGCTGAACGGCGCTCTTGTTTCATTATTATTAACATGCCTTATACGTTATATGTTCGTATATATATAGTAAACTTTATTGTTTAGTTTTATTTTATCATATGCTTACACACATAGGAATCTATTCAGAAAACACACAACATCGGTGTTCGTAAAGGAGGGAACATGAATCGAAAGTAACGTAAACTAAAGTAGGTACTGTATTTTATACAATATTTCATTTGATATACATTTTTTACCTTAGCATTTTAAAGTGGCCGGACTCTGGACATCATAAATGAGGAAATCACCCTGTATAAAACCATCACTACCACCAGCATGGGCAACTATAAGTCTTTGGCCTGCACTGCTATTTGTATAATCTCCTAATACGTTTACGTCTTGCCAAAATTTGTGGACAGTGTAATGGATGGGTATGGAACCATGTTTCGTCCAGGTAAATAACGGGCTACTATATCAGAGCGTTCTATTAAATATTTCCTTTTATCTTCACATTTTTTTAAATGTAAACCTCATGGATAGTATAAATTTTCGTAAAGTTTCCTTGCACTCTTTAAAACCTATCTCTCTCTTACAAAATTTATGCAACTTTCCTAATGTTGAAAGCTCTTTAGAGAGACCATAATATTTATGAACTTCTCTTCTTAAGATGCATTTGTCCATATCGTCTAATTCAACCTCATTTGCAGGAGGTCGTCTAACTTTGGTGTTGATATTTCTACACTCTTGTCCTCACAGTCTTTACCTTCCATTCTAATAACACCAATTGTTTCCTTATTTAACTTCTCAATAGCTGCAGCATGCTCTGTTGTCTTCGATAGGTGTAGGAATAAACCAGTTGCCTTTTCTTCATCACAAAACTTTCAGGCATTATAAATAATGCTCCGCGCTTGGCTACGAAACACACGTCTTTCTACATGCGACATTGCGATCAGATCGAAACGCTAGGCATTGGATGTGACGACACTCCAGCAGTAAACATACGCAGCGAGCACGGAGTTCCTCATTCTGCCACGACGGGTCCCTCCTTGGTCGCGTAGTATACAGGCTAGTTACACAAACTTAAAGTGGTTGAAGCTAAATTTAATCTAAAGTATCATAATTAGTATATTATTGCTAATTAACAAAGCTAAAATATTTACGAACGCAAACAAGAAACTTTCAATTTTATGTCTAGAGGAGAAACACAAATTAAAAAATCTAGTAATACTTAAAAAGACAAATTTTTCCAATCTCATTTTGAATTGTGATAGTTCCTGCATTCCCTGATTGATGTCATTAGGTATAGAATTCCAGAGGCGAGGAATTTGTACAGTGTAGAAAGACTAGTACGAAGGAGTTTTGTGATAAGAGGTAGCTTAATGGCAGTTTCGTAGAGATGTAAGAAATTGAAAGCGAGTTACTAGATATTTCGGACTAGAAATAAGTCTTATCCCAGATCATATATTATAGATTGCTCATTCCTATGTTGAAATCGGTTACACTTTGAAGAGAACAACCGCCAGGATCACCACCCGTCCGATGTAAACGAACACGAGATGGCAGTACAGTCGCTAATGCAATTCAAATGGGAGTTATGACGCGACTCCTTATGTAACAACTAGATGGCAGCATAGTAAAACTGATAAAAGTTGTTACCGTCAAACCCTATAACGCAGAGCAATCTGGTATATATGATCTAGAGTCTTATGAATGTTTTTACTTCTAAGCTTTTCCCTTGTAAAAATTGGTAGAATTGTTACCTATCAAACTTGAATTTAAAGTGTCGGAATCAAGTGAACAATTTCGATTTACTTACTTACTTACGTACTGGCTTTTAAGGAACCCGGAGGTTCATTGCCGCCCTCACATAAGCCCGCCATAGGTCCCTATCCTGAGCAAGATTAATCCATTCTCAATCATCATATCCCACCTCCCTCAAATCCATTTTAATATTATCTTCCCATCTACGTCTCGGCCTCCTAAAGGTTTTTTTTCCCTCCGGCCTCCCTTCTGGATTCGCCCATACGTGCTACATGCCCTGCCCATCTCAAACGTCTGGATTTAATGTTCCTAATTATGTTAGGTGAAGAATACAATGCGTGCAGTTCTATGTTGTGTAACTTTCTCCATTCTCCTGTAACTTCATCCCTCTTAGCCCCAAATATTTTCTTAAGCACCTTATTCTCAAAGACCCTTAACCTATGTTCCTCTCTCAAAGTGAGAGTCCAAGTTTCACAACCATAAAGAACAATCGGTAATATAACTGTTTTATAAATTCTAACTTTCAGAGATTTTTTGACAGCAGACTGGATGATAAAAGCTTCTCAACCGAATAATAACAGGTATTTCCCATACTTATTCTGTGTTTAACTTCCTCCCGAGTGTCATTTATATTTGTTACTGTTGCTCGAAGATATTTGAACTTCTCCACCTCTTCAAAAGATAAATTTCTAATTTTTATATTTCCATTTCGATTTACTTACGTTAAATAACAATCACGTGAAGGTTTCTGCTTCCATTTCCAAGTACGTTCGAATGTTTTCCGTTGAATATCTCTTAGTTAATATGTAGAATTTATGTGAAATAATTTCCTCATCGTGTCGAAGCCATCTCCGGCTTCCTCAACTGTCTCAAGGAACAGACTAGATGCGTTTGTACTAGAAAGAGATGGAGGAGCTGTACCGAGGTGCTGTTGAGGTTCTGGAGAGGGTTGTTCCTTGCAAGCCACCCTCAACCGTTTGTGGTTTCTACAACTTCTCGACAGAGCCGTAATGTGAAAACTTGTGCTGCTTCGGAGGGCTTTTAAGTAGATGTTTGCATTTGATTCCCTAGATTTAATGGCGAGGGACTGGAAAACCACGTTTTATATTAAATTAAAGTGAGTCTACCCCCCCGCCCCTTGAGTCGAGACGCGAGTTCAGCAAATGGAGTCCAACAGGAACCAGTCCCGAGTTATTTATGGTGGGAGCAAGTGTCGTGTGCTGAGGTGGGGGAAGGTAAAGGTCTGAGAGGTTAACGAGGTGGAAGATACAGGAGAAAGAGGCTCTGAAACGTACCGGTAACTAAAAACATTACAAAAAGAAATGTTATTATATAGAGGTAGCTTTCTTGCGCATACAAAGAGTGTTTTATATGAGACATTTACTTCGTAACTCCTCGCAGATTTCAACCACATTATTATTATTATTATTATTATTATTATTGTTATTATTATTATTATTATTGTTATTATTATTATTATTATTATTATTATTATTATTATTATTATTATCACTCAGCGGAAAAAAGTCATTCAGATGTGAAGGTAACTACAACCCTAGATCTTATATGTAACAGATAACTCATCGCTATGTTAAAATCGGCAGCACTTTGAAGAGAACAATCGTCAGGATCGCCACCCGTTCGCCGTAAACGAACACGAGATGGCTGTACAGTCGCTAATGCAATTCAAATGGAAATTTGGCAGCTTAGTAAACCTGACAAAAGTTGTTAACGTCAAATCCTATAAGGCCGACCTATCTGTTACATATTTGATCTAGGCTACAACACGACTAATTTGTCTCGTCAGAGGGTTGTTTACGTAAGCACAGTAGGCATACTAGAGGCGCGTGCAGGTATAGGCCGGGGGAAATGTAAATTGACACACGGAATAATCACTGAATATTGGTGGTATGTTGATAGAACTATTGTAATGGCATATTTTGTGTACTTTTCTATAAACCCTTTAAAGTGAGGATTGTCCAACGTTTTGAATGGAATATTGCAACTTATCATTCGACACAAATCCTGGCAAAAGTCATATTTCATATTTAAGCCGGAATTTGAACTTGAACCCTTATTTTCTTCTAACATACGAGCAAAATTTTTCGTGTGTTTCTGTGTATTACATTGATGTTCTATCGACTGTTTTGTTAACTCTTTTAATGCAGACATACATAACCGACACTTAATTGTTTCACCAGTATCACTACTAAAAATGTGGACACCATATTCTTGTATTAAAGAATGGGCTTACACCCTATGTTTTTTAACATCTGTCTTCGGCATTATGATCACTTCACCGAACACAAATTAAGAATATGTTTACGTATCTCAATGTTCTCTGTTCATGTACAGACGAGGACTGACTGAGAACGCAGAGTGGCAGTTGTTTTCGGTGTTCGCGTGGTGCTCTCTGCGGACGGTACCGTGTTGTAGCTACTTGGGATGCATGCACACCTCATGCCATAGTCTATGCGTACAATACTTGCAAACCGTAAACATGACTTTTATTTGACTTTTTTCCGCTGTCTAATTATTATTATTATTATTATTATTATTATTATTATTATTATTATTATTATTATTATTATTTATTTGGGGCTAAGAGGGATGAAGTTACAGGAGAATGGAGAAAGTTACACAACACAGAGCTGCACGCATTGTATTCTTCACCTGACATAATTAGGAACATAAAATCCAGACGTTTGAGATGGGCAGGGCATGTAGCACGTAATATGGGCGAATCGAGAAATGCATATAGAGTGTTAGTTGGGAGGCCGGAGGGAAAAAGACCTTTCGGGAGGCCGAGACGTAGATGGGAAGATAATATTAAAATGGATTTGAGGGAGGTGGGATATGATGGTAGAGACTGGATTAATCTTGCTCAGGATAGGGACCAATAGCGGTCTCATGTGAGGGCGGCAATGAACCTCCGGGTTCCTTAAAAGCCAGTAAGTATTATTATTATTATTATTATTATTATTACTATTATTATTGTTACTATTACTACTACTACTACTACTACTACTACTACTACTACTACTACTACTACTACTACTACTACTACAACTACAACAAAGTATGGTCCCTACATATAGGGGAAACTCGGCTAATTCCGCAATACGGGTAATTCCGCAGTAGTGCATATATGATTTTACTGCGGCTTTACAATAGCGTGAACGTAAGTTTTGAGAGGCTGTCAACAGGAGGCATGTCCTCTGCAGTGCTATAGAAAAAAAATCAAGGATATTGGTCGGCACCTCTGTCGGCAATACAGTGAAACATCGAAAGTTGACTGTTTTTCGTGTTTTGCTATACAGCTGTGAAGAAAGTGAGCATTATTACGTATAAATTGTTCCTTTTATGTTACTTTCATAATGTATTTCATAATTATTTACTACTGCTGAATTAGCCACGTCCTATTGAGGATTTATCTGCACTGTCGCGGAATTACCCGAGTTCTTTTCAACTGTAATGTATGTACAACTGAATATAGTTGCATTTTAATAGATCTCCTTATCTTATTTGGTAATGAAAGGTTTCGTTCACGTCTACATACCTTGATAATATTTTTCAATAAACATTTTAATAAAAATATGATAGATTTACTTCTTAATATTGCAGAATTAGCCGAGTCTCCCCAAATTAATGAATGTAGAAATCACCATGCAACAACATCGTTTTTATTCCAAAATCCTTACAGAAAATTATATCCGGTTACTCTGCATTAAAAGTAATGGTGGTACAGTGAATTGAACTTCACAAATTTGGTACCTAGTGAAGCTTTAAATAGAACTAGTATGAGTTAGACAGTTGCTTGTTTGCCTATTGAAAGTTGCAATACGGCTAATGGAAGTGCGTTTCTGAAAAGAAAAAAAAAGCTTTAAAAATTCTACAAAAGAAAAATGAATTTCATATTCGCATTCATATGAACTATTCCAACAACCTAATGCGACGGCTTACCGCCTCAAGTTACGCATGTTAGTAATGAATCACCCTATATCATGATGTCCAATTGTAACTCGTACGAGGTAACCCCTGGCGTAAGCAACCCGCAGCGCATATTCTTTAATTAAATTGAATTGAAAGAGGAGAATTGGGAGGAGAAATTTAAAAGGTACGCAAAACGCATCCTTGCAAGGGTTTCGGGGCTGTAAGAAACTAAATATGTCAGCTCCAAGCCTGTTGGCCACTTGTCTCACTCCGGGTTACGCTGCTCCACTGAAGGAGCCTTAGAAAATTTTGAAGGGGAAAACCGAAAATGGACGTAACCTCTTAGGTACCACATAAGCGAGGAGACGGGACAGGACGAGGAATAAATGGCTGATATAAATCTGCACATTGAAATGAACTGTGTCATTTCGCAGTACAGGAGGAGTCGAGAAGACTCGTTTGTTTGCCGTTAGGATGGCAGGTGTTATCTTGCTCATTGAAAGGGGCTTTGCCATTTCGCACTGCAAGAGGAGTCGAGAAGACTCTGTCATCTGTTGTTCGATGACAAGGCAGGTGAAGACCGTCAGAAGAAACGCCGTGAATTCTGAATCTGCAAATTGAAAGGTTCCCTGTCCATGCGCATTGCGACTAAATGAGTGACCTCACACATTTAACATGTAATTTATAGATTCTGAACTAGGGCATTACGTCGTTTGTTAGAAAAGGGGGAATATATGGGGAAGGACATATAGGTCCGTGGCCCATTTCTTTTAGGGCTCATCCCGACATTTGTCATAACGCCTTAGGAAAACCACGGAAATACCTTAGGCAGGATGAGTTGTCTATAGTCGTTTGGACACCCATGCCCTATATGTATGAGGAATCGATTTAACCATCTCTCAATTCGTTTATCACTCTTGTGTGACATCCACAGCGATTAAATTGTTTTTATGAGGTTTTAAGTGGATTAATTTATTCGCTCTCCCTGAATAATTAGATGATTCCGTTACATTGCATTGCAATTCATGCTGTATAATCATACAGTAAACAACAGTAGATTGAATTTTCACATGGCGATAAGTAGGAAGCAATGGGTAGGCATGAGACGTTCTTTTTATTTAGATAATAATTATGGGAAAGTGTTCCTTTTCTTGAAATATGTTAAGCGTTCAATGCCGTCCAAAAGAGAAATGAAGAACTTGCATAAGAAAAAGTAAAACTACGAGTACATACTTTATCATAAAAATGCATATTATTTAATGTTTCTAGTATATGAAGGGATGAAAATGATAAAGTCCTAAGCCATACAGACAAGATTTTACAGGAGAGCTTGTTAAAGGTTTAGAGTCCAAGGCTATTAGCTGTGGTGTAATAATTTCTACGGCGTATACTTACGTCATTTGTTGAGTAATTTTTTATAATATTTTAATAGTAGCTTCCCCATATATGTAAGAAACGAACTCGAACGAAAAATAATTTTTGTAAAAACTGTGGCTTTGGAATATCTCATTCTCACCCCTTCATATGTCCTATATCTCGTAACGAATTTCCAATTCACTGCGGGCTAAAGCAAGGAGATGCACTATCACCTTTACCCTTTAACTTTGTTCTAGAATATGCGATTAGAAACGTTCAGGAAAACAGAAAGGGTTACATTAGCTGTTTGTATATGCCGATAACGTGACTATGTTTGGAGAAAATCCACAAACGATATGGAAAACACGGGAATATTTTACTTGAAGCAAATAATGAGATAGATGGAAGTCAATCATAAAAAACAAAGTAAATGATTATGTCTCGTGACCAGAACATAGTACGAAATGAAAATATAAAAATTGAAAATTTATCCTTTGAAAAGATGGAAAAATTCAACTACCTTGGAGTAGCAGTAAACTCGAGAGGAAATTAAACGTAGAATAAGTATAGGAAATGTCTGTTATTATTGGGTTGAGAAGCTTTTGTCATCCAGTCTGCTTTCAAAAACACTGGAAGTTAGAATTTATAAAAAGTTATATTACCTGTTGTTCTGTCTGGTTGTGAAACTTGGACTCTCAATTTGAGAGAGGAACAGAGGTTCAATGGCGTCAACTTATATGTGCCCGTGGGCCTGAGTCCTCCCAATAATTTGTCGTTTTATTAATTTATTATTATTATTATTATTATTATTATCATCATCATCATCATCAGCAGCAGCATAATTAATATTTCCTTTTCCACTCTTTCCTGGCTTAGTTACCTCATGAGTGATGCCTTACTGGTGTCATTTATGAGGCACAAACCAGTCTTCATACAGTTGATTAAACAAGAACATAATACGTGATGATTACTTATTTAAATCAGTAAATTACAATAAGTAAAATTTCAATAAGTAAGGATGAATTGTTGGTGTGCACTTTATTCATCTCTCCTACCGATAGTCAGGTGCCACGTAAGGATAGTGCTGAAAAGTTAGATTTAGAAGATGTTTGTGACGAATTTATAGGGAGAAACACATTTGCGTCACTCCGTGATACGTAATAGTGAGTCGACTTTTGAATTATCAATTTATAGTTAGAAATAATTCAAGTCCCTAAGTCAAAATGTTCATATAATTGTAACATTCTATCTAATTACTAAAAATGGATAGTTGTGCAGAATAGCTACGCGCAAGATAATGTGGGGATTTTTTTTGCATATAGTTACTAGTATGAAGGAACAAATTGGAATTCATATAAAATCCACAAGAATGTTACCTACAAGTAAATAGAACATAGCCCCTAGACCTTATACTAACTACATACTTTACAAAATCATTCTTAGATCTCCATTTTGTAATTTTTAGCATTCTACAGTACATTGTATAGGCCTATACTATCCGTAGTCACATAAATATTACGAAAAATAATACTATTAAAGTCAGGATTCACGAGATTCTTTTGGGGAATTATGATCAAGTGTTTGAGCCCACCAAATGTTTTTAAAAAGTTGATGCCACTACAGAGGTTGAAGGTGTTCGAGAATGAGGTGCCTATGAAAATATTTCGGGCTAAGAGAGATGAAGTTATAGGAGAACGGAGAAAGTTACACAACGCAGAACTGCAAGCGTTGTAGATCTATTCCTCATCTAACAAAATTAGGAACATTAAATCCAGACATTCGAGATGGGCAGGGCATATAATCGTAGCACGTGTGAGCGAATCTAGAAATGCATGTAGAGTGTTTGTTGGAAAACCTGAGGAAAAATATCTTTGTGAAGCCGAGACATAGAGGATAGGATAATATTAAAATGGATTTGAGGGAAGTGGCATTTAATGGTAGGAACTGGATTGATCTTGCACAGGATAGGGACCGATGGCAGGTTTATGTGAGGGATGGAATGGACCTCCGGTTTCTTAAAAGCCATTTGTAAGTAATTAAATAAGTATATGTATGTCTACCGATCGCTGAATAAGAAAATATATAGGGGAGAGTCGGGTAGTATCGGACAGTGCGTTTCTTTCATCTACCACCATATGGTAGTACCTAAATGACATGGTTACATTTCTCTATGCGACGTCACAGAAACGTAACCGTGTCAAACAGGTACTATCATCGTATGGTAGATGAAAGAAACTCACTGTCCGGTATTACCCGATGTCCGATACTACCCGACTCTCCCCTACATTAGAATAATATGTTGCAATGAGAGCACTATGGCTCGTGGGACTATTAATTTAAAAGTTTTAAAAAGTTCTGAGGAATATTTATGAACTCTTTACAACCAGGAGCTTGAGATGTTCCAATGAATGAACTCTACAGAATTTTGAGGGAGAAGGCCGAAAATGGACGTACTTAATATAATAGTTACCACACAAAAAGAGAGGAAGAGAGAGAACCATGACATCGGGAGAAGAAACTCCGGAAGATCTAATTAGCGATGGTCGAGTTTTATTTGAGCAACCTAATAACGTAGTCATCATAATTATCATTATCATTATCGTCATCATCATTATGAAGAACAATAACCAATTCAAACTTTGGACGTAGTGATTCGTTGTGGTTTCTATGGTTTAATGCTTCTTTTTACGGGTGTTCCAATAGATCGTCTTCCGAAAGAACTTATAACTTATGGGTATATGTAAGTGAACGACCACAAATATTATGAGGAAATGTAGGGTCTAAATTTCTAAAGAAAAATGAACTCACAATTTGACAAAAATTACAAGGTACTAAAGTCTGTATGATGTATCTTGTCTCACTGTGAAAAGAGAGAGAAAGGAGATATGTCTTACTTCGTCTGTATTGGTATGGTAATGGGGGAGTGGAGCGGTGCCGTCCATCCATCCAGTGTCGGAAGCGACCAGTTGATACATTCTGTAGCGCAAAATAAAATTACAAAATATCTCTCTTTGTACTGTGTAGTTCCGTCACTGAGCTTGTCTTTCAAGAAATTGAGTTCCGGTAGCCTGTACAATAACAAGGTTTTGAAAGGAATCGTGAAAATTTACAACCCTCTTATAATCTCCACCTTCATTTGAAGGGACTTGGTTTTATTGCTACTGAGACAAGATAAACCTTACCAGGTATACAATTAGATTTATTAGAACTTAAATATCTAATAAAAGTATAAAAAAAGGTTACTAATAATATTTTTCAAACCAGTTTTATCACAGTATGAAAAAAAAAATTCTGCAGTTACATCATTTGGTAATCATAACATTGTTATGGTCTCTCTGGCATCTTTAATATTTTTCCTGCATGTAATAAACACTTATTACAATTTTTTATTTGTCCTGTATAAAATATATTAAAATGTACATAATGTTTGTGACCTAATTGTTCTAGTTTCAAAGAAATGGACATTATTGTAGTCTACCTTTTGCATAAATGCATGTTAAATCAGTGTACAAAATTTCAGAATTCTATCTCCAATGGTTGTGAAGTAATATGTGTGAAAATGTTCAAATTTTGGAAAATTTAATTCAGAGTAAAAAATAATTCTAAAAAATATTATTAGTAACCTTGTTTATACTTTTATCAGATATTGAAGTTCTGATAAGTCTTGTTATGGTACCTTGTAATTTTTGTCCAATTGTGAGTTAATTTTCTTATAAAATTTTAGAAATTTAGACCTTGCATTTTCTGATAATATTTGTGGTCGTTCAGGGTACATGTACCCTTAAGGCGCTTTCGGCCATCTATTCTCCGGCATTCTTTCTACTTCGCTCTTCCAGCTAGTTCTTCATTTAGGTAGGAAATCAATTTTTCCAAAATGTAGAACCTAATACCGTAACCAATTAAATGTTGCATAAAGAGTGAAAGGTATGTGAAAGTATGTATCGACTTGGTGTTACTAATTCTTCCATGTTCGTACCCGTACATCATGACCTTCATAGTGACATCGTTTCACTGGATGTAACAAAGCCATAGACATAGCTTTCACTCTCTGAAAGGATGGGACATTAATGACCTCGAGGCACGGTCGGATGATGCGTGCTAGTGGTTCGTTGCGATGGAATTAGTTCGGCTCGCTTTTGGTGATGATAAGATCAATTATCCTCCATCTAGGGCCGTCCCTAGGGCGGGGCACTAGCCCCCAGGCAACGGGAATCGATATTCCTCCGTGTTAAATATCACATCCAGAGCGCCGCAAAAAGAGGAGTAGCAAAGTGTTCCATTATTACATTCGCTCCATCCTGCAAGAAGGAATTATCACCACTTTCCTTTTCGGATCAGATAGTCGTGAAGAAAGTCAGTTGGTAAGATGAAGTCCCATCCGCAGCTTTGTTATCTGATGGTTTTTTATTTAAAGGCATAGAGGGCCGTTCATGGTAGAACCCGTTTGAGTTTGGTGAAAGTAGTAGTAGTGGCAATAGTAAAGCCGTAACCAAAGGTTTTGAACCCCCCGAAATTTTCCTTAAAATTATAATAAAGTAACAAACTTTTAACAGTAATTTTTCTAAGTGCAAAAATAAGTTCAAAATAAATCTTTTATAACGTTTTAAATTCCAATTTTATTATATTTTCAAAACCAACTTCGATTATGTACACTGCAATATATATATATATATATATATATATATATATATATATATAGGGTGATTCACGAGGACTTACCGCCACTTCCGAGCTTTTTTCCGAAGACATTTTGAGCAAACAATATCATAATTATAAACATGTGTCCTAATCTCAATATTTTCAGAGTTACACTAAATCTCTTTATGATAACACGAGTATTGTTTTTAATCAAGAGAACAGACAGGCACTAGGCACTACCTTAAAATTCAATACTGGATTAAGACAAGGTTGTGGACTATCCCCACTTGTTTGACTTATATATCAACAGAATACTAGAAGAATGGAAATCAATAAATCCAAAATATATACGACTAGGAAAGAATAAATATATGAACACTATACTGTTTGCAGATGACCAGGTTCTACTAGCAGATTCTGAAGAACGACTACAAGAAAACATAACAAAGTTAAATACAGTTTTGAAAAAATACAACATGAACATCTCCAAGAACAAAACCAAAGCAATGGCAATGCAGGGAAAGGCAATGAAAAGAGTTAAAGTGGTAATAGATGGAAATATAATAGAACAAGTAAATAGTTTTAAATACCTTGGATGTGTTATATCTATATACCAAATGAATAAAGATTTAGAGGAGAATGTGCAAAAGTATAATAAGCTAAATGGCTGAATTAGGAGATACCTAGGGAAAAACATGAGAACAGAAGTAAAGTTAAGGATGTATAATGTAATCTCAAAACCCGCCCTACAATACGGGTGTGAAACATGGGTTATGAGGGAGGAAGATAAGAGACGGATCGAGACTTCGGAAATGAGATTCCTGAGATCAATGCTTGGTGTAACACGGAGGGATAAACTAAAAAGCGAAAATATAAGGAAAAAACTGAAGTGTGAAAGGATGGTCGAAGAGATTGAGAAATACCAGAATACATGGTATAACCATATCAAGAGAATGTCCCCTGGACGTCTCCCGAGGCAAGCATACTTTTATAAGCCTACCGGTAGACGAGACGTTGGCCGTCCAAGGAAGAGATGGACGGAACAAATATTCCTTTAGTTTCGGAACGGGACAAAAACCCAATCCTTGAAAGGAATAAGAAGAAGAAGACACTAATTTGAAGCTGTTTGTAAAATACATTTTTTCTTTAGTTTTGAGGATAAAAGAATATTAAAAATAGAAAATGAACAATTCAGGAGTAAGCTTATCATTTATTTAAATATCTAGTATTCGGAAGCTAAAAATGTGTTGTTAATTACTTTGTACAGGTTTTGTTTTTCAACTTTCAACTAAAAATTAAATCATTCTTATGCAATTATCACAAAAATTGTTACAAATCATAAAATACCGAAGGATATTAAGGCCCAGCATGTTATAAGGCCCACTACCTAGTTTTGCCATTAGTTATACACTTTTGCAAAAAAAAGAGCAACCGCTCTTAAGACCTAATCCTTCCTGAGGAGCGCAACAGAACCAGACTGTTCCAAATCCATTTTACT
The DNA here is from genome assembly GCF_040183065.1 of Periplaneta americana. Lineage (NCBI taxonomy): Eukaryota > Metazoa > Arthropoda > Insecta > Blattodea > Blattidae > Periplaneta > Periplaneta americana. The sequence goes on along the minus strand of NC_091118.1, from coordinate 60,126,451 downwards.
ATTTTTTTTTCAGGAGAGCTATTTTAAGCTTCTGACATTCAAAGCTTCATGAAACAATTTGGAACAGCTTCATAGCAACCTTATGGAGAAGAATATTTACAATTGTGTTCGATTCATATATGCAGACAAGAACTGGAACACAATGAAACACAGATTTCTTTCTTACAAAAAGCTGGACTTAGAACAGTCTGGTTTTCAGCCATCGATATGCTGAAGCAGTCGTTTGTTGCTCAATTGTTTGTCTGATGTGAATTGTTATGTATTGGGCGAAAGATCATTGGCAATAGCATTTATTTTCAATCGAAATATAAACAACTATACTACTATCAATTTTAAAACTTGGTATTTTACAAATTAAAAATAAAATTATAAAAAAAATATGAATTTTCACTAAACATTTTGTTCAGTAGACCGATGTGTAGGCCTACTGTATAATTTTGACAGTTTATATCGTTTACACTCTGTGTAATCTTAGTGTCTTTATGAACGCACACAAAAAACATACATATTGTTTCTAGTGATCAAAGAAATTTTCGCTGGTGAATTATCTGAGATATAATATTTTGAAGAGAAGATTAGGTAGTTCAACAAAAGATCGTTTTTAACCCTCAAGCAGTCGCGCTTATATTTATAACATTAAGAGTCGCGCGGGGTGTTGCTGACACCCCAAATATAAGGGGTTATTTTGGGCTATATTTTTAGTGAACAATTGAATTATTGCTCTTTTGCATTTATACAACTATAATTTTATTAAATACTTTAATACCTATCACAATGTTGTAATTAGTACATTAATGGTAATATTTCAATAAGCTATTGGTTTTGAACGTCTAATCACTCCTAATCATAATTTATTTTTAAGTTCCTTTCCAGACCACTTTCCTGATTTTTCTGTACTCACAGTCACTTAAATTTAACATCCACTGATATTGAATAATTTCAAGGAAAAAAGTTTTCCGCGGCCGGGTATCGATCCCGGGATCCTTCGCTTAGCGCACGAATGCTCTACCGACTGAGCTACCCCAGGAACTATACACGACACCGTTACAATTCTTCCCTTTATATCCACACAACTCAAATGGGCTGACAAGACGCCGGAATCCAATTTTGAGTGCACTTCGCTAACATGAAGAAAGCAGCTTTCCAGGATCTTAGTTGGGGAGTGATTCCACATCCTCACATAATATTCTCCCGATCTTGTGCCCTCAGATTTCCATCTTTTCCGTTCTCTATCCAACAATCTTCAAGGAAACTCTTTTGATAACTGAGATGCTTTACAAATTTGACTTGACGTTCTTAACACAAATCAACATATTTCTTCAGACGCGGAATTGAAAAACTTCCCCAGCAATGGCAGAAAGTCATAGATAATGAAGGAAAATATATTCCTAATTGATTTCTGCCTTCTATTCATCTCAAATAAAACTACTGTCACAGTGGAAAACCGCTACGAACTTTTACATCAACCTAATAGCAAATATTCACTTTCCATATTGTTCTTTCGTGGAAATTGATGTGTGTTTTATCCAGGAAATTAGAAAAAATGTCCGATCCATTACTTTCACAAACTATATTAAGGTGTTAGGTACAGCTTAAAGAAGTAAAATTTTGGAAATATTCAAAATTTTTGTCCCCTCTGTTATTGTATCTTGTACAGCAATGAAAATTGGTATGTGTCAATGTCCTTCTGCTATACGATACAAATATTTTTACGATTTAAAAAAATTATTTACATATTTTTTTAATTCAAAATTCACTGTGCAGTGATAAAGCGTTTCCCTCATAACTCAAAAAGTATCCAACATTCTGTTATGAACTTTTTTGTGTGTATTTATACATGTCATACCTACAATATGATGTAAAATCACTTCTCTGCCATTGATAGATTGTCTAATAAAAATAAATTTATTTTAAAAATGGTCACATATCAGTATTTTCTTCTAACACAAAATAAAGAATGATATTATTTATTAAGGAATGTAGTTGAAAGAGCATGGTATTGTAAACATGAGTTTCAGCAATAAAATAAAAGAGGCAGAACATGAAAAATTTAACAAGTTTATGAACAAAGCTCGGAAGTTGGGGACTTGTGTCTTTGAACGTGGCTAAGCGACCGGACTTCAATGTCAACAAACTCCCGCTTCCAGCACGGGGGTACTGTCAGGTCTGCTATAAAAGTGGTTCCTGGCTGGAACAACATAATGATAATATTATGATAGGTTGAAACATCTAATTTTATAGCATATATATAAATAAACATGCAAAATACATCAAATTTTCAGTTCTGCTCTGTACATTTCATTACAGTGTATGACTACATGCATTCGAAGATTTTCGAACCCATAAATTCTTCGTCTGTTAGTTAAACATGATTTGAAACAAAGGAAACTTATTTCCACGTCACATGAAGTGACGGGAGCAAACTTTAATTTTTTTATTTTATTTATTTTAACTAGCTACCTAGTGAGTACAAATTGCATTTTTAAAATAAAAATGTTTCTAGCCACTACCGTAAGAGTCAGGCTCGTGTACGGTGTGGTCTTAGTGAATAATATAACATAAAATTTACAAGGACAGTTTACTAAATACTGTAATTAACTTAATTCAAACCAATAAATACAACACAAGAGCAAGAATAAAGAAGAAAGGGAAAACGAGAGAAAAATACACATTTAATATAAATTGACAATCCGACAGAAGCCAGTGATATTCAATAAAAACATGAATATAGTCGATAGAAATAAAAGGTAAAAAAAGTACATTTGTTACTATTATATATCATGGATAATTTTACAAAATTCTTTTTAAAAGTTTCAATTTTAAAAAATTTCAAATTTGGAAAATGGTTTGAAATTTTATTATAAAGTCTTGGGCCTAAATAAAATACTGAATATTTCACTGTCACTGTTTCCTGTTCGATTTTCAGCAGATCTCGTATCTGAGAAAGATAAGTATATCCTAAATTTTTCTCGCAAATAGTTTTCAATTAGTATATCACTACTAGGGAAGGTCCCTCTACGACTTGATCCATGGCTATGGACAAATTCTCCATCAATTTAAAGGACTGCAATGTCTTTCAATGAATGCCCGTTTCCAGCTCTAGTTTATGTGTGATACAACTTACAAGATATAAACTCTGCATTAGAAGAAAATAATGTATCTCCTCAGAATTCCTCCACGAAATTCTGTACCTAAAATTTAAGAAATGCATTTTCAAACTTCCGTAACACCCATTCGAATAACACGTATTTTCTACTTCCTCAAACAGACCGTTTACCTGTAATTCTCTTAATGTCATTGGCTTCGACGTGACACAGTTTATTCGTTCGTCTTCTTGCCATTCGATGTGACAACTTTCTTAGTACAAACGACTGTCCCTGAGCACTTGCAGCGTGAGCTTTGTGTACGTTATGCCTGTAACCTTACTCAAGCACACGACACACAAGTCCCCAAGATCCGAGCTTTGTTTATGAATCATGAGGGAAACGCTTCATCACTGCACAGTCAACTGCCACCGTTTTGAATTTCGAATTATCACATCGCCAGGAAAGCATATATATATATATATATATATATATATATATATATATGTTAAATATTTTTTAATAGTAGGGTAAACATTGGTAATTTCGTGATAATTTAATGAAAATTAATGTAAAATGCAAATCTATAAACATATCCTTATTCCGATTTTTTCATCTAAAAGACGATACTTTGCTGTACAAATCTGGAGACATGAAAGATTGGACACGTTCTTCAACAAGTGCCAAAAACCACTTTTATAACTTAAGCTAAAAGGTTGGTTATTTCGTGATAACCTTGGTAATTTCGTGATATTACATTGATAATTTCATGAGAGGTAGAAGAATTGTGTAAAATTTCATTCAAGTCAAATTAAATTCTCATTTATTGTTACAAAACTTCAAATATAGTAATTCCGTCTAATATTCGTAGCAAGAAAACATAGAAATACATATCAACACATAATAAGAATTAAATAAAAGTAAAAATTGAAATTGAAAACATATCTTCTTTGCCTGAAAGGGTGAACACGTTTATTACGGACTTTACTATAACCTATATTACTAGGGAAACTCCAAAAGTTTCAAATCAAAATCAAATCAAATCAAAGTAATGCGTAACATTTGTTTAAAAATTATATTTTTATCCTACAGCTTTGCTATTTTTACAGAATGTAGATACATTCCTTAGGAACAAAATGTCACTTTTCCACATAATCCCCGTCCCTTTCAACTGCCTTACGTAACCTAGGAACGAGGGCCTACAGACCAGCAAAGTAAAAGTCTGGACCAACACGTCTGAGCCACTCTTTAGCAGCGTGCACAAGGGAGTCATCTTCTAACCTCGTTCCGTGAAGGGATCCTTCAGTTTATCAAAGAGATGGTAATCGCACGGTATCGGTTCAGGACTGTAAGGCGGATGTTTCAATGTTGTCTATCCGAATTTTCTGATCTGGTCTGTGGTCTTGTGACTGACATATGGCTGTGCGTTGTCGTGCAATAGCAGAACATCCTGCTTCTCCCGATGCCGTCGAACACGACTCAGTCGAGTTTGAAGTTTCTTGAGAGTTGCCACATAGGCGTCAGAATTAATGGTGGTTCCGTGTGGCATGATGCCCATAAGCAAGAGTCCTTCTGAATCGAAAAGCACAGTAGCCATAACTTTTCCTGCCGAAGGTGCACTTTTGAATTTCTATTTCTTTGGTGAATTTGCATGATGCCACTCCATTGTCTGCCTCTGTCTCCGGTCCAAAATGGTGGATCCATGTTCCATCTTCTGTCACAATTTTTGCATGTAAGTCATCTAGCACTTATCATTGGCACTTAGCGTGATAACAAATCAAAGAGAAGCTACACTGAACCCATTGCGCCCCCCTTTTCTTTTTTGTTATTACATCTTATCTTCAGATTTCTAAAATTCGTATTGTAATATAATTTTTAAAATAATATATAATGTAACGCTTAATGCTCAACAAAATTTCACCTCAAACAGCTAAGATTTCTATCAGTAAAGCTAAGCCTATATGGCGGCTACAGCTGTGTCTAAAATTCCAAAAACATTTCCTAAAATTTCATGAAGATACAATAAATCTTTGTACCAAATATCATATGCTTACCTTTAGTAATAAGCCTGTAATGTAATTACAAACATCCACAAAATTTGTACGCCTGAGAAGTCGACGCTAACTTGCTCTCTCCAAACATAAAAGCTCACTGAAGTAACTACAATAGTCACACAAGGCGTAGCTGTATGTTTCTGGAAACTGGACAACATATGCAATCCCTTGGAGGAAATTTGAATCTCGTAACACCATTGGTTAGTTCACGAAAGAGCAAAGAAAAAGTAACACGAAATAACCACTGTCACGAAATTACCAATGTTTACCCTAAACATTTTTTTTTTCATATAGCCTAGCAGAAGGACAATGTTTTACACATACCAATTTTCATTATTGTACAAGATACATTAAGGGAGGAAAAAAAATTTGAATATTTCCAAAACTTTTACTGCTGTAAGCGGTACCTAAACCCTTAAAGATTATGACTGTCACAATTTTAAGCCACGAATTAGGACATAGTAGATTCGAATAGAGTTGCCATCTATCTAGTCCTTAGACGTCGTCATGTAATTTAGTTTTAATTCGCACTGTTATAGAGTTCAGACTTTTTAACTGTAATCAATACCGAATTTCTTCACTCATTTTGTGGTCAGTTATCATATATCTTTTTAGACCAGTTGCATCTTTACTTTTCCCCCTTTTCTTTACCAGTTAATAGCCAAACCGTCCTGTAAATTTCCGTGTGTAGGTTTTGAGTGTGTATTCTTCTATTTTAAGGACAGGTTGTCGGGTTGAGGCATAATCTTGAAGTTGGAGAACAGTTTGTTACTCGTGGTTTGCCTGGAGCTTGACACATTTCCGCCTACGTGGCTTAGTTAGGCCCTAAGTCTTTCAAGTATCTGTCCTCAAGGCAAAAGGAAATGTGGAGTTTGTGTGGGCAGCGCCACTCTGATACAGTGATGTTAACTCAACGCACACATTAGTGCCGCATTTGTGGCTCAGAGCTAGCGAGCTAGTCTTATCAGGATTGCTCGGGTTCTATTCCCGGCCTAGTTGTGATGGAATTTGTAGTGACGAAGTAGATATTGTATCAGAATTTTGTCGTGATACTTTTTTCTCTCTCTCTTTCCATCAATGATCTTCAGCTCTTGTCGCCCTCGATGGCGCTGGCGGTATAGCGTTGGCCTTCTGTGCCCGAGGTTGCGGATTCGATCCCGGCCCAGGTCGATGTCATTTAAGTGTGCTTAAATGTGACAGGCTCATGTAACAGATAAGGTAACATGTAAAAGAACTCTTGCGGGACAAAATTCCGGCACACCGGCGACGCTGATATAACCTCGGCAGTTGCGAGCGTCGTTAAATAAAACAATTTAAATCTTCACCTCTCCCTCATTGTATTTATTGTCCGCAATAGTAATGATAAGCTGGGGCTAATTCGGGTTACAAACACTGGTAATGGTTTTAATACATGGGTGTCCAAACGTGTATACAACCAGGAGATATTGCACGTCAAGCATGCTCTGCTAAGGTCAATAGCTTTCCATATAAAATAGGAAAAACGACCTTAAAGAATATGCGCTGCGGGTTGCTTACGCCAGGGATTACTTCGTACGAGTTACAATTGGACATCTATGTTCTAGAGACATGGAATTTATCAAATATTCATCTGAAGATGCGACTTGCCTCTGCCAGGGTTGAGATAAAATGGCCACATTGTCAGCAAAGGATTCGCAAACGCCATCTAGACAGAGAAAGAGTTAAAAGTAGGCTATCGCCCATCCTGACAAAGGAATTTTTGACTGTGCGGAAGAATCTATGTGGGCTCCAAGACTGTTTGCCACTTGTCTCACTCCGTTATCGCTCAAGTAGACCTAACTGCTGTCAGCGGCCTTTTACTGTTCTAGTTCGAAAGTGACTTCCGAGAAAATAGTGTGTACATTTCTCCTAGATTGAGCGTGAGAAGATTTTATGTTGCGTAATATGGACAAATAACACGGACTGAAGGAACATCAAGGTTATAGCATTAGTATACATCTGACTTCCATTCTGCGTAGTTCACTTTAATTCGTGGAAATGCTGTACACATTAGAACAGCGAATTTTCATTTATGATAAGTATATTACGAAGGAATCGTACAAAAAGTGTCGTTCTGTATTTCCAACAGTCGGCAATTCCAGCAGTTATTATACGGTAATTCAATAAATGACCTCTGTAATATAACGTATAAGTTGCGAAATTTTATTGCTGTAAGCTGACGATTTGAATCATCTCTAAACGGGCTCTTACTTGTCCATGTCACTTTTTGAACGGCGTTGTATTAAGCTAAACCTGTTTCTAGGCGTATACTCGTTATAATAAAAACACTGATCACAACAAACCGATAGCAGCTATCTGCTTGCGATAGGACTCGTCCATTAGTTGTGCAATATAATATGAAAATAGGTGTTTTCAAACTACAGGCTTAGATAGCACATCTCCTATATTCTTCAGTCTTGCGCCTTCAGATTTCCACCTTTTTCGTTCTATAATCCAACAATCCTCAAGGGAACGTCTTTGATAACGAAGATTCTTCACAATCTTGGCTTGAGGCCTTCTTTAACTCCAAACCAGCAGATTTATTTAAACACAGAATCGAAAAACTACCTCAGTGTTGGCGGAGAGTCGTAGATAATGTAGGAGAATATATTATCGATTAATTTCTCTCTACCTCTGATTGGGGTTCTGGCTGATATGTATATTTATTATCAGGCAGTACATTTCACTTGACGATATGTGTCAGAGGAAGAACAATTGTTTGTATGCTTCTGAAGTCTGATTAGTGTAATATGTAGCTAATCGGCGATGTATGCAATAGAGGGGGTAAATGAACTGAACACCCTACCCCGGTGCCATGTTGTATTACTTGTGAGGTTCAGACCTGTCTTCGGATAGTTGACTAAACAAAAATTTATCTCTTTTATTCATCTCAAATAATAACTTTTGTCATAGCGCGAAATTCTGTGAACTTTTCAGTCAACCGAATACATTTTGTGCTGAAATTTAATATTATTTAACGTTTCGGATCTTCACACACACCCTGACGATGGAAGCTTTATGCACACAAGACGTTGAAGCTGTTACGTTCCAGCACACGGTATAATAAGTGAACGTTTGGATATCAACAAATCATTGTGAAAACCTAAAGTCTCATAACTATGGAACAGCTCCTACTGCACTTCAATCGTCTAAGATAAAAATGTCCATCCTTAACAAGAGTTGGGATAAGAAACATGGTCCCATTCTCCAAGACTAGAGACCGGATGGTTAAATATTGAAAACTAATATTCAAATTATAGCTATAGTTATAAATGGACAAGCAATACTTCTTCTCTGGTTCAAAAAATACCACTAGATTGTTTCACAGCGGTAGCCAATTGTAGCCAAAGACGTTACTCAGTATTCGCTCTTTTTGACGAACTTTTTGCCATTCACTACAATTGCTTACATCTTCCGCTCACAAATGCTTGTAGGTGGCTTTAATGTGGTGCTCTCTTTTTAAATGCAAGTTCAAGTGGACGGTCTCAACCGTTAGTTACAAATTATTTAGCGCGCTTCACTAGATTCATTCTCCAGTTTCTGTGATCCCACTCTCTTTAGTTGGATTTTATAGTGTTGTGAAAAAGACCTCACAACGACTCTCACATACGTAACATCCACTGAAGTATATTCGGTGTAAATTTGAACTTTTAGAGCCATATTAATAGTCATTCTTAGCGCGGGCTTCTGGTGGATGATCAGCGAACTAACGTTTTTCGTATTCATAAACCAGTGTTAGCGATATTTTATGATATGAATCCTGTACAAGTAATCAGTCGATAGCCGGGGCTAGTTTAGCACGCTCGTAGCGCGGGCTAGCGAAATGTCTATGAATAGCACCCTTAGCTTCTAAACCTCTGGTCTCTACTTAAGACTTTCTTTATGTCTTTGATCTCGGCTTAGTTTTTAAGTCCATTATTATTTTATTTTATTTTTGCTTTATTTTTCCATGGTCGGTCGGTATAGCAATACAACCAATTTTATGCTATACCACCTGCATGAATTCTGCAGTGCCTGGGAAAAGTGACATAAGTCAGTTTCCACAAATCTTTTTTGGTAACCTATTGACAACTTACACTGGTTTATGTCGATTTGATTTTTTTCTGTATGAATTATTGTATTGGGAGAAATGCTTATGTCCCTTTTTCTAAGCGAGCAGATGTTCCGTAGGTTGTCAATAACTTATCAAAAAAGGTTTGTGGAAACTGACTATGTCACTTTTCCCAGGCACTGCAGAATTGGCAGATTCTATAATGCAGGCTACAACTTGCATATCTAAACTTTACAGGACGTAATATAGGATGCGACCATGTGACTATTTTCAAAACGCAGATAAGCGTTTTTTCTGTTGGAAAGGAAGCATTGTTGTTGATATGAAATTATAGTTACGCATTTTCTCATGTCATTTTAGGCCTAGTGAAAGACAATATGGCTAATTATTCGGTGTAAGAACTGCCTGCGAACCTTGTTTCCTGGACGTATGATTTGACTATTTGGAAACTTCAACTGGCCACCAAGATCCCCTGATTTGACGGTACTCTACTACTTCCTGTAGGGATATTTGAAAAGTAATGTGTATCGTAATAATCAACCCACCATCATGGAGTTAAAAAAAAACATAACCAATGAAATAAGAACCATTGATCCCGCTTTATTGCGAACAGTTATGCAGATGTTTCAAAGCAGAATGTTTTGTTGATCATGGATGTTATTCAAAGAATGTAGTTAAAAATGTACAGATTAATAAACTGTATTGTAATATTATTTCATTCCAGAATAAGTGTTTTCTTTTAATTCGCTTTTGTATCCTAAAATAAGGCTATGCAAACCGTCACATTCGATTGCACACCCGGTATTGAGCCTAATGTATATAAATAGAAATACAAATCCTAGCAGACTGGTCGATATAATGTTGTAGAAGGTATTATTATGAAGCTTTTCATAGCAAGTGATCAATAATACTAGTTGGCTACGTTACCGAGCTAGCAGCACTATCTTCCATGTTTGAAACTCACCTGAAACAAAGGAAAATTCACATTAAAACCAACAGCAAAAAGTAATTAAACTTAAGTATCAATTAAAAACACTAGGTCTGAGTGTTAGAAAAAAAAATGTTAAAAAATTACTTTTCGTTCTTTTTGTACAAAAACGTTCCTTGGGAACTGCTCCATACGTCAGTATCAGGACTGGATTTAGATATAGGCAGTGCAAAAATTTGCCTCCCACCAACTCTAAGAAACAGTTTATGATCAGCTGTTATACAGGTCATGTTTAGTTTAAATTAGTTTTAAATGAAATGTTACAATTCATAAAACAATACGTTACTGGAATCAAAATACATGCATCTAACTTGTGAATTATAAAGATTTCCTTCGCACTTTCTTCATAGAGAATGCATTGATGACGTCATCAAAATCGGTCTGACGAAGCATCAGACTCGATGGAAAGAACTATATTCAAACTTATTTATTGTTGAAACAAAACTGATTTATGAAAGGCAGGGTGTGGTTTATTTTTAAGCATTGCTTTTGTTGGTGGTATAATTATTACGAGTATTTCTTACTTCGTTAGGAAGTATAAAGTAAATTGGAAAATAAATTCCAACTCTTTGCGGAATAAACATTTCGTATCGAATTATACAGTCCACATGTTGGAAAGTGACATCCAATTTGATTTTCAACAATGCATTCTTGTTTATACAAGCAATTAAATTTAAGCAGTTTCATAGTATAATCACTGTCTAGTATATACAGTCACGAAGCTCAATACATAGGGAATATGCATCCATAGATAGTTGCTAACCACTAGGATCGCTACTATCGCCTCATCACAGACAATGCGAAATAGTACCTGCACAGTCTATTGTTCCTAGTACCCTCACAACTCAAGCTTCGTAGCTGTATATACTAGACTGTGGTATAATAACGTGATACCGGCATTACAATATAACTATACAGCTGCACCTTTTCATTTTACTCTCGCCATGATCACGATAACAAAACATTATCCGACTTCCACAAAGTGTTCAAGAATAAACTTGAGAAAAGGTTTATCAACAAATGTTTTAAAAAAAATTGCACTGTAAAATGAAAATAAAACAAAAAAGTAGGAGAAAGAGAGAGAGAGAAAATGCCGCCCGCCTGGAAGTTGATGCCGTAGACAACTACCTAGACTGCGTAGGCCTAAATCCGGCACTAGTCAATATTGCATCCCCTTTCTCAAAATTGCCTTTTTCTCGAAATTACATTTTGAAAGGATTAGAATCAAAACTGGCTATGTCCATTTGTTATGAATATGGTTATGTTACTAATGTACAAGTTGACATGACCAGTTTTGCTAAATATTTCCATTTTAAACATTTCAGATAAAGATATTGTGGCCAGTTATGTTAATGTAGAATTTAATAAGATTAATTAGGTGACTCAACTTAGACTAATTTTGGTGGTAAGTCGTTTTTCGTAAATGCAAAATATTTTCAATACTTTGGTAGACCTATACGGCATTTCGTAACAAATGGACATAGCTGGTTTTGATTCTAGCCCCCTCATTTTTAGATATTCAAAATGATCTTTGTAAATTCAGAATGTTGTTTTACAATAAAAAAATTATATTGAATTTGATTTATTTGCAAAATTACGGTTCAGACTGTGGCAGTTAAACATGACAGCCATATTTTGGTGATCTTGTGACGTAATATAGAAGAGTAACCATGCCCAAAAATAATTTTATTAGAAACCGTAGTTACGTCAATCTCTTCAAAAGTAAGGTTTCACTGTTAATTTTTATTTGATTTTCCGGAAGTTTCTTTACACACTGTAGCAAGAGTGGTCAAAATCAAGTGTCATCCCATTGTGACAGTCTGAATGCCACAGTGAAACTTTCATAACTGCGTGAACTCCAGCGTCTGTACTTTAATATTCTAAACTTTATAAACATTCTCTAACCAGCAGAATGGAGGGAAAATTATGTTGTAGATACACGCGGAGAGAGAGATAGAGGGATAATAACTGCGAAACGCAAAACTTTCTTCTCAATGCCCGACTTCATACAATTGGCTCGTTAGAAAGCGAGTATGAAATTTTGCCAGCGGACACAACTATAATTATTGTAATAGAAGCCATAGCAACTAAGCTTTTCGCATTGCATGGAACAGAAGAGCGCCACCACGGCTAAAGAGATATTGAGTTTCCCGATAAACGTGCTCGCTCGTACGTCAAATCTCATTGTTCTTTGTTATAATTTTGAAATACTATTGTTTCACTGTTTAATCTGTGTGTATTTATAATACTTCAAATGAAAATGAATAAGCACTTTTGCTTTGGATTCAAATTGTCTGCAGCATTGTGTAATGTCTAACAGGTTAGTCGCCATTCAGTTAGATAAATCTTGTTTAATGTTTATCCATGAGCAAATGTTCATAATATTTACACATAACCTAAAAATGCATCTGTAATCAAACTCACTTTAACTTGAATATAGACTAATATTTGAGGACATAACATTCAAAATGTACTAAGTGTCAATGAAAAATTGGCACTTAGCACATTTAGAATGTTAGGTTATGGTAAAAGCTGGCATCCCGTTCTTTAAACTACAAAATCTCCACTTTAAAGTCTTCATTGAAAACTACACAAATAAAAAGTTGCCAATCTATGTAACATTAAGGCAAAATTATTTTTTTAGCAAGTTACAATAGCACATTGCATTAAATAAGACAGATGTATTTAGGTTATTTTCATTTTTAATATATTATTTATTTAATTTTCTATAAACTTTCTCATGTAACCTACGTTTCTTGAAAGCAGTGTTTATGTTCATTAGACGACCAACATAGTTGTATAATATTAAAACTCAAAGATCCGTGCCTGATTATAAACTACAAGGTCAACACATTCAACAGTAAATTACGCTTCTTTAGTTTTGATGTTTCTGTATACCTCCATCTTCTGCCACTAGCAACGAAGCCTCAGTGTATACTCCGTGTTGCAGTCAACTTAACTCATCGGTCCCCAAGAAGCTATGTCTAGTTATGAAACATAAAAATGAACTTAGGTAGAAATTTAAATTTTTTACAGTAAGCTACTGGAGTTTATTTTACTATAATTTTATGAAATAGCCACTGGACTATCTTACATACGAGCTAGTGTAATTTTGTTTATTATTCCTGCATAGTTTCTATTTATTTAGTCATCGGAATGATTAAAATTGCAATGGACAGATCATAGTACAGTTTTGTGGTCTGGTTGAAACTTTTGATCTTCTCGTACACCACATACACGACCAATTCCCCGGCCGGGAAAATCCATCCATATCTTGAGTGGAGGCAGTGCTCACAATACTCCAGAGATAGCACTCGTCATACTCCCGCTAGACTTCCAGCTTTATAGCTTTGATTGCATTGGTTGACCAGCACGAGTCTATTGGGAGCCTTTGCCTATGACGTGCAGCTTATATATATTGATATTCCGCATTTGGGTCACACAAGCTCAGTACAGCTAGTCAGAAAGTACTAAACCGGAAGCAATATGTTATTGGCTACAGCTGAGGTTCTGTTGTCATATAGTGTCTCAATATTCAAAGTTTCTTCAGTGCTTTGATATTACAACCACGGTATTTAAAGTGCAAATATTAAGTATATGAAAGATAACTTATAATTATAAATAATAAATGTCATAATGTCTGCATTTACAAGCCACAAGTTAATATGCAGTTATAAACCTGTGAAAATGTGAAGATAATATGTATTTATACTTGCAAGGAAGCGCATGCTGTATACTAGTGTCCTGCATAACCGGTTCCGAAAGATAGAACAGACAGAATGCTACTGAACGCCTGGCGCTATAGGCAGTATGCGAAGCTCTTCCGTCTCGCGGAGTAGTCCAATGTTCGGTTTAACGAATGTCCGAGTCTCACTCGGTTGTACGGCTCTGGATCATGAAAGACAGACAATATTGAGCCATCCAGGAGTTCCAAGAATAGTTGCAACGACGCGATTATCATCATGTACCCTTGAAATGATATTTCCTCCTCTCTTCTCATTCATTGAGGCACGCATCATGAAACTACAATTATTAGAATTGAGAGTGCTTTTATTTTTGTTAATAACTTGTTATCTCCCTAAAACGATTTATTAGAGAAATGATTAAACATAAACTTAGAATAATTAAAAGACATAGGCTATAATAACAAATATTCTTTCAGAGGTAGCCTATGTATTTTGAGTTTAAAGTATGAACGGTACAATAGTAGGTGGGTACATATTTGCTCGTCTCTTTTGTAAGTACTTGTAAATTTATTTTATTCTTGTATTTGTTTACACGTCAGATTTCTTCTATGCATTACGCTTATTTCCTTTGTTTTTACCGATGTCCATTAGTTGATTTATATATTAGTTATGAAGATAAATGCACCAAAGTGTTCAATCAATTACAACCCTATTTCAAGCTAACTTACATACTTATGGCTTTTAAGGAACCCGCGGGTTCATTGCTGCTCTGACGTAAGCCCGCCATCGGTCCCTATCCTGTGCAAGATTAATCCAATCTCTATCATCATATCCCACTTCCCTCAAATCCATTTTAATATTATCCTCCCATATACGTCTCGGCCTTCTCAAATGTCTTTTTGCCTCCGGCCTCCCAACTAACATTCTATATGCATTTCTAGATTCGCACATACATGCTACATGCCTTGCCCATCTCAAACGTCTGGATTTAATGTTCCTAATTATGTCAGGTGAAAAATAAATTTGCGTTGTGTAACTATCTCTATTCTCCTGTAACTTCATCCCTCTTAGTCCACAAAAAATTTCCTAAGATTTTTAAGCTAACCCCTTTTTTAATTAGGAAAAATAAATTTCCTTAAATTATTCCATTTGTGTAGTTACAAAATGTCATCAGAGTTCCTTATAGGATCCAACATGGATATTAAATTCAAAGAATAATTAAATTAAAATGGGACAATCATATCTCCTTCCTGTGTAACAGATTGCGTAAAACAATCCACGCTCTTATTTATCTGTTTATGTTCTGTGTACTGTGTACTTAGCTCTGTTTCAATCAATAATTCAGTATGGTATTTTAGGTTGGGGAGGAATGGCAAAATCGACTCTCCATCCTTTAAATTTGCTCCAAAAAAGAATTATCAAAATTTGTCTATATAAACCTTTTGATTACCCAACAAAATTAATTTTTCAGGAATTTGGTGTATCAAATCTAGAACAAATTTATAAACAAACATTACTGATTTACTTCCATAAAAACCACAATAAATTTAAATTTGATCCTCACGAATACCATACGAGACAAAACTACAGTTTCTTTCTAAATACTCCCAAATGCCACACAACTGCTGGATTAAAACACAGCAGAAATTTTGGACACAAAATATATAATGCATTAATTAGAGCTTACCCTGAGCTAAGTACACTTAACACACATAGATTTAAGAAACAAATCAGATTAATTATTTAATTGTTTAAGCTGAGTTAAAAATTTATACTCTAATAGTTATGTACTTTTGTATTTTCTATTTGTATATAGACCCTATTATTTCATGCTGTATGTATTTTACCATTTATTAATGTTATTGTGCTCAATGAGCTCTCTTAATTTTGTGATATATTTTGTATAACTGATCTGAACTGCGCCCGAGCACGAGCTTCTCCTCTTTCGGGCTGCAATGCCTAATGTAGCTGAAGTGTATAGTATTAAATAAATAAATTTAATTTAATTAATTTAAGCCCCTAAATTATTGACATTATTTACGGTTCAATCTGTGTGTGTGTGTGTGTGTGTATATATTGTTTTAGGGATTTTTTTAAACACAAAATAAAAAGTCGGATTTTTTCACCCCAAATCATTACCATCTTCCCTTAATAATATTTCTATGATCCTGATTTATTAAAGCGTATGAAGCGAAGGTTGTACAGGGACATCATTTTATTTTTACTTGCATTTTTATTGTACCTGCATTTCTGAATGTACTTCACTCTCATCCCTTCACTAATGTCCTTGCTCCCGTCAGACACACCAACTTACGGCCGCTGTTGCGTTCGAAGTCTTCAAGCAGTGAAGTAAACACTGCAGTGTATAGTGTGTTTCAGAAATATGGTTGCGTTTTCTATAACCTATATTAATAATATTGTACTAAAAATTATATTGAAGAAACGATAAATTCAATTTCAGAGGATATGATTCAAAATGTTTTTAATAATATGCGTAAAGAATTGAAGCCTGCATTGTAATGAACGGCAACCATTTTCAGCAACTTGTTTAAAAATTCAGATTAGCTTATTTTGAATTGAGGTGGCTAGAAGCAAAGGAATGCTAGTGACATTTGTAATAACATGAGTTAAGTGCATCCAGTGTAAGCTAAAGTATCTAAAATTTTAGTGGCAAAGGGATATTTTAATCGCATCACACATTAAAATTTAAATAAAAATTTCACCGGCTTCACGAAAGCTTAAATATTTAATCCCCATTTTCTCAAAAGTAACTTAACCCAGATAAGACTGACGTCCTATATATAGGACACCGGACGTTTCACACACATATATTAATAACAATGACTATGACAGACTAAATATAAGAAAAAAAATTGGAGGCAATTTATAACACATAAGGATTATGGTATCATGATTGCCGACTATGAAAATCTTACACAGCAATGTTAAAAAAATAAAACGTGCCGTCCTATATATAGGACGTCAGTCTTATCTGGGTTAAGTACACTTACAGCCCTTTACTTATGACCCCCCTCAATTTAAATGCACTCTCTATAATGTATGTTAACATCAATAATTAATATGCTAAATAAAGTAGACATTACATAACGAACATAGCCGCCTGAAAATTTGAGTTTTTTAGAAAACAAAATGTTACTACTATACTGTATTTTGATAAATTCCGTAAAAGTGATCATCAAACTGAAAATCGTAATATCGTATTTCCCTACAACATAAATAGATACACTACTTTTCTCTCCTCCTATACCTAGTAAAATGATTTGTTTAGATATTGCACTAGTAACATGAAACTCCTGTAATGGAAGGGGGCAACAGTGTTTCCGAGTATAGCCAGGTTAATGTTAAAAATGTTGGTAAAAATAAAGTGATGTCCCTGTAATACTGCTGTGTAGCGGTATTCTCGCAGTAAAGATATTCGCTGTGCATTTTGAAAGAGGAGCTGGGATTGTAGGGGTTTTTTAATTATGAGACTACAGAAGTAAAAATCCTCGCTTTACCGCTTAGCTATGATTAATTCTTCGCGACATTCGCCTTGGAGGACTTTCGCTAACACCCGCATAATCCTCACAAGTCACTTTTAATGGCGTCTGTTCATCACGGTCCACTTTCATTTCCCCCCGACTCTTAGAGGTGCTGGAAACATCAATCCGGATAAGAGCTTCATGAATATTTGATGTCCGACTCCGTAGCCGGCTGCAGTATGAACATATTTTTCTTTCACTCGGCTTCAAAGAAGATAAACGGTGACCTTTACAGCTTGAAAATCAATGCACTGTAAAAACCTTAAAGTAAGGAACTTGGACCTGGTTTGTATTTGAAGTTACTTCCTCTTTCATTCGTTCTGTTTTATTCAAGAGGGGGAGGAAGCTCTCACTACCTTTCCTCGGTACCCTCCACTAACCTCTGTTTACTCTGAAACTGAATATTCAGACATCGCTGTAGGATATAGACTTCTGGATATCGCTTTCAAATACCCATTTCC
Source organism: Periplaneta americana (assembly GCF_040183065.1). NCBI lineage: Eukaryota > Metazoa > Arthropoda > Insecta > Blattodea > Blattidae > Periplaneta > Periplaneta americana. The sequence goes on along the minus strand of NC_091118.1, from coordinate 60,108,568 downwards.
GCTTCTAAGTCAATATTCAGCGGCAGAGAGCTCAGAGGTTTCAATTGCCACGAAAAAAAGATAAAAAAAAAACAACAAACCTTACATCTGAAAGTTAAACCAGAACAGTTAATTTAATGTGGGGTGTTTATACAGGGTACTGCATGCGTATTATTAAGCGGGTTCGGAACCTAAAAAAAAAATGGCATTTTATTTTATTGCCTCATTGTATTCTACAGACTTCAGGGATTACAATGATATATTACACTTATTATTTTGAAAATTGGAAAGTCTTTATTTTTATCTTTTTTTTTATTTATGTTCCACCTGTCAATTGATTTTTATTGTCAACTATGAATGAAGTTTCCCAAAAATTATATTTTGTTTAATATATTCGTATGACACATTATCTCAGCTTCTACGTAATGACGTATGATGCTTTATGACGTATTCTAAATATAAGATAATTGCTCAAAATTCGTATGAAATTAATAGTGTGAAATTACTTACAGTAGAATCATTTAAGGATCTGGCCATTTATTTTACACACAACTTCTGTTTTAAAATGTACTTAAATCACGTGGTAATTGATGCATATAAATATTAGGATTTATAATCAGAAATACAAAAGAATTAAAAAATATAAATACTGTTGATACTCTATATAAAACTCTGGTTAGGAGTAAGCTAGAGTATGCGTCTGTAATATGGTCACCTCAGTTCCAGTCCCATCAAATGCAAATAGAAAGGATACAGAAAAAAATTTTCTTTACTTATATTTAAAAAAAAAACATCACGTGTCGTCTTATGAAAAGCAAATTTCATATAATCAGTTACTTTTTCAATTTAATTATAAAACTTTAAAATCTAGACGATTAATAAATAGTCAAATGTTACTCTATAAGACTGTTAACAGTATATTGAATAACTGTGATTTTCTTACATTCCTTCAGTTAAATGTAAAAAAAAAAAACGAAATTACGTCATAGGCAACATTTTGTTATTCCAATTCCTAGAGCTGTTTTCTTCAAGCACTCTAAGTTGTTTGTTATGTGTGATACTTACAACTCTCTGTCTTTAAACTGTAATTCTCAATTAGATTTCAGTTTAACAGTTAAACAATTTCATACAATATTAAAAAGAATTGTAATTCCTTAGATATTTAAATTATGAAGAAGTGTATTATAATGTTTTTTACTCTAGTTTTTAAATAATTTTGCATTCTTATATTGACATTTGGCACTATATTAACTGCAATATTATATTCTGGCATCTGTTACTGGTATGTATTTTCTTTCTTTCGTTTGTGTTGTTTGTTTTGCTTTTTCTTATTATATATTTTGTATATGTATCAATGTAAGCCACCTTGCTTCTGTTGGTGGTGGATTTAAATAAAATAAAATAAAACATACAAAGTTCAAATTTTTACCACATGTTCTCCATAAGTATTTCCTATGTTTCTATGTTGGATAGTTTAAAAATAAAAAAAAATAAAATAAATAAATTCTCTCCTATTTATTTCAAAAATTCAGTTTCATAATACAAAAAATTAATTTGTAAAGTTTATATAATAACTAAACGTACCTGTGTCTATATCATCAACATATCCAGAATTCTATATCCTACAGCGATGTCTGAATATTCAGTTTCAGAGTAAACGGAGGTTAGTGGAGTGTACCGAGGAAAGGTAGTGAGAGATTCCTCCCCCTCTTTCAGTTTAATAGTTAAAAAATTTTATGCAAAATTAAAATTTGTATTCTTTTGATATTTAAATTATGATTAAGTGTATTATAATATTTTTTTACTCTAGTTTTGAAATAATTTTGCATTATTATATTGATATTTGGCACTATATTAATTGCAATATTATATTATAACATCTATTATGTATCTTTCTTTCTTTCATTTGTGTTGTTTGTTTTGTTTTTTTCTTATTATGTATTTTGTATATGTATCAATGTAAGCCACCTATAATTGGAAGCTTGCTTCTGTTGGTGATGAAGTTTAAATAAATAAATAGACAGACAGACAGATAAATAAATAAATAAAAATATGTGGTAAAAGTTTAATCTTTCCACATATGAAGGTTTCTGAGAAAATAGGTGATGAACTTGGTGAAATTTAACATTGTAGAGATAGGCGATTCTGAACCCCCTTAAGGCCATGAATATAGGTTCAGGACAGCAGAATACACTATCGGCTATTTAACGATGCTGTATCAACTAACATCCTATATAGCGTCGATGGAATTGGTGATAGCGAGTTGGTATTTGGCGAGATGACCCCGAGGGTTCGCCATGTGATTACTTAGCATTAGTCTTACATTTGGTGAAAACCTCGGAGAAAACCCCAATCAAGTAATCAGCCTAAGCGGAAATAGAAGTAGAGCAGCTTTGGATCACTAGGCAATTGCGCTACCGCCTGAATGGCTGCTATATTACTGATCATCATCATCAAAGGTACATTATTACTAAGGACCGTACTTTGTCCCAGGAGGTTACGAGAATTTTTAAGTGAGGTCTTATTTTCCCTTGCCCTTGTATTGCCCTTGATCTACATGTAATCCCTTTGTTCTCCTTGTATTTCCTTTTTTCTTCTTGTTTCCCCACTTATATTTTAATCCCCTTGATCTGGTTGTATTCCCTCCATTCATAGTTTTCTGCCCAAAGGGAGACAACACCGCTCTTGCCCGAAATAGCATCCTCTGTGATTCGCAATGCAGCCATAGGGCAATGCTATAAAATGAAGGTTAACGAAATTATGTAAATGCCTGGCATGGGAAAAGGGGCAAACCCAAAAAATCTAAACGGAGAGCTTTTGCATCACAACTGTCACTATGGATTCACTACGGATTTTGAAGCCTGACCAGTATTCGAACTCTGACAGCCAGCGTAATGGGCTGATGGTTTGTCTACACAGCCATCGTAGAAACAAATGACAACCATTTCTCTAACATTAGGAATGTTGGAATGTTAGATCGCGTACGACGGTCAATACAGCACCGTGCCCATGGCTGTGTTGAGTTGAAACATGTAGGCTACTGTAAAGCATTTTACATGTGGTACTAGGGAAAATCAATAAGTAGGCTAAATTACAAACTGATGTAGTGATCCATATTTTTGAATGTGTTTCCTGAAGCTATTACCACATAGTAGATAGCAGTATTATCCGAGTATCGATGAGTGCATAACCACAACAAAGAAGCAGCAGTTGCAAAATGGCGGCATCTCTGCGATGAGTGTACCATTGCGACTTGATCCTAGTATAGGTGCACGTTTTGTCTCAGGCTGATAATGATGCACGCAAGGCTTATCATCTATGACTATCTGGGTTAGTATATCATCCCCTTCTGATCAAATCAAGTCACCAACCTGTTACATATTTGCCTTTACGACAGTTTGTACTGGCCAACCGACTTGGTGTTCGATACTTTCCACCACTCGGAGAACTTCTACACAGACGGAATTTCTTCATGTTTGTCCATAAACGTCGTACAACAATGATACACGCATGCCGTCATCTTGCAACTATATCTTGTTTCACTTGTCCGCACATCGATCATCTTGACACCTAGGTAATACTGCCATCTAGAGGGGATACAGTAGCTTCAGGCGCCTCACTTAAAAATGTAAGTCCCTACTTAAATTTTAACTCTTCTATGTATATTCAGACTTTTAGGTTCGAATAGGAAAGGTTGCAACAATTTTATGTAAAAATCCCGAAATGTATGCAACACGAATAATATTATATGTTTTATAATGGCGCTGTAAATGGAATTTTTAAACAGTCGTAATAACTTTTACACAAATAATTATTGTACTCCATTTCTTCCTCAGAATTAATTAAATAATCACTTTACACAAGGGATTCAACTGAAGCGGTGGGATCAATAACCATTCAAGTCCACTTCTGGCCATTCATTTTTTGAAAATTTGAAATTAAATTTTGGATATTTCCACAAGTGTTACGACTGTAAAAGTTGGTATACTACTTTGTCTTTATATCTAAAACATCCAGAAATATTACGTGCAAAAATAATAATTAGATAAGAAATAAAAAATAGTTTTTTTGCATTTTTCTCGAAATTTGTGTAAATGGACTTGAATGGTTATTGATCTCACCGCTTTAATTGAGACCCTGAACGTCATTTAATATCATGCGTGCTAACTATACTATAACTAAACCACAAAAGTTATATTTATATAGAACATTAATTGATTACTTATTTCTTTATCAGCATCATTCTTGCTTCATGAGTGATACCTTATCTGTTCCGATCTCACACTTTTCCTTCATCTATTTCTACATCTTCCTAAGTGACGACGTTCTTCTGGTCTGTAATTTAATATCTGCTTTGGAATTGACATTTTTTATAGTCAACCAATCCAATTATCTCTATATGTTGTTCATTTTTTGTTATATAAAGTTATTCTGAAGGAATTTGTCAGTTTCAAATGGCCATAACTTTGACAGATTTTTAGATTATGTAAAAATAAAAGCATTATTTTGTTCATAAAGAAATGGAGTTTATTATAACATGAACACAAATGACCACAACCATATTGTTCAATAATAAATAGTTGCTCATCTATATTATAAATGACATTAGTAGGTGTATTCCTAGGAATGTTTTCAGTGACATCCGATATCAATTGCTTCGGTTCCTTACTAGTAAGTCTCTTAAGAAATAACGTAATTTCGGTCTGCCCGATCGTTTTTTATCGGTAACTGCACCAGTTTCCTCAAATTTGATCAGCAGCTTACGAAATGATTTCACTTTTTTTCAACCCGTGTAACATTCGAAATCTTCTCAATGCATTGGGATATTGTCTATTGCATTCGTAATTGCAATACGAGGCCAATACGAACTCATAAATGCAAATCCGTTGTAACTATTATTGCTGTCTATATTTCTTTAACCAAAAAAAGGCTTATACAAGTGTGGCAGTTATAATAGTTACGTAATGAATATCGAAAAAAATCCAATTCCTCTGAAGCGTGATGGTATCTAAATGGAACCAAACTGTTAATACGTATAGAAGATACATCCATTTCAAACTGGCCACTCATTTTAGAATAGCCTTGTACTTTCTTACATCGAGTCAATTCGTTATATTATTGTTTGAAATTCGATCTTTCAATATATAGCCTTTTACTGTTCTTAAGAATTTCATCTCAGCAACCCCAATCCTTTTTAAGCATTGTTTCTTGATTACCCATGTGTCGCTGGCATTTAATAGATTGTGAAGAGCAGTCACTGTATAAATCCTTAATTTTGTTTCGTTTTTTTATTCGTCTTTTAGATTTTTTTCTTAATATCCCACATGTATTTTGAACATCTCACTTGACGATATGTGTCAGAGGAAGAACAATTGTTGCATACATCTGAAGTCTGATTAGTGTATGTGTAGCTAGTCGGCGATGTATACAATGGAGAGGAAAAGGAACTGGCCACTCTACCCATTATCTCAAATTAGGGGCAGTATTTGCCCTAGCAATATCTATTGCAATTCTTTCCATTATACCCATATACAATTCAAACTCCCGAGGCATACAATTTTACCCCATTAATCAAATTATGTTCCTCATTATCTCCTGGCCTAGTTGCCTCATAAATGGTGTCTTGTTGATATCACGTGTGAGGTTCAGACCTGTCTTCGGACAGTTGACTAAACAACAACAAACAATAATTGTTTGAAATTTTATCTTTCAATATGTACCCTTTTACTGCCCTTAGAATTTCATCACAGCAGCCTCAACCCTTTTTAAGCATTGTTTCTTGGTTACCTACGTTTCGCTTGCATTGAATTGATTGTGAAGAGCAATCTCTATATAAATCCTTAATTTTGTTTCGTTTTCTCATTCGTCTTCTTAAATTTTTTCTTCATATCCCACATGTATTTTGAACATCTCACTTGACGATATGTGTCAGAGGAAGAACAATTGTTGCATACATCTGAAGTCTGATTAGTGTATGTGTAGCTATTCGGCGATGTATACAATGGAGAGGAAAAGGAACTGGCCACTCTACCCATTATCTCAAATTAGGGGGAGTATTTGCCCTAGCAATATCTATTGCAATTCTTTCCATTATACCCATATACAATTCAAACTCCCTAGGCATACAATTTTACCCCATTAATCAAATTATGTTCCTCATTATCTCCTGGCCTAGTTGCCTCATAAATGGTGTCTTGTTGATATCACGTGTGAGGTTCAGACCTGTCTTCGGACGGTTTACAAAACAACAACAAACAATAATTGTTTGAAATTTTATCTTTCAATATGTACCCTTTTACTGCCCTTAGAATTTCATCTCAGCATCCTCAACCCTTTTTAAGCATTGTTTCTTGGTTACCCACGTTTCGCTTGCATTGAATTGATTGTGAAGAGCAATCTCTATATAAATCCTTAATTTTGTTTCGTTTTCTCATTCGTCTTCTTAAATTTTTTCTTCATATCCCACATGTATTTTGAAATATCAGGCAGTACATCTCACTTGACGATATGTGTCAGAGGAAGAACAATAATTGTTGTATACATCTGAAGTCTGATTTGTGTATATGTAGCTAAACGGCGATGTATGAAATGGAGGGGGAAAGGAACTGGTCACCCTACCTCATTATCTCCTGGCTAGTTGCCTCATAAATGGTGTCTTGTTGATATCACTTGTGAGGTTCAGACCTGTTTTCGGACAGTTGACTAAACAACTACAAATAACAATTGTTTGAAATTTGATCTTTCAAAATGTAGCCTTTCACTGCCCTTAAGAATTTCATCTCAGCAGCCTCAACCAATTTCAAGCATTGTTTCTTGATTACCCATATGTCGCTGGCATTAATAGATTGTGAAGTCGATCTCTGTATAAATCCCTAATTTTATTTGTTTTTTTTATTCATCTTTTAATTTTTTTCTTAATATCCCACACGTATTTGAAATCAGTTTAATTTCGTCTCTATTTCGGTGATTCTATCTTATGTTATTTCTACATCCAGATATCTAAATTTGAAACATATTTTAAAACATTGTCTTCAATTAAAATGTTTGATCTCGCTGGTTTTAACTAATAAACACCATCACTTGTGTTTTATTAAAAGTATATATTTTAAAGCGTGTTACCAATTTCATTACACTTTATTTTTCGCTTTTTTAAGCGCTGCAAGCAATGTTTATCTATCACTCACTTTAACAAGACAAAGTCAAGAGGTTAGATGATTTTCGAAACGATGTACACCTGTAAAAGCGCTGAAGGCATGCGGTAAAAATTCACAGGATTAATTTAGATTTTCAATCCCTACGAATGTTAAATTTTTTGTCCTAAATGCAGGAGAGAAATCTCTGAGTAGAGCTGTTAGAGATGGTAATGTGTTTACTCTTACACTCAGTGTCTTAATCGTTGCATGAAGGAGTTAGTCGACAACTAAACTTGGCTCAAGACTCCAGAACTTTCGGGACTTAGAGAATCCTTAATTCTTCTTTTGAGTTCAACTTCTTGGAAGTCTCAGCCGCTCTGTAATCGAACTTAGTTTCTAAAGCCTTCAAGTCGCTCTAATCCTCTTAGACCTTCGTGTTTAACGTAACACACCATCCACAACTAAAAAGCGCAACTCTTGGCGAAATGTTACGTTTTCGAGGTATGGAAATATACAAAAACATCTGTGGAGGATGCTAAGAAAACCGATCATTTCCAAAATAGTACTTTTTTCAGGAAGTAGAAAAAACTGCATCGACAATTTTATGTGTCGTACATGTTACATCTGTTGTTGTAATAATAATGATTTTAGTAATTTTATGTGCGTTTCATAGACAAAATATTTTGGAAATAACAGTTTTATTTTCCCTGGCAGAATTAAGGCCATCAGGCCTTCTCTTCTACTCAACCAGGATCAAAGCACATACAGAAAACTACATACCGGGATACAAGTATTAACTTAAAAATAATACTAATAAAAAAGAGAAATTGAATACATATTAGTATAATCACAAGCAGCAAAATACATTCTGGTACATAAGTACTAACTTAAAGAAAAGAATTATTCATATGAATATAATCATACAACTAAAGGAATAGTACAATTAGTATAATCAGTATGGGTTACATTGAAACAAAGCCACCGTGTGGCTCAGTCGGTTAAGGCGCTTGCCTGCCGGTCTGAAGTTGCGTTCGGGCGCGGGTTTGATCCCCGTTTGGACTGATTACCTGGTTGGGTTTTTTCCGAGGTTTTCCCCAACCGTAATGTGAATGCAAGGTAATCTATGGCGAATCCTCGGCCTCATCTCGGCAAATATCATCTCGCTATCACCAATCTCATCGACGCTAAATAACCTAGTAGGTGATACAGCGTCGTTAAATAACCAACTAAAATAAAAAACCTTGAAACAATGACAATTACCTAGATATTAGTGTTAATGGAAAAAACAAACTAATGACTATATTTAAAATCATAATAATTAACTTATTATTATTATTAGTATTATTATTATTATTATTATTATTATTATTATTATAAAATAATAAAAATTATACCTAAAAACTAATTATGTTTATTTAAAATATTTCTAAACAACCTAATTTTAAACGACTGAAGACTAAGACTGCCCGTGATTTCCAGCGGCAGCGCGTTCCAGGAGCGGGCCATGCCTATTGAGAAAGAACTTGAGTACAGAGATGTCTGATGACGTGGTATTGATAGCAACAGATTGTGCTGTGAACGTGTATTACGATTATGATGTGAAGCTAGGAGACCAAACCGAGAAGCAAGGTGTGGAATTATGTATAATTCGATATAGAAGGCAAAGAGAATTTACTAAACGTCTATCTTGCAAGCGGAAATGTCCGGTTTTGTTTGGAAATATGAGGAAAATGAGGGAAATGTTTGACATTTATATTAGTAAAACATATAGGCTTACGTCACTTAATATAAAAACAGGTGAATCTTGTATGTAAACTAATCTTATTTAACTCAAAGGATATTTGTTTAACATGGTTAACTTGTAACTCAAATATTTTCGTTGTCTATTTATTCATCATTTTGCAACGTTCGTCCAGTTGTTCACCAACTTAATTTGCTAGTTAATTAATCACATCTACATACAATGTGTATTATGCGTAGAAAATAATAAGCAATGTTATAAATAGCTTTGACAATGCTATACAATTCCATGAAGTCGCATTAACAATACAATGAAATTGTATAATAAATGAAGTAGACTCAGCAAATTTTGACGCGGGAAATATGTCTATTGAAATACGAGTTTTAGCATATTGTGGTTTACAGGTTTTGGTATGAGGTCTTTATTCTTTTGTCCTGTGATGCTGCTATTTCAATAATGGGAAACGGTTTTTTCCATCCATTTAGGCCTATTATTATTAATTAATGTTTGGAAACACATAATAATTTTTCTATTTTGAGTTATGAGGTTTTGCCATCGTAACGACGATATGCAAAGCTTTAGAAATGAAAGAGAACCATTTTGTAATCTCTGTGGTCTTCAGGAAAGAATGAAGAGGGATCCTTTTTAACACTATTTGACTCAATTCAGTGTAAAAGAATTGGCCGATGCTGAGAAACAAGGAATCTTATGGAAAAGTTGTGCGAGATCGTGCGTATTTGCTTGGTTTCCGCACAAAACCAATCCGCGGAAAGTCTAAAATTCCACATTCAGTATTTCCAACCTAACACACATAACAAATTCCCTCTTCTTACCGCTTAAGTGACATATTGATTTTACTGCTTTAGGCTTTTAACATATTATTTTTAGAGACGTTCAATATAGTAATAATTAGAAATTGGAAACTTACCACTGCAATTTCACCTAAATTGCACTGTTAATTATTGTTTTTAAATATTTGCAAAAATTAAGCAAACTCTACAACTCCACTAAAGTTACTGCATTCGTGATGCAAGTAACATTAAGGAAGCCGTGAAAAAATCAACAAGATTCCAGACTCATCATAGACTGGGGGGGGGAGACAGACGTATATCACGGCTTGCTGGAGTATAGTAAACACAGAAAACATTTTAAAGCAACAATGTTGAAGATAGATATTTTTCATTGCAACTAATTAGAAATTCCCCTTTCAGGTATGTAATAAACGATCTTCGCACAAAATAATGTACGATACACGAGCGGTATGTTTTCTTTCAATTCTCAGAAATTAAAAAAGCTCAACTACATTTCGCATTTTCAAACTTTTCCTCGAACATGAAAACTTCAACATACAGCTCTTGTAACGCATATTACTATTGCGACAGGCTATTTTTATTATAATTGCCTATGTCTAGTGCTGCTATTTTAGGCTTTATTTTCACTATTGTCTCTTCGTTTCTTTTTGACTATTATTGTAGCAGCAGCAGCAGCATTCAACGGTTAGGGGCGGGTTAGGGACGACCCTTCAGCATGTCGGCTCGGCAGTGGTCTATTGTGCACCCCGAATTATGGGTTGAATGAGAATGAAGTGTACCAGCCCACCGGCCGCATGAGACCCTCACCCGCTCACTCCTACACCCTCAGCCTTTAATTCATAATGCAAAGGTGACCGAGCAGCACATTCCGACAGCCCTTCTAAGGTGTCGAAGCGTCCTCGTAAGTGCTCTTAAGGAATGAATCCTGACAGAGATACTGCGAAAGTTTTGGAACCCAGAGACGATTTCGGAGAGGACGTCCTTCCTGCAAGCGGACGAAGATATGCGTCATGACCTGAATGTGCCTTTGAAATGAGATTGAGATAAATGATGTGATATGAAATCTGAATCCTATTTCTATAGGGAAGAAGAAGATGAATGGACAGTGGCAATGGAAATTCTAACTCGGCATTTGCTTAAGTAACTGTGGAAAACCACGGAAAAAAGACAGTCATGTTGGTCGGTCCCGGGACTTGAACCGCGGACCTTCCGAATGCGAATCTCGTGCGAAACACATGAGCCACTTCTCTCGGTGACTATTATTGTACTCGCAGACTTTTGAATTTTATTGAGAGAATACATTTGGGTCAATGTTATGCATCAATATAGCCTACCAGTCATTAGATAATACATAAATAAACAATTAAATAAATCATTGAATGAATAATTCAACGAATAAATAAACAAATTAATAAATAAAAAATAAATGAATAAATAAATAATTAAATAAATGCATACATAAATGTATACATAAAAAATATAAATAGAGGAATAATTAAATACATACATATTTACATAAATATATAAATTTTGAAGAATTGTACGTTATCTGCGATATTTAAATTAAGCCATCAAAGTGTCTCAATATCTGTTATCGTCGTCGTCATATTATTTTCAAATCTGAAGTGAAGTATTTCATACATTTTGTTTTCTCTGATTAACTGGCACGAATTATTTTAACAACGTCGGTTAATTCACTCCTGTGATAATGTTGTTATTGTTATGAATAAAATTCACAGTACACGTAAAGAAATCGTCGAAATGTATTAAAAAAACTGTACTTCATTTGTTGTGCGTAGTCCGTCCGTTTGTTGTTGTATTGGACTCAAAGAAGAAACGGGTATCAAAACTCTATAATGTAGGCCGTGCGAAGTTCTTCAAGGAAGTCATTATTCCGCTTCGTTGTTACATTGTGCACATTATTTTGTGAAAGAAAAATATCATTATTATTCGACGGGCTTACGGAAACAGCTATTAACTTTTCACGTAATAACATGGTCTTATTTGTACGAAGGAAAATAACGAGTTTTCCTCCACTCTACAACATCATAATTATGAGATAATGGATATTTTTCTTTCTCTGGTTATTATATTCTATTATCTGCCATCCTGGTTTTCCTTTATGTGTACAAGATCTCATTTGGAAATTAGGCCGACTTTTAAATTTGGTTTTCGTAAGTCTTAATACCGTTTAAAATTTATTTTTCAGAATGGAGGAATATAAAAATAATTACTAAGGGCATTAAATCCTCTTTTTTTTTTGTGTGAATGCCTAGATCATATTTAGGTCGGTCTTACAGGCTTTGATGTTAACAATTTTTGTCAGCTTTACTACGCTGCCATATAGTTGTTACATAAGGAGTCACGTCATAATTCCAATTTGAATTGCATTACCGACTGTACTGCCATCTCGTGTTCGTTGACGGAGGACGGGTGGCGATCCTGGCGGTTGTTCTCTTCAAAGTGCAAACGATTTTAACATACCGATGACCTATCTGTTACATATATGATCTAGGGTGAATGTTACAAACAATTGTGGCACGTACACACATGCAAGTAGCCCTATATTGGACATACCAACACATAAAGAGTCAAATTTTTCATTATCATTCACTATCTCTCTACCGCGCTTGTCGAATACTCTACCCAGTGACGTGAGAGACTCTAGGAATTTAATAGTACCTGTATTCAAGAACAAACTTAGTAAGCATTTTTTTACTGAACAGAATAAAATTCAGTAAACCGAAAATTATAACTTTATTGTAAATGTTTCGAAGTTGTTAGTGCTTTGTTTCTGTTCAAATTATACAATCTGTTACTTATATGGAGGTGTTAGTTTTTTACTTCAATTTCCGGTATTAAATATATTACACAATTAATATACTATTACCACAGACTAGTATATACAGTCACGAAACTTGAGTTGTGAGGGTACTAGGAAACGCAGACTGTGGAGGTACTATTTCGCATTGTCTGTAATGAGGCGATAGTAGCGATCCTAGTGGTTAGCAACTATCTATGGATGTACATTTGCTACGTATTGAGCTTCGTGACTGTTTACACTAGATTGTGCTATTACGTTTTTATTTGTACCTATTCTGATTTTATCTATGTGCTTGTATTTTTCCCTCTCTCCTTTTTGCATTTTTGTATTTGCACTTCTAAGGCCCGGTTTTATAAATACGGTTAATCTAAAGATTATGTTAAACCTAAGTTAAACCTAACCATGAGTTTAACTCAACGTACCGTATTACAGAGTCTCGGTTAAGTTAAACCGTAGTGGAATAGGGTAAACCATACAGTTATTGGCCACTTAAAGAAAATTTTATGTTTGAAAGTCGAGGATTTCAATGCATTATATTGTAAGAAGGAACAGTTTGTGCATCTGTAAATGTCAATTATTTCTTTATACAAATCACTGTTACAAAAATGGAATCAATAATACGGTGTGATACTAGTGACGAAATAAAATTGATATGTGTGAAATTATAGTTATTGGCCACTTCTTGACAGTTATTGGCCACTGACTGCATAGTTATTGGCCACTTCACAATTATCAACTCTAACAGACATTTATTTTTGTTTTGGCTGCAGATATTATTTTTAACTGTTATTATTTCTATTAGTTATTTACACATGCATTGCACTGCCCTAATACCAGTTTTATGTAAAAGATAAATCCACATGTCTCTTTACTGTATATACCTTTATTTATATGTTGCTAGTTTATCAAGTTCTTCAAGGTAATCATCATCCTCCAAACTACCCTTAAGGTTCATACTGTTATGTGAATCTTCTCCTTTATAAAAATGAGTGACATAGGGAGATATCACCATCTTTTTCAGGAATGTGTTGTCTGTGTTTACGTGAAATATAATTTACATAAAATACTTTTTTACAGTCTTCACATCAAATTTCACTGAAAGCTTCTTGCAAATGTCACAAATTGGACTTGATTCATTTTGCAATTCTCTGAAGAGTGTTCGTTTTCTCTTTTCTTTCGCTACTTTAGGTTTTCTCTTTCTTTGTTCTTTTCTTGGACAACTTTCTGTTCGCGCTTCTTTCTGTGCATATCCTGGTAGCTCTGTGATATCAAAAACGACAATCTTTCTACATCATCTTTGCCTTCTCTTTTAGGTGTCTCTAGCTACACCAGAAACTTGCCGATTGATGTATTCTTGACTCTTTTGAGCATGGAAGATATTTTCTCACTTATGTTCTTTTTACTTGGTTATTTAACGACGCTCTATCAACTACGAGGTTATTTAGCGTCGATGGGATTGGTGATAGCGAGATGATATTTGGCGAGATGAGGCCGAGGATTCGCCATAGATTACCTGACATTTCCTTTACGGTTGGGGAAAACCTCGGAAAAAACCCAATCAGGAATCGAACCCGCGCCCGAACGCAACTCCAGATCGGCAGGCAAGCGCCTTAGCTGACCGAGCTACGCCGGTGGCTCTCACTTACATGTGTTAACACAACCAGAATGTTGACTACTGCAACCTGCATTCACACTTGCTGATGTACTGTATTGTCATGTGGAGTCGGCCACTGGCGTATTTAGTATTTAGTATTTTAGTAGTTCAGTAGTTTAGTAGTTCAGTCGGTTGAGGCACTTGCCTGCCGATCCAGACTTGTGCCCTGGCATGGGTTCATTCACGCTTGAGATGATCATTTGGTTAAGTTTTTCCGAGGTTTTCCCCAACTGTAAGGAAAATGTGAGGTGAACTATGGCGAATCCTGAGCCTCATCTGTCAAATACCATCTCGCTATCACCAATCACATCGACGCTGAATAACCTAGTAGTTGATACAGCGTTGTTAAATAGCCAACAAAAATACAATATAAAAAATTGTCATGGAGAGTCAGTTTCCGGGGTTCATCTCTTGCATTTTATAATAGATGTAATTGTCAATACTGTGAGCCAAAACTTCTTGTTGAGTACAGGGTTGTTTCCGATCTCTGATAAGGAATTTGAATGACGTCATGTGAGTCAGGAATCACACTGACAGCTAAATTGTAGCGAGAGGTGACAGACCAGTAGTGAGTGATTTCATAATTATAATCAAAGTGCACGGTGTATTACAGTAGCAACGCCCAAGAAAATTTAACCTTTCTGGGAGGTGTACATAACTCTTTCCGATGCCAAGTTCAGTTACATGAAAATCATAGGAGCCTGCAAAAAACGTGGTTTCATTATTTCCACGAAAGGCATCTTATGTGTACTTAATAAGACTGGCAAAGCTCGGATGGGATTAATTCCAGAGTGGAAAAAGCAAGCAAATCCACCCCTGTCATAAGTCGCCGCACCCCACAAGATGATACGAATTAATTCCATTCGAGCTTTACCAATCTTATTAAGTATACAGAAGGTGCGTTTCTTGGAAATAACGAAACCTTATTTATTGCAAGCTTCTTTTATTTTCACTTAACTGTACTTGGCATCGGAAAGGATTGTTATGTACCCCTCCCAGAAAGGCTCGATTTTCTTGGGAATTTCTGCTGAGAGTCGCCGTGCACTCTATGAGATCACTCACTACTGGTCTGGCACCTCGCGCACAATTCAGCTGTCGTGTGACTCCTGACGCACATGATGTCATTCAAATTCGTTATCAGAGATCGGATACAACCCTGTAGACTTGTCTGCATCCAGTGTTCGATATGAAATGACATTTTCAGAACACTCATTATCAATTTCCTCCTAAGCTATAAGATTCAAATCACCTTTCGTTTTAGCATTCTTTATTTTGATATTTAGAGTTGCCTTAGGAACACCGTGCTTTTTAGCAATGACTCTAAGTGAAGTCCTGTGTGTTTCCAATTCTTCCAATGTTACCTTCATCGCCTTTGGCTTTAGTCAGTCCATTTTGGATTCTTAAAATAACCTAACCAGGGTATAAAATAAATAAGAATAGTTATTGGTCACCCATTAAGACAGTTATTGGCCACGTGGCTAATAACTGTGCACACATTTAATGGACTCAAAATAAAAATACTAGTGAAATAGTGACATTTAATAAGTTAAATGAAGGAAAAGAATTGATTTTTAAAATTATTTTAAAATTACAGTTATTGGCCGGGGTGGCCAATAACTGAAAAATGCGTTATAATGAAACAGTTATTAGCCAGTAAATTTTCAAAATTTAGGGATTGTATTTTATTACGTTTTACAAGTGTAAAGTCAAAATAGAGATGTACTTACCTCATAATTGGAATAATAATGAAAACCAGTTAAAAGAAACGGCAATTATTACGACTCAACCACAACACAGTTCTTAAGAATTTCACAAGAAACCAAAGCCTGGGAACGTATGTTTTGCAGAAATATATTTTTCATCTCACAGTGCTATCTGTTGTTGAAAATTAAAGTAACTACCAAATAAGAAAACATGCTGCTACCATCTGGCAAAATATTAATTAATTATTTGCACAACCTGTCTTATAATAACACATCAAAGTTCAAGTGGCCAATAACTGTAAGGTGGCCAATAACTGTATGGTTTACCCTACGATTGGTATTATTGCTAGGAAAGAAAAGAAGAACATCGCAACTGTTTAATTATATTATTGATTTAAAATAGCCGACGCTCGTGGAGAATCTTCATTAAGAAACATCTTTGTTCTTCGATATCAGAGAGAGTATCATAAAAAAAAACCTGAAGATGACCAATACCGCGTACTTCAGTATGCTTGTCAGACTTAACCGCAAATAGTTTCTTAACGCTGGCTACCAACTTACACTCCCAAACACAATGCAGCCAAACTAAACCTTGCATGACCATCTGCGACGTAACTCCATACAGAATCAACTGAGTAATGAAGTAATAATATTAGTGTGCGTATTGTATGTGTTGTCTAGAATATTTATGAAACAAAATTCAGTCAAACAATAAAATTATTTTCACGAGTCTAGTAAAATTAGGTAATATTATTAGTGTGTTTATAAATCAGGCCCCATAGCAAATCTTACCAGGAGACTGTCTGCCACACACAGTACAATGCGCAATAGGTTTATAGTAGATGTATGGACACCTTCGAAATCTTCCATCGTTTTCAGTATGCCTAGGACTTCTAGAGGAAAAACAGTGCAGCGTAAATAGTAATTGATGCAGAGATTCAACAGAATGTTTTCAAAAATAAAAAATAAATCATTTATCTTTTCAAATAATCTTTAAATTCACACCCTAAAACACATATTTTTGCACTTTCTCATTTTCTGTTGTATGTTGTATCCGAGTTTCAATTTTTCGAAATAAGGTTAGGACTATAAGCCTAATTCTGAAGGTTAGAACTGTCTGCTTGGAAAAACCTCAATCTTTTTGAAAACTTATGTTCATTTATGTATATTTCAAAGTGGTCCACTCTATTTCGAAAAATTCTTGGCCGCCTTGGTCATTCAGTAATATTGATCACTCACATATCGTCACTCGTAAGTTCTTGGAAAACATCTGCAATATCCATGTGTATTGCGGAAACCGCCATCTTGCAGTGTTGAGCCTTGAACTACAGTTTAAACGACAGACAACTGCCGATCAAGTTAAACTCAAGTTAACTCAAGATTAACTGGTAGTAAAGGTTTATAATACGAAGCAGAACGGAAAACTTCAGTTTAAACTGAACGTAAGGTTTAAACGGCGTTTATAATACTGGCCCTAAGTATTCTGTTGACAGTATTCTCACTCTCTTTCATTGCAGCATCACCAGAACTTATTGTTAGTATTCTGCTCTCAATATTCCTAATATTCACTTTTAGTTAATTCTCCTACATCTTCCACCTTTGGTTCCTTCTCCGCTTGTTCTCTTTTTTACTTATATATTTATCCCTTCATTCTCACTCAATGATTCTTCCCTCAAACTTTCATTCGTATCTTTTCTCACCCTGCCTGTGTCCACATTCGTCACTTTCTTGTTTATGCTTATTCTATCACTTTTTGTCCCCCATAACTTGTTTATACTAACTTTTTCTTACTCTCTTTCATCGCGAGTATTCTGCCACTCAATATTCCTCGCACTGACTTCCATTTCCCTGTCAAAAGCACTTGGTATGCGTGCGTTTTTTTAAGCACTTCAGTAAAGCGTTTCATGCCTTTGCTGCAGCTAAATGAGGGTCGATAAAAAACGCAATACGGTCAGCTGACTGCAAAATGGCTTCTGTTGCTGCAGTAATAAATTTAACTTAAAAAAGAACCGAAATGTTAAATAGTTTCGACTTCCATGATAATGACATGGAATTATTATTACTAGCCCATTTTAACAATAATGTACAGTTTCCCTAGAAAAGGATGAGACGATTGAATATTGTCTCAGATGTAACATACTGCGCATGATCAGAGACCAGAGCACTGATACACAAGATAAAGAAAATTGAGTTACTTAAATTCAGGCTATTTGGTTTCTTACTAGCATCGTTCCGAAATTCACTTCAAAAACTGCAAAAAATATGATAATATTACGTAAATAAAAGATAAATATATACATAAATCGTGTAGTTAAATCTACAATGGACCTTCATGACTAGATCGACACTCCGCACAGAAAGGAAAGCTTTCGTGTCGTTTCAATAGCTCAGACGCTAAGACTTCTGCGTCTCGTGTAGAAGAGTGCAATTTCGATTCCTAGTCTACACAACGATTTTTTTTTGTTTAAATAACTTTGAAATAGCTAAATAACGTTGAAATAGAGTTTTACAAAGTCCTGAGATTAAGTGTTAATGATCACAGATAATACAAAATTACAAGTTATAATATTGTAAACGTTAATCTAATGAATGCATTTATACACACACACACACACACACACACACACATACAATGTAAATTCATATATATATATATATATATATATATATATTAAAAACTAACAATTAAAATGAAATTAAAAAAATATTCCTAAGCCACACAGACAAACTTTTACAAAGGTTTGGAGTCCTTAGGCTATGACATTTGTTGAGTAGTTATTACAATATTTTATTAGTAGCTTTCCCATATGTGTAAGAAATGCACTCGCACAAAACAATTTTTGTTAAAATGTGGCTTTGGATTATATCATTCTCACCCCTTCAGTTGATTTTAACTATTTTATCTACGTGTTTGCAATAGTGTATAATTTAATGTTCATTAATTTTATTCATGTTATGATTGAATGAAAAAGCACTGTTGCAATTATTGACTAATTACATATATTAATACTAATTATTAAATACATCTCTTAAATAACCAATTGCAGTATCTTTTGCAAAATCCTGAATGTTTAAGTTGTCAATAATGTTTCTATACTATATACTATAAGACATTAAAAGAATTTGCAATAGATTTGGGGTCCTCTAGTTTATAATCACTGGTTTTAATGAAAAAATATTTTCTTTCTTAGAATATCTACAAGTTTAACTTCAATAATATTCCGAATAGCTTTAATTGCATTATCTGAATGTTGTACTTTTCTATTCGAATGTATTCTATTTCCCTCTTTCATAATTTTTGACAAATTACACCGTACTTCTTGTAGTATTTAAGAACATGAGGATCATTACATTGCAACTCATTACATATAGATTCTTCTTTTTAATACATGATATTTTTAAGTCCCTACGTTATCTACATGTTTTTACTTTTGAATTTTTTCACAAAATTGAGTGGAGAACATCCACTAAAGTGATTCTGAAATTAAAGTGAAAAATACAATACATTTACTATTAATATCAGTAGTACCAGTATCATATACGTTTTTCCAAGATTCATTTTGTAGACATAAATGTAAATAGTCACTAGATACAGCATTTACGACCCTTTTTTAGTTTTTAAATTAATATTTTGAAATTGTTCAGTGACATTGGAAACACTTAGGATTTGTTTATCATGTTCAGACAAGCCATTGATTATAGGTTCTGTCGAATAGGAATTCAGTCTAATTCTGTGTACAAAACTTTTATCAATGACTGTGCTACTTCAGCTTGTATGCTGGTGGAAAAATGGCTCTACGACTAAGGTTTCCAGTTTCAAGGAGTGAATTTAATTTACTTTTACGGAAAAGTTCCGAGAGATAATCTATGTATATGTCACTACAGATCACAAATTCCATATGAGATTTCTAAAGTCTTTTCTTTACAAATTCAATGTTGGCTATAAATATTAATAAATAATGTAATAAATATGAATGATTGTAGTTAGAAGTCTGATTTACATTATAAAAAGCAAGAAGTTACATTCCGCGGCAACATTCGAACTTTCGATGTTTGGTTTTGTCGTCCAACGCATAAGCACGGACCTATTCAATGCTTATGTTAATAACATAGAATTTAGCTGTAGCAATGTGGTGTCATACCTTGGGATTTGTTTACTTAACGTAATTAGATTTAATTTGATTAGTTTCGCAACAATAATTGGAATTCCTGTTATATCCTGTTATTTAAATATTTAATTTAGGGTTGATTTATTAACTCTTACTGTGCAAGATGCCCCTTATTTCAATAATTCTATATCACGCTAAATAGTCATTGTCTACACTAAAGTATTATCGTCATCCCTCATTTCTCATCGTAATGGATTTCTTCATTGAAATAGAATGCTCTCTTATTCGAGACAGTTCGACTGGACTCCTTTCGGACTGCTAACGAAATAAGAGCAGCATCTAACTATCCTGGTTCTTCACAGACTGTGATCAGCAGGTTGAGGAACAGCGGTATTAGGAGCCGGAGGGCTGCGCAAATGGAAATATTGGGGAAAGCACAAGCTGTCAACCATCTTGCCTTCGCTACCAATCGAGTGGATTTCGATTGGAGAAATGTATGATGGTATGTGGACAAGATTTTAAGTTAACGGGTCTCTTTTTGTTTTTTATGATTTTTGTTTCAGGAAGAATACTTTTAACTTCCAAGTAAGATTTATTTATTTTTTGACGAGGTTCAGCCCACTTGTAGACCAAAAAATTGGGCATAAATTATTCCATATTTTTCGACAAATTATACAGTCGAGGAACTCTGAACAAATTAATTACACCTCAATAAAAAAGAGTTTCACCTGGGATCGAACACGAAACATTTCGATTATACACGCTACTATATGAGCTACCGAGACAAGACAGTGACAGCAGCAGTCCAGAATGTAGATCCGATAGCAGGCATTTGCCATTCGGTACAGAGAAGCAATGATATTTTGTTACCCGAGCTATGTTGTGAAATCGTGGCCTTAAATGGCTGTCTTCTTCGTGATCCTTATTCTGATCCTTGTCCTTGTTGTGGTCCTTGTAACAATTCTTGTACTACTTGTCATGGTACTTATCGTTATACGTCTATATCGAGTGAACCGCGCTGTAGAACTTTAACTTCCAACAAAAAAGAATCGTCTCATTCTTTTTAAGGGTAACTGTACGTTGCAAAACACGAAAACATGCATTCCGCCATGATGGATCGTGCAGCAAACTCGTAAAGCGTTGTTTGGATTTGCTGTACGGTTGCTGCAGCGAAGGTAAAGCAAATGTAATAAAAGAATGGTCTTTCTGCAGCGCTTCACGCTTCGCTTAAAAAAAAACCACGGTATTCTGCTCTCATTATCCCTAATATCCACTTAACGTACTTCTCCACCTTCACCCAACCCTGGATTCATCTCTTCCTCTTCCCCTTTTCTCTTATATATTATTTCCTCACTTTGTGTTGCAATATAGAATGAATGTTACTTATATCCCGATCACTACAGGGACTTGATAAAATACCTTCAAAATGCCTTGGATTGAAAGTATTGAGTAGTAAATAGTTGATGTGATCACTGAGAGAGCTGTAAGCCCACCAGCCCGTCCTAAATACGTACTTTACTTATATACGAAAATTGTCGTGCGTGAACGAAGAATACCGCCATATTTCTTTAATGTAACAGTGGGTTTCAGTGTTGCCAACATAGTAATAACACAGTCTAGTATATACAGTCACGAAGCTCAATACGTAGTAAATATGCAAACATTAGATAGTTGCTCACCACTAGGATAGCTAATATCGCCTCATTACAGGGAATGAAAAATAGTACCGGCACAGTCTATTGTTTCTAGAACCCTCAAAACTCAAGCTTCGTGACTGTATATAATAGACTGTGGTAATAATATACACACCTAATCAAACCTTACCTAACCTTTCTCATAATACTACACACCTAATCAAACCTAACCTAACCTGTCACATAATACACACCTAATCAAACCTAACCTAACCTGTCACATAATACTACACACCTGTAGTACCATTCCTCGCACTTAGTATCATATCGTTTTCATGTATTACCGGCTCTGCCATTCGTGTCGGTTTCCATCTAGAGGAAGTGGATCGTACTAATACTACTACTTCAGGACCTCCTATATTACCGGACCTGACACTGGCATCCAAGATGGCGGCCGGAAGAGGGATTTCGTAGATTGCAATGAGTTAAAATAAATACGGCATCGATGAGA